>NW_028145567.1:3152500-3575000 GCF_977016875.1 Pavona decussata
TTATGTGGCTCAACTAACCGTCTACTGATTTGCTGCCTGAATATCAGGCAATAGACTGAATTATTCTATGTCCACCGATCTAATCTCTAATCTACTGCACTACGAGTTCAACGAGTACATTTTTTCGATAAATCATCTTTGAGTAAAAGGAAGTTACTGTTCGTACACTAATTCAGCGATCAATCAGCAGTAATACGCGCTGCTTCGTAATCGGAGTCTTCACGCGCCTTTGCGCACCCTTATTTTCCAATCATTATTCACGTAATTTTCATCTATCTCCGTAACCTTCAGAGCAACAATTACATGAAAGCATTGGCTGGTTTTTTCTATGACCATACTAGGTCCCTAAAATCCTTTCTCTTTCTTTTCACCCGAATTGCGCACTTCTCTCTACTTTCGCCATTTTCAGCCGTGCTTTTAATTCGCGCAAATGGTGTACTAACATTTCAGCACCGTCAGTAGTTTCCGTCCTTAAACAACATGAAATCGTTTTACAGCCCCTACAATCGCCTTATATTCGATCGATTTCCCGCCCTATCTGTTCAGTTGCGTGTTCACTGTTGGGAGTCCCTCTTTCTCTTCTTTTCGCAGCATCATCTTGTCATCTACATGATTGTTATAATATCATCTTTTTTCGCTAATTTGATCCAGCCCAGTTATCTTTGGTACGTCCTCGAACTATATTCATGTAGCCGTTCATTCTCCGATCGCCTTCCCTTCGGAATGCCCGTCTTATTTTGAAGCTGTTCTTTGTTTACCTTTAATATTTGTCCTTGTTTTAATTCGTACCATTCGACAGTTTTTATTTAATTCCGGTAGCTGCACAAAATCGTTTAATAGCCAGTTTCTCTTCTCTGTTATAAGAGAGCCCCTTCTCGTTCAATTGCGCCTTCTTGTCTCAGCGAGCCGGGTTTTCTCTACCCATCTTATCCGTCCAAAATCATCGTTTCCGTTCGAGCGGATTGCAATTCTCTTAGCACCGTCAACTTTAGTCCGAAAACTGAGTATCTCGAATTGTTCAGTTCCGAACATTCAATCCCCTATCGGTCTCCTGACTCTCTCGAAGTCGGCTTTTCTAATCGGCATGGATTGCTATCATTCTGCGCCCTCAGTTTAGCAGTTCGAGAACTAGTTTGTCTCACGATTTCTTTAAACAATCGTTCCACGGATATGCAATCCGGCCTTGATCTCTATATTTTCTGCTCAACTAATCCCTGTTGACACCGCGTTATTACCATTTATTGCTCTACCGTCTTTCTTAGATTCGCTCAACGTCGTGTTGAACTTCCGGTTTCGTGTTTTCTCGTCAAGCAAGGTTTTTTCTACTTGTCCCGTCTATCATTGTTTACATCCGTGCAGCTTGCTTTCCGATTTAGGGTCAGTGGCTTTAGTTCTTGAGCTATACTTGAAATATATTCACTGCCGAGATCGCCTTATATATACGGTCCATCTCTAGCCTTATGTCGCTCAACCGTGAATCGTCTGCTGACTTGCTGCCTGACAACCAGGCAATAGACTAAATTATTCGATGTCCACTGGTATAATCTCTAATCTACCGCACTTCGTCCAACGAGTACATCTTTTCAATGAATTATCTTTGAGTAAAAGGAAGTTACTCTTCGTACACTAATTCATCGATCAATCAGCAGTGATACGCGCTGCTTCGTCATCGGAGTCTTCAGGCCGGTTGCCTTTCGCCCCTCTGCGCACCCTTATTTTCCAATCATTATTCACGTCATCTTTTTATCTCTGTAAACTTCAGAGCAACATGAAAACGTTGGGTGGTTTTTTCTATGACCTTATTAGGTTCCTAGAATCCTTTCTATTTGTTTTCAGCTGAATTGTGCACTTTTCTCTACTTTCGCCATTTTCAGCCGTACTTTTAATTTGCGCAAATGGTTACTAACATTTCAGCACCGTCAGTCTCCGTCTTCAAACAATATGATACCGTTTTACAGCTTCTACAATCGCCTTATATTCGATCGATTTCCCGCCCTGAACCTCAGCAAGCCGGGTTTTCTCAACCTATCTTATCCGTTCGAAATCATCGTTTCTGTTCGAGCGGATTAAAATCCTGTCAGCACTGTCAACCTCAGTCCGAGAACAGTATCTCCAATTGTTCAACTAAGAACATTCAATCCCCTATCGGTCTCCTGAATCTCACCAAGTCAGTTTTTCTAATCGGGGTGGATTGCTATCATTCTGCGCTCTCAATTTATCATTTCGAGAACAACAAGTTTTTCTCACGACTTCTTTCAACAATCGTTCCATGGATATGCAATCCGGCCTTGATCTCTCCATTTTCTACTCAACTACTCACTACCGACGCCGCGTTATTACCAGTTATTGCTCTACCGTCTTTCTTCGATTCGCTCAACGTCGTGTTCCGGTTCCGTGTTTTCTCGTCCAGCGAGGTTTTTTCTACTTACCCTGTCTATCATCGTTTAAATTTGCCGGTGCAACTTGGTTTCCGCCCGATTAAGCGTCGGTAGCTTCAGTTCGTGAGCTATACTCAGAAATACATTTTCCGCCAAGATCGCGTTGTATGTACGGTCCATCTCCAGCCTTATGTCGCTCAGCTAACCGTCTGCTGACTTGCTGCCTGACAATAAGGCAACAGACTGCCGGAATTGCTTCATGTTAGCCGGTCTAATCTACCGCACTTCGAGTCCAACGAGTACATCTTTTCGATGAATTATCTTTGAGTAAAGGGTAGTTACTGTTCGTACACTAATTCAGCGATCAATCAGCAATGATACGTGCTGCTTCGTCATCGGAGTCTTCAAGCCGATTACTTTTCGCGCCTTTGCGCACCCTTATTTTCTAATCATTATTCACGTAATTTCCATTTATCTCTTTAAACTTCAGAGCAACATGAAAGCGTTGCGTGGTTTTTCCTATAACCATACTAGGTCCCTAGAATCCTTTCTATTTCTTTTCACCCGAATTGCGCACTTCTCTCTACTTTCGCCATTTTCAGCCGTGATTTTAATTCGCGCAAATGGTTACTAACTTTCAGCATCGCCAGTCTCCGTCCTCAAACAATTTGAAATCGTTTTACAACTTCTACAATCGCCTTATATTCGATCGATTTCCGGCCGTTTCTGCCCAGTTACTAGATAGCTGTTGAGAGTTGCCCTCAGTTTCTCTTCTCTTTGGAGCGTCATCTTGTCATTTACATGATTGAAAAGTTTATATGTTTACTGTTATAATATCACCTTTTTTCGCTAAATTGATAATTGCAGGACTATTGTCTCTTTAAGTGTTCAGCTTCTCTTCTCAATCCTCATTTTCAGTCGTTTCAGTTCACACGGCTTTTTCATCCAGCGCAGTGATTGATCTTCGGTCCGCGAAGTTATAATATTCATCCAGCTCTGTATTCTCCGTTCGCCTTCCTTTCGGAATGCCCGTCTTCTTTTGAAGGTGTTCTTTGTTTGCCTTTACTATTCGTCGTTGTTTTAATTCGTACCATTCGACAGTTTTTATTCCATTCCGGTAGCTGCACAAAATCGTTTAATATCCAGTTTCTCTTCTGCCTTATAAGAGAGCCCCTTCTCGTTCAGTTGCGCCTTCTTGTCTCAGCAAGCCAGGTTTTCTCTACCTATCTTAGTCGTCCGAAATCATCGTTTCCGTTCGAGCAGATTACAAAATTCTATCTCGCAGCACCGTCCACTTCAGTCCGAGAACAGTTTGTCGAATTGTCCAGTTACAAACATTCAATCCCCTATCGGTCTCCTGAATCTCACCAAGTCGGCGTTTCTAATCAGGATGGATTTCTATCATTCTGCGCCCTCAATGTATCAGTTCGAGAACTTCAAGTTTGTCTCACGACTTCTTTCATCAATCGTCCAGTGGATATGTAATCCAGCCTAAATCTGTCCATTTTCTGCTCAACTACTCGATCACTGTCGACACCCCGTTATTACTATTTATTGCTCTACCGTTTTTCTTCGATTCGCTCAAAGTCGTGTTCCGGTTTCGTGTTTCTCGTCAAGCAAGGGTTTTGCCGGGTAGCTTCAGTTCGTGAGCTGCGCAATACTTGAGCTATATTTAATGTATTCTCTACCGAGATCGCCTTATATAAAAGGTCCATCTCCAGTCTTATTGTTCGTTGTTTCAGTTTCTCGTGAATTTCTTTCGTTGAGCACCACTAACCTTAGTCGATCCGCAAACTACATCAATAAATCGTTGTAAGTATAATAAAAAAAATAGTTCATACATTCTCCTTGGGCGAAACTAGTTTCCCGCCTTATTTACCTCAACTTTGCGTTCACTGAAACTATCCTACTTTACCTCGTACCACTCTTAACTCTCAGCCGTTGAGTGCTACCAGCCCCACTGGTATTTTCTGCTACTATTAATTCGGTCGCTTACTTCGACTTAAAGTTACAATGGTCTTTGATACCTTCACAAAGATTTAAACACTGCCTGCCTTCTAAAATATAATTTCGTAGAACTGTGTTAAATATCTTCATGTCCCTCTAAGCTGTAATGCTGCTAATGCATCAGTAAGTTTGGAAGTAGCTATATTTTTAGCCCCACGTCCTTGTTATCTTCCCTTATCTTTTAGAAAGAATGGAATAAGCATCCCTTATTAATACACTGCGAAAGAAAGAATCAGTAAAGGACCGGGAAGTGCATCAGTTGTGACGAATTATTTTCACGGAGCCTCCGAGGGATCCACAAGGGCACAGACAACGTGGAAACGTCGAAATATCAATAAATGTTGTTGTTGGGAGCTAGTGGGGAGGACTCAAATATTGCGAAGATATTTTAAAACAGTCATGACATTCTGAAGGTGAAATGGTTGAGTGCAGCTGAGGAACAAACAAGAGAAGTAGAGAACTGCATGGGAGCGACGTCAGAGACACGCTTCACGAGGCTTGGCTTGGCTTCTGATTACGTTGTCTTGTATACCCTTCTTCAATGAAAAGCGTACTTTACACGCTTTCCAAGTTTTGTTGTCGTCTACGCACTCCTCGCCCTTGTAGTGGACTCGTCACAACTTGGCTAAGTTCACAATCGTCCATTTTACCTTCGTATTGCACAGTTTGGTTACTGTTTGGTCCTGACTGAGTTCTCTGTTCTGAACTGTTTGTTGGTGCTGTGTCAATTTTTCCATAGCTCGATTCTGGTCAGGTCATTTACAGCCTTTTGGTTGCATCATTACACCCTTTCTCAACTTATTCTCTTCTCTCTGTGCTAGTGTTTGTACATATTTGGTAGCGAGTGTGTTAAAGAGGGAGTGAGAGAGACTACACGATACACGTACGGGATCTCTGTAACTGCATGAACGCTTATTATAAGCTCGTGTTACATAATTAGAGGCATTTTATCATTTGGTATTAAGGGATTGGTTATAATATTTTCTGATCTATTTTGTTGTTAGTCATAACTATAACAAAATTCTCGAATCTGATTGGTTATCAGCAGCGATGATTTGAGCATTAATAGGGCAGTGTACACGTCATACCTAGGTAATTGCCATGGACAGCACACGCCATTGCGCGCACTGTAATAGGACAGTTGCACTTTACCGAGGTCTGTTTGTTTTTCACAGCCATTTGTTCTTGGTAATTGTAATGGTTATGATTAACTGGTAAGAGGACTTTGTGTCGTCCAATACATTCTGTAATCATACTGGTGATGAAAAAAATCGGACTCCCGTTAAGCGGTCGTCCGATTTTGTTAATCACTCGTATGATTACAGACCGAATTGGACTCCACTCAGTCCTATTACCATTATTTATTTGTCTTATGTTGTGTTGAAAGTTTGTCTAAGTTAATTTCAGACTGACATGGAGGAATTGGAATCAAGTATAACCAAGACTTCACAGATCCGCTCGTATGCTGAAAACTAAGTGTGGCAGACAACACTGAAATGAATCACAGGTATGTTGTGGAAAAGCGAGTATTTTAAAAAGGCTTGTCACGCGCTATATCGCTGCATATATGTTGCTCAGACTCAAGCGTGCTAGGGAGATGCTCTAAATCACTTCATCAATAAACTGGAGTCGTGTTTGGATTTGAAGTTGGAGAGCCAAATGCAAACATACTTGCGATGCAATGCAGTGCAACTCTGATTTAGAAAAAAGAGGAT
This sequence comes from Pavona decussata, assembly GCF_977016875.1. Classification (NCBI taxonomy): domain Eukaryota; kingdom Metazoa; phylum Cnidaria; class Anthozoa; order Scleractinia; family Agariciidae; genus Pavona; species Pavona decussata. The sequence goes on from NW_028145567.1 coordinate 3,158,601, forward strand.
ATAATTATTACATGAAGGCGTTAAGATATGAATTTTATTTTCGAATGGTTAAATATTGTTCGTTTTTAACATGAGAAAATAAAATTCGTAGTCAAGCCACCGTGCAATCTTCTTTTTATTATATAGACAAATCTATCATTTGCCATTTTTCGCCGACTGTTCGCACAAACAGTCAGTGAAAAAGCGGGAAAGGACGTCATCAATATCCTCACTAGTGAGCATATGGAAAATACGCCACTCGGGTCCCGGATGTACGTAGTTTCGTATGAATTTTACGAGTAGTGTATTTTCCATTAAAACACTCCTGTCTATGTAGTAATGGGCTTTCTCAATCCTCATGCACATTTAAGAATACCACATCCCGCAGTAATTTAGTCATTACATAAGATGTTACGCACAGTGCGTCTGTGAGTCTCAAAGAGAGGGTCTCAATGGGGGTGTAGCTTTGACGGTTGGCGGTTAAATTTTAGGGCTTTTGACGGTTGACGGTTATCAAGGGGAAATTCAGTTCTTCCTTGGGTTAAAGTTAATATTAACTTTTATGGTTCTCAATATTAACAGTTATGTATTTGGGGTTTTTTTTTGTTTAGAAAAGCGTTATCATTGTAGTAAATCGTTAATATTTTGAAACCAGAAATCAGCTTCCAGACGGAAGTTATATATTTAGTTGTGGTATCATTTTAGACGCAGATCAAATGGTAAAGACCATAAAGTGAGTACATTTGGGAACATGAAAACTGGTTTACCTGTTAAAACCATTCTTTATGAGCAAGAAGACCGGGATGAGCAACTGAAACAGTGGATTTGAAAGACCATGAAACCGTTTGACGGCTAATAATATCTGCTTTTTTGACGGTCGACGTAGAAATTGCCCTTTTCGACGGTTGACGGTTAAATTTTAGGCCGTTTGACGGCTGACGGTTAACCCCATTGAGACTCTCCAAAGAGCCTAAATGAATATAGAGCCTTCTTTTTCAAGCTAGGAGGATCTTTAAAGGTGAAAGAGAATGGAGAAGAAGAAAAAGGCCTGGAACCATGAGGACCAACAGTGGACTGACGTCATACTACAGAACTAACCTATTGAAGCAGCTCACAGGTGTGTTTAGAATGGCTGAATGGCTTACGGTTTTGAATCAATACTTCTTAACCCTTTAAGAACTAACTGTGATCAGAATCTAATTTCTCCTTGTAACATTCAACCCTTGAGGTCATGAGAACTAAGGATATGATCACCCAAGGTGAATTTTCTTGATATCTTAATAATTTATCCACAGTACTTTTTATAAGAAAAGTATGGGGGCTAGATAGGAGAATTTGCTCTTTCATATTAGGGGTTAGAGGGTTGATACAAGTCTTTGGAAGTCGTTAGAAATAATACTAAAGGATGTTTTACTCACATTATATTTCCAAGGCAAGCTAAAAAGCTTTTTTTTTACTCCAATGTTCGATGTCCATCACGATCGTGATGATATGCAATATGGAAAACGGTTGAGATGTTTTTGAAATAAAAGACATCAGCAAAATTATAGGAAACTGAACATGAAAAGTTTCATAATATGTTATAATTTTTGCTTGAATTTTCCAATGTAGAAACAAAAAAGATAGATGAGGACTTGACCTTTCTTTCAGTTCTCAGAGATGACAAGCTCACTCGCGTCACAGGTGATTATGTTACGCCTTAAGATTTAATATATGCCAGAAAGTCTTTTATTTCGACCAAATAAAAGCTTCTATGTCTCCCTCTCAGGTTCCTTCTGCCATTAGGTTTTCGCAGGGGACAGGGGTGAGTTGGTTGTGAAACAATGGACCAGGTTCCTAGTTTGAACCTTGGATCTTTACTAAAACAGATCACCATCGTATGATATGATTATCATGAGACTCTCAGGACAATTAACTTTTCGCAACATCACGAGGCTTTTGCCCAAATGTTCACTCACAGTAAAAATACTTAGCCTCGCTTTCGCAGTTAGGCAAAGACCCTTAATAAGAGGGCTTATTCATTAGTTCGCTCCCCCTGTCTGCAAGCCTTAAACTTCATATTTCAGGGAAATCAAGCAATCAAAATCAAAATCAAGTCTTTTATTATCTCCCTCAATGTGAAACTTAAAAGGAAACAAACAAATGGGCATTGTTAAGTGAAACGTTGGTGAAAGTGAATTAGACAGAAACAACATTCGATCTTTGTGATAATGACGTGATAATAACCCTAATGAAACATCATTAAATTAGAAATTAAGTCTGTTTTTGTAAATTTCATAGCCTCTTTTGTCATAACACATGCCAATTTGGATTCTACGGGAAGAAGATGAAGACGAAAGATTTAGAACCGCTAAGTCAGAAGCGTTTTAAGGACGACAAGTTGGGAAGACGCCATTGTCACGACGTTAATTGCTCTAAACAGGAACTGAAAAAATACAGGTATGTTGAGTCATAGTTAATTGAGGAACTGGTTATGAAACCTTGCCATGACAACAATGCTGCTGCAATTTATGCTGGAAGGGCCGCGACCGTGCACAATCCTTTGTTTTAACTTTCGCGGTTGAATATCTTAACAGGAACGATTCTATTGGTCAGCTGCTCCAACACATTTCAAAATCTTGTGGTTTGTGCACTGTCAAGGCCAAAAATGCTAACAAAAACATATAACAAAGACGTTTGTTAGGCTTCATAACCATTGCCTTTTATAATGAATTATCCTAGAAAGTTACACAGGCATACTCGGAAAAAAGAAATCCGAGTGCTCCTATCAAGAGTCGAACCTAAGACCTTCCGATTACTAGTTCAGATGCTCTACCACTGAGCTTCAGGAGACTCGTGGGAGCTAAGGCCATTAAACTAGGTTCATGAACTATATTCGAGAAAGTGACACAGGCCTTAGCTCCCACGAGTCCCCTGAAGCTCAGTGGTAGAGCATCCGAACTAGTAATCGGAAGGTCTTAGGTTCGACTCCTGATAGGAGCACTCGGATTTCTTTTTTCCGAGTATGCCTGTGTCACTTTCTAGAAAAATTCATCATTCTCTAGAAAAATTCATCATTCTCATTCATTCACCAGGCTGGAAATATACCATCACATTTATTTCACAAGTACTATATGGTTGACTGATACAAGCACTATTTTAATTTGATTTGGCTTCTTATGTATGGCCGTTCTTGACCTGTGAGTGAAATATTTCGTAATATCTTCATGATTTACTGTCGGAGAAAAAAATGCTTTAAAAAAGGATCTTAGGGTGGATTTAATCCTTTTTCAGAAATTAAGACATGTTATTTCCTTACACGGACACAAAATAGGTTACTTATGCAAAAGTTAACAAATACGGGTATTCACAAATGGCGGACGCGCACGAAAAAACAAATTGTATAAGGCATCAAAACGAGGCGAATGCAAGCTCACAGAGAAATTTATTTGATCCCAGTGATTGACCAGTCTTCTATCCAAGGGTGGGGGTGGGGGTGGGGACAGTAAGTTATAGATAGTTATTAGTAAACCTGAGTTTGGCACCGACCGTGGGCATCATTGGCCAGGTTACAATCGGTTAAAATTTATGACAAAACAACAACAAAAAGAGAATTGGAGAAAACTTCAATTACTGGAGTTTTTTTCATTCTTCTTTAATAATTTTAGGTTGGTGTCTTCGAAGTGACAAGAAGATTGACTAGATCAACGGCTTAGCAAGCTACTTGCCGCTTTTAATGCCAGAGCTCGCACTGTGATGAGAACAATGTTGTTTTTCAAGACAAGGCATGAATGGCTTCATCAAGTGAGGACACCAAGGATAGAAAACTGTTCAACTCTTTGCTCTCGATTTATAGAGCCTAATTAATTGTCAGACCGAGCCCAGCAGGTCCAGGGAATACGATCCATAGGGCTGGGATTTTTCCCCATTTAATACCGTAACAAGCGCGCTGGGGTTTTTTCATCCTATGGATGCTTGTTTCGTATTCCCTCAAGGTACTTTTGTCATCAGGCTAGTTTTCTCATTGGAATATCGTTTGGTGTTCAGTATAATGAACAGGCATTATTAGGCCGGTTGCGTCTGCATAGGTTGTAGCACCAACGTTACTTCTTTCAACTTAAAGAAATTTTCTGGCCCTCTAAGTGAAAGCTTATTGTTAGACAGGGAAGAATAGAGCGGTTCCTTAACGACTTTTGTTTATAGTTTGTTTAGGTTTACTGGCGGCAATAGCTCCATTTTTTGCGATAATTAAAGATCGGCGGAAACGAAAGTAAAGTTAAAACGATGCAGTGCAAACGTCGTCAGAGAATCAACGGCTGTAGTGATCAGCATCAAATTTCTCCTTAGAATTTAAATGCTTATTCAACCCCTGAGGTCATGAGAATTTAGGATATGATCACCCAAGGCGAATTTTCTTGATATTTTAATAACTTCTCCCCTGTACTTTTATAAGAAAAGTATGGGGACAAGATAGGAGAATTTGTTCTTTGATATTAGGGGTTAAAGGGTTAATGAATTACTTAAAAGATTCGTTTATTAAAGACGTAGCAAATCTCCAAATTGTTTTAGTTACCGAGTAAGAATATGTCTGTGGATTAGAATATTCAAAAATGTGAAATGTATGCTCGTAAAAAATGCAAAAATAATCACTATTTCTACTGTAGAAAAGCGAGAAAGAAGCGCTAGAAACAAATTTCCAAATTGTTGTAGTTAAAGAGTGGGAAAATTAATTCTAAAGACTGTCTTACCAAAACAAAATTAACTAGTTGGGAAAATGCTCACCATTAAAGACAGCATGCCGGTTGACAAATAACTCAATAAACAAGCTAGGAGAATGATTAATGTTTAAAGTGCGTGTCCAATTACATAAATAAATAAACAGTTCGAGGAGAAAGCTTATTGGCGCATCTAAGAAAATTGTCAACTTCATTTAACAATTAAGTAGAATGCTTAGCACGTATCACAAAAGAAACAAGCCGTCAAAAATTTATGCATGAGCATGCTCAACATTATTGCTAATTTTAAGGACTGTGCTTGTTTCTAAATAACTGTATAAAAAGTTAAAAGAATGCTTCATAGTTGAGAGTGCGTGTGTTCATAAATAAATGAATAAACAATGTAGGAGAATACTTAGTATTAAAGATGGCGTGTGTTAGTAAATAACTGAATAAACAAGTTAGGAGTCAGAATACTTAGTATTAAAGAGTGCAGGTGTTAATAAATAATTGAATAAACAAGTTAGGAGAATACTTAGTATTAAAGAGTGCAGGTGTTAATAAATAATTGAATAAACAAGTTAGGAGAATACTTAGTATTAAAGAGTGCGTGTGTTAGTTAATAACTGAATAAACAAGTTAGGAGAATACTTAGTATTAAAGAGTGCGTGAGTTAGTAAATAACTGAATAAACAAGTTAGGAGAATACTTAGTATTAAAGAGTGCGTGTGTTAGTAAATAACTGAATAAACAAGTTAGGAGAATACTTATCATTAAAAAATGCGTGTGTTAGTTAATATCTGAATAAACAAGATAGGAGAATACTTAGTATTAAAGAGTGCGTGTGTTAGTAAATAACTGAATAAACAAATAAGGACACAATACTTAGTATTAAAGAGTGCGTGTGTTAATAACTAACTGAATGAACAAGATAGGAGAATACTTAGTTTTAAAGAATGCGTGTGTTAGTAAATATCTGAAAAAACAAGTTATGACAGAATACTTAGCATTAAAGAGTGCGTGTGTTAGTAAATAACTGAATAAACAAATAAGGACAGAATACTTAGTATTAAAGAGTGCGTGTGTTAATAAATAACTGAATAAACAAGTAAGGAGAATACTTAGTATTAAAAAGTGCGTGTGTTAGTAAATAATTGAATAAACAAGTAAGGAGAATACTTAGTATTAAAGAGTGCGTGTGTTAGTAAATAACTGAATAAACAAGTTAGGAGAATACTTAGTATTAAAGAGTGCGTGTGTTAGTAAATAACTGAATAAACAAGTAAGGAGAATACTTAGTATTAAAGAATGCGTGTGTTAGTAAATAACTGAATAAACAAGTTAGGAGAATACTTAGTATTAAAGAATGCGTGTGTTAGTAAATAACTGAATAAACAAGTTAGGAGAATACTTAGTATTAAGGAGTACGTGTGTTAGTAAATAACTGAATAAACAAGTAAGGAGAATACTTAGTATTAAAGAGTGCGTGTGTTAGTTAATAACTGAATAAACAAGTTAGGAGAATACTTAGTATTAAAGAGTGCGTGTGTTAGTTAATAACTGAATAAACAAGTTAGGAGAATACTTAGTATTAAAGAGTGCGTGTGTTAGTAAATAACTGAATAAACAAGTTAGGAGAATACTTAGTATTAAAGAGTGCGTGTGTTAGTTAATAACTGAATAAACAAGTTAGGAGAATACTTAGTATTAAAGAGTGCGTGTGTTAGTAAATAACTGAATAAACAAGTAAGGAGAATACTTAGTATTAAAGAATGCGTGTGTTAGTTAATATCTGAATAAACAAGATAGGAGAATACTTAGTATTAAAGAGTGCGTGTGTTAGTAAATAACTGAATAAACAAATAAGGACACAATACTTAGTATTAAAGAGTGCGTGTGTTAATAACTAACTGAATGAACAAGATAGGAGAATACTTAGTTTTAAAGAATGCGTGTGTTAGTAAATATCTGAATAAACAAGTTATGACAGAATACTTAGCATTAAAGAGTGCGTGTGTTAGTAAATAACTGAATAAACAAATAAGGACAGAATACTTAGTATTAAAGAGTGCGTGTGTTAATAAATAACTGAATAAACAAGTAAGGAGAATACTTAGTATTAAAGAATGCGTGTGTTAGTAAATAACTGAATAAACAAGTTAGGAGAATATTTAGCATAAGGAGTGCGTGTGTTAGTAAATAACTGAATAAACAAGTTAGGAGAATACTTAGTATTAAAGAGTGCGTGTGTTAGTAAATAACTGAATAAACAAGTTAGGAGAATATTTAGCATAAGGAGTGCGTGTGTTAGTAAATAACTGAATAAACAAGTAAGGAGAATACTTAGTATTAAAGAATGCGTGTGTTAGTAAATAACTGAATAAACAAGTTAGGAGAATACTTAGTATTAAGGAGTACGTGTGTTAGTAAATAACTGAATAAACAAGTAAGGAGAATACTTAGTATTAAAGAGTGCGTGTGTTAGTAAATAACTGAATAAACAAGTTAGGAGAATACTTAGTATTACAGAGTGCGTGTGTTAGTAAATAACTGAATAAACAAGTTAGGAGAATACTTAGTATTAAAGAGTGCGTGTGTTAGTAAATAACTGAATAAACAAGTTAGGAGAATACTTAGTATTAAAGAGTGCGTGTGTTAGTAAATAACTGAATAAACAAGTAAGGAGAATACTTAGTATTAAAGAGTGCGTGTGTTAGTAAATAACTGAATAAACAAGTTAGGAGAATACTTAGTATTAAAGAATGCGTGTGTTAGTAAATAACTGAATAAACAAGTTAGGAGAATCTTTATCATTAAAGAATGCGTGTGCTAGTAAATAACTAAATAAACAAGTTAGGATAACACCTAGAGTGAAAGAGTGCGCATTGTAGTAAATAACTTAATAAACAAATAAGGGACATGCTTAGTATTGAAAAGAGCGCGTTTTAGTAAACAACTAAATAAAATTTAGGCCAACGCTTATACTATTATACTATACAACTATACAAACCTGTTACTGTGGCCAAGGATCTGGGTGTAATGATTGACTCTTCTCTAAGCTATAATGAGCATGTAACAAAAACTGTTTCAGACTGTATGCATAGATTAATTAGGATCAATAGAATTAAGCACCTACTTGATAGAAAGACGCTACTTCTACTAATTAACGCCTTTGTTTTCAGTAAATTGTTTAACTGTTCGACCGTTTGGAGTAACACTTCTAAAACTTATGTGAAAAAAGCTACAATTGGTTCAGAACTTTGCTGGCAGGATAGCTCTTGGTCTTAGAAAGTAGAATCACATTTCTGAAGTCTTGAAGTCACTTAAATGGCTTTCTGTTTCTGATAAATTATTCTTGTATGATTCTGTTTATGGTCCATAAGTGCATGAATGGAAGAGCCCCTGGCTATCTTATTAACAAATTTACACGTAGATCAGAACTTCTTGACAGAAATACGTGATATAACAAAGATTTAAATCTGCCGAGATGCAGATTAAAAACTGGGCAGCGATCCTTTGCCTATAGAGGGGCTACTTGCTGGAACAAACTTCCCAAAGACCTCAAAGAAGTAGTGAACTCTGGTACTTTTAAGAAGAGACTTGTAAATATGCTGTTAACATAAAATTCATTTATCTTTATTTCCCTTAGTAGTTACTTTCATTAGTTATTACATTTTATTCTTTCGCCTTATCTTGTAATTTTAATATATTGTGGCTGAAAAGCCCTGTAAAGGGAGATTCAATAAATATATCTTATTCGATGGTTTTAAATATAATATGGCGGATATTTTGCGAGTTGCGTAGTATTTTTCCGAGCCCCGAAGGGGCGAGGAAAAATACGAGCAATGAGCAAAATGTCCGCGCGTATTATATGTAAAACCATCGAATAAGAGATTTATTATTCCACTACGAAAATATTTTGTTATTTTGGCTTCTCTGTTTTGGTAACGGTTTTGAAATACACCCGGCATTAAGTGTCCATCGGTATATGGCGCGTATGAATGACGTAAACAACACAGAAATCCAGTTAAATGTCTTTAATTTGATTGGATAAAATGAAATGATAAATGACAAGTGATTGGCATGCTAAAAACTTGTTTTCGAGCTTGCATTGTTTCAAAAACTATTCACCGCTTCGTCCAGTCCGGCCATTGTTGCTCCTTTTTTCTGCCTTTTCCGTCCATATTTGCTCTGTTGTCAAACCGGGACACTACAGTGTATTACGGTCTCATATTTTGCGCGTTCTCTTGACCTTATTTGGTGAAATGACATAATAGTGGAAAAATAAACGTATGTATGTATGTATGTATGTATGTATGTATGTATGTATGTATGTATGTATGTATGTATGTATGTATGTATGTATGTATGTATGTATGTATGTATGTATGTATGTATGTATGTATGTATGTATGTATGTATGTATGTATGTATGTATGTGTGTACTAAAGCGAAGGTGCGCGTGTTAATAAATAAAAAGGTAAGATATCATGCTTCATATACATTTTGCAGTAGGATGTGTGCTATATAGCTAGTAAATAACTCTATAATAAACAAGTTAGGGTAATACTTTTTATTTAAGTGCTTGTTTAGTAAATAATTTCAATATAGAGGTCTGGAATTTCCTGTTATTTACGACTGCGCGTAACGTTTAATAAATTGAATAACCAAGCTAAGATCAGATATTAGCTGATTCTCTTGATTGCGCGTGGTATCTTCTTATTTTTTCTTCAATAGCTGTTATTCATACTTATAAAACAAGAAGTGCAGTAAATCAATCAAATTATCTGCCTTGAGCAAGAACAAACTATGTAATATTTAATATTCGTTTCCAGGGACCAAATGTGTGGAATTCTTTAGGTAAAAAATGCCAAGTCAATCTCCTGTAGAAAATTTAAAGAAAATCTAAAACGAGAACTTGTAAGCAAATATTATTGTTGGTTCTTTAATATTCTGATCTTGTCAATTTTTCCATGATTATTTTGCTTCTTTAAGCTTGATTTATTCATGGGTGTTGTTAGGTAGATACTGGTGCGCGTGTTTTTGTCTCTTGTGTTTGTTGTCTCTTTTCTCTGTGTTTCCCGTCCACAATATTGTAATTTATTTCATGTAAATTGACTTCCTTGTTCTTTAACTCTCAAGTTATTTTAGAAACCCAATACCCCTTTTTCTATTTCATTGTACGTTTTACGACATTTAAGCTATAGTGCTCTATAGGGGTAGAATAAAGTTGTAAGATGCTGTTGTAGTTAAGAACTTGAAAAAATAAAATATGCGAGAGGGATGTTTCACTAGGACTGCGTGAAAATCTATGATAAAAGGCTATTTTCTTCAGTGCCGACATTTGAACACATCTACCAGGATCATTTCGTTTTCCTTTCAAGTTAAATTTTGTAGTTTTTTGTAATTCCAGTGGGTGGGGGGGGAATAACAATAACGCTCTTGAGCAAGAGAAAACAACAACTGAAGGATCTGGTAGTTGTAGTAAAATGACGTCACAATGATATTGTGTCCTATCCTGCGCGTTATAAAATTATCGTTCCCAGGGTCTCTTTCTGTACTCTACCAATCAGCAACACGGAGGGCAGAAGGTTTGAAAACGAAACAGGTTTGAAATTTGAAAACCTACTTGATATTCGTAATGAATTTAACGTCCGTATAGACTGGATAATCTTAATGTTATCTTTTTGGATTATTTAGTGTTATTAAAAATTTTTCAAACTATTAAGACTTTCTGCGTAAAATTCGCTGCATACTGCCGTCGGGGCGACCTTTGAGTTTGCAACGTCTCACATTATTTGTCGAGAGGACAAAAGAACGAACAACAAAACTATACACCGAGATACCAAAAACAACGAAGCTGCAGGTTATCTGGATCCAGTAAACTAGAGCTTAGAAAAGGTGCAGGCGCTACTGCTATGTGAAATTAAACATTTAATGGGGTTTGAACAGATCCTACCGGCGACATCTTGGCTAACCCTAACCCTGGAGTTTTTTCAAAACCTGCAGGCTTCAACTGTACTTTGACCCATGCATGTTACAGCTTAAAATTATGTAAAAATTATGTAGACGGACAGCGTAATTCAAAACCATTCCCCACCTCAATGTATAGATGATTTTAGAAAATGGGAGTGACTTCTCCCGGCAAGATCGAAAACCTGCCTCTGTACGAATCCTACCGGCGTGGAACACCCAACAATATCCCGTTGAACTGAACCAGATGCCCTTCACGCCGTACTACTACTTAGACTACGATACCACGCAGCCTGGCTCTGAGACGCTCGTTTTTGCTCCGAGAATGACGTTTTTGATAGTTAAGGACTTGATCTATACAAAGTTTTACGTTGTCGGGGTTACAAGACCAAACTTATCAAGGAATCCATCTTCAAGGTAAAATGAACAATACGTGACGAAGCACTAAGATTGGACACCGAGAAACCAAACACTGAGATTGAGGGGTATCCTTCGTGGCTACGTGTAACCCAACACTAAGGATCACCAAAGAACACAAACCGATCCCGCGCGAGTATGAGGCTAACCTATGTATCTCTATTTTCTATCACGTAAACAAACGACAAAGTTACTTCTCCACCTCCTCCTGCTATGATCATCATCTCTCTCCATAGTCTCTTCCGATCCTTTTGCGATCTGCTCCAGCGCGAAAACCTATCAGGTGTCGAGTGAACAAGAACTCCTCGGAATTTTTGGTGCTCTGAATATCCTAACTGATTGTTTCCCAACGATGGTCTACTGTTGGACTAACAATATTCTATTGTTAAGGAACAATGCTTATGATTCATCATTTATTCTTAAAAGAACTTTGTTAAACTGGTCCTTGGTTTCTAGAATCCACTCCCATTCTTTAAAATCCATTCCCATTTTCAGACTTTCAGACCAAAATCGTTAAAATTTGGACCCATTTTCAGACCACAAAGGCCCAAAAACCATAAACTTTGGCGCTGCACATACCCATATAGCTTATATAGGGGAGTATCCCCTCCCCCAGGGAACAACTGCCGGCCGTTTTGTGGCATTATGTTTCGCCTATCATGTTCCAGAACAAAATCAAAACTCGACGCGCCGGCCAGATGATCGAGAGTGGATTGTTTACTGACCTTTGTAATGTAACGATTCTTTTCGTAATAGCCAAGATAAAAAACAGGTCTCAGTAATGTGTCGAATAGTGGAACGCGGATCGGTTGAACCTGCGGATCGAATCTGCGGAACCTACTAAACATGTCTTTGTTTTGAACTTGCATTTTGCATTTCGGAAAAATCATTGCCAATATAAAATACGCACATAAAGTGCTTTTTAGATCGAAACGCGCGGAGATTTTCCTTTTTCGAACAGCACCCAGTTTTACTGAAATGGGGAGCGCTTCGTTGTAGCGAGAAATTTCACTGCTGTTTCGCAAAACCAGGGTTTCATTAATTTATTCGAATTCCTTTTGTTCTTTACAACTTGTTCGCTCGGGTTTCTCTCAGTCAATCTCTACCGATTTTTCCGAATAATCAGGATCGCAGTGACACATTTTCTTAGCAAGACATCCCAATTGACAAAAACGGAGAGTGGGAGGCCCATCAAATTTTTCGAGGGGCATATTCGCCACTCCTAATAATGTCACGTTCAATTTAACAATACTTTCACGGCACTTTCGTCAATAATATTTCCTTCCTCGCAAACTATTATTTCCTAGCTTAAAATCATAGTTCTGGATGCCCTTTTTGGAATCACGATGGACATGGGTGTTTCAGACAACGTTTTAGCAGTGCATTGTCTGACTCCGCTAGACTGAGAACAAAGCTCTACAGGTGCCTAACACAAAGGTACTGCCCGGTTTATGACCATGCGGAAACGCAGATTTTAGCAAGGGGTATTTTCGTAAATCCATTTCAGTAAGATCCGCTGGTTCCACAAGTTCAGCTGTTCCCTACTTTTAAGGGAGGTTTTAACGATTCTGCGCACGAGGGAGTCCATGAATCAAAATATTTTTCGATTTTTCCGCCTTTGCTCGCTATGACCCAAGCCCGTTTAATTTAATTCGCTGTTTATAATTCGGAAGGGAATAGGTAACTGGGGTGGTAATTTTTTCATATGATTGCGTTATTTCGCATGCAAATAACTGTAAACACATCAACCGTGGAATAAATCCTACGACCCGGGTCAACGCTAAATTCAATATCGACAATATGAGTACAATCCAATAGCATTTTCTGTGGTCATCAGTCATTTTGCTTGGACTAATTATAGAATGTGATTACTGAAGTACATGTGAGTGGGATTTTAAAGGCCATAAAGTTGATGAGAGAGAGAAAAAAGCATTTAATTAGATTCATGCACATGGGCTGAAATGTGAACCCATCCGTTTAATAGTGACGGAACCAATAGTCACATGCTCCAACATGGCTGACCAGAAGCGTGAAAAGATGTCTGAAAACGAACAAAATAAACATTCTTCAAATGTCAGCGACTTTGTGGAACGAGCATTTTTCGAGGCTTCTAACTACGAAAATGTTCGACCGGGCTATCCAGTGAATGCTGTAAAGTTCTTCTTGGAGAAACTTGGTGCCTTGAACAGCGACGTCAACTGCAATCAGAGTCGCCCCGTCACGATCTTGGAACTAGGCAGTGGAACGGGAAAGTTAACTCGGACCATGTTAGAGGTCTTGAAGGGAAAGAATATTAGAGTGATTGCAAGCGACCCAGTTAAGACCATGTGTGAGCAGTTTAAAGTGACGGTGCCTGATACAGAGATTATTCAATGCCCTGCCGAGAAAATACGTAAGTAGTTGGGCTGCCTTGCTGATCAATGCATGCATTCAACACAACGGTCTGTACGAAAAGCAACCGGAATTTATTCGGTCGTTAAGTTCGAATCATTCGCACACTGACGCGATTTAAGATCCTTTAGCCGACACAAGCTTTCGAGTAGGGCCTGATGTTTGATATTTTGTCTCATGACCTTTGGGAAATAGCAATGACCTTTGGGAAATAGCAAGGGGTGACAGGCCTGCACACTACCCCCACGTGAACGGGCATAGCTTCAGTAAGCAAAGCATACGATAATTTTCACAGAAACAACACTCATTCTGAAAGATAACAAGTCGCTTTTTAGAGCGTTACGCGGGATGCTAGGGTCGATGTAAACGTCCACTTTGAATTGAATGGCTGATTACCTGTTGGAGTTCGAGATCGATGATTGCATAAAATGATGATTTTATTAGCTGTTAATGAAACCGTGAGATAACAGCAATCTGAAGGTTTCCTAAATGAAAACTTCTAGTAAAAATAATTGGCAATCAAACCTTTCCTTCTTTATATTAAATTTAAATCATAACTCCTTGCTAGAGGCTATCCGAATAAACTGAATGAAAAAAATTATCAGATGTCAAATTTACATACAGAAAGGTCATTGGCATTGAAGGAAAAAGACAAATCCCTCTAAACAACTGATATTGAGTTTCGTAACACAATAGGTTGATTGAATAAATAGACGTAAATATATGAAACATATATTTTGAACTGCGGATGAAAGATCAAATAGAAGAAAGATCGTCGCAGTTACAACGCAACTTAAGCAGTTGCGAAAAGAAAGCCTGAAAAAAATATTGGCTTGAACAGAATTCAAACCCATGACCTCTGCGATGCCGGTGCAGTGCTCTACCAACTGAGCTATCAAGCCAACTGGGAGATGGTCATATTGTGAGTTCGTAATATACCCGTGAGGGATGAATAAACAAATGTAAATATATGAAACATATATTTTGAACTGCAGATGAACGATTAAATAGAGGAAAGATCCTCGCAGTTACTACAAAAACTGTTGCGTTGTAACTGCGAGGATCTTTCCTCTATTCGAGGTTGATTGTATGTGACGTCATGGCGGCCATGTTGATGGTCAGTAACAATAAGATTTTTCTCCTCTGGGAGTTATCTTTCATTTTTATGAAAACTATGTGGGTAAATTTTCTTTTGCTTTGACCACCAAAATGGCGGCAATGCAACCACCCATATAAACCATAAGTGCCCAACCTCAAAAATGATTCAATGGGAAAATGGCGCTTAATAGAAAACCAGCCTTTCCTACGAGAAATCTTCAAAGAGCCACTACTAATTACCTTTAAGAAAGGAAAATCTCTAAATGGCATGCTTGTCAGAGCAAAAATATAAAGAGGTTACACTTTAAAAAATGTTTCCCGGCATTATTAGAAGTCGTGCTGGCCTGTCACCCCTTGCTATTTCCTACTATGACGGGCTGGTTGTACTACAGTTTAGTTCCGCAGTTAACTCCCAGCTACTCCCATTTCTTTCTTTCTTTTTTTTTTTCTTTTGACAGATTATTATTAAACAATTAACGTAAGTCTTGAGTTTCATCTTCTCTTTTTCATTCTGTATTGGACTATATTCCAATATAACACTTTAGGATGTTCCATCGTAGATTGCAATCATTAAGACATTATTATATGCATATTTTATAGAAAAATAGGCAGTCCCATTATTCCTAAAGCAACAAAAAGAAATTTTCTTAAGAATATAACGACCTGTTTAAGAACCTAAATAGCCTAATTTCCTAGTAAACACCAATAATTACTGCGAAGCCAACAGCCCTTCGCAGCAGACTATTTCAGGCTGCGTTCGTGAACAGCCTGTGTCAGTAGCCAGAACAAACCGATATCAGTATCGATGACGTCGAATATTTGGTATCGATATCGAATTTTGAAGGAGATACAACACCGCTTGACAAACTGCTTGCTCCGATATACTGTCGAGAAAGCACGTATAGTGTTAGTGAAGAGAACGCCCACCCGTGAAAATTTTTGTATGGATCCAACACAATGGCACAGACATATTCTCAGTTCCTGCCCTCCATACCTCGTACTCCAGAGAAAACCCCTATTTGTCTTATCTTATATGTGTGTTTGACCCAAGGTAATAGGAGTTTCCGAAATTGATAATAGTTATTTTGCTTTTTAGTTCTTCCTGACGCGAGCGTGGACACTGTAATTGCTGCTCAATGTTTTCATTATTTTGCAAACCGAGAAGCCCTTGAAGAAATCCACCGAATTCTGGTTCCAGGCGGTTCCCTCGGCCTAATATGGCCGATAGAGGACGTCTCCGTACCTTGGGTAAAAGATGTGTACGAGTTTCTCGAGCCTGTGCATGAAGAGAGATCTCTGTTTCATCCTTACAGAGAAGATTGGAAGCTCATGTTCAGCCAGCTTGCCGATCAGCTATTCAGCTCCCTAGAAGAAAATGTAGCGTTTAAGTATCCCTTTGGTAATTCTTACGAGGAAGCATTCGATTATCTGGTGTCCTGCTCCGCACTAGCCGGTGGAAATGAAGGCAATAAGATAGCTTTCAAAAAATATTTTGATGGTGTCATAGAAAAGCATTTTAAGAGCAAAGGAATTCCCTTCGATCATATGACCTTAAAGGTTTATATGTACTGGTGTACAAAGGAATCTTAACTGAGTTCGGCAAAAACGAGAGAGCTTAATCGCAATAATACGTGGAAACTTTCAAAGGCAATAGAAACCTTATATCATTAAAAGTACTCTGGCTGGGGTTGTTAACTGAGTACCATTGCGTTTTCATGTAATCTTTTGGATGATAGTTTATGAAGTTTATTGATCAGTCAGTTTCCGAAAATGCAGTTCAATTAAAAGTGTGAAAACTAGTGGCAAGAGCTGTTGTAAATAACTTTAAAAAACAGTAAGACAGACAAACGACGCTGATGAACTTATGGTAGGACGATTAAATGGATGGATTTTAGACGCTGGCGGTGGGGTAGTAAGGCGGCCATCTTGTTCCCTTGATCTTGACACTGGTGGAAAGGCGATCTTGTTGATCGCTCTTCACGTTGAAATGGTTGGAGGATTGTTGACCGTTGACCGGTGATGCTAGAAGCTTTCAACACTATCTCGATCTAGGATGGTGAAGGCATCGTCCACGTAGCCATTCCAGAGGTGGGAACGTCAGTTGACAACGGCGCGCGCATCAAGAATGCCCATATATAGTCGAAATAGACCCGCATCCAAACTATTCCGCGCGCTCTTGCGTCCTCAAATGACGTTCACGTTCTTTTGCTAAATCAGCCTAATAATGGCGGAAACCGGGCTTCTCACGACTTCCCATATAGTTGTACTCTCTCTGTTTAAATGTTGCTACCCCTTCGCATACTGTGAGGTGAAAAAGGCACCCTATACGTTTACCTCTATATGAGTATCCCCCTTCCCCTTCTCCCCCCTCACCCCCCCCCCCCCCCAACCCTCAAGCTTTGTAATGACTAACGTGGCACCTGATTATATGTCATTCCTCTTTATTGCCGCCGATGTGCATAAAACCCAGACCGGACAATCCAAAATCTAAAAAGGTGGAAAAAAGCAGCTAAGCTTGAAGCCGGTCGCGGAGAAAAAAATACCCTGACTGGGCCCTGGGAAGGAGTAAATTGAAAACGTTGTACATGACGTACCAACCATGAAATGTTTTCTTGAGCTTCCTGTACTATAAAGAAGCAGTGATTTATTCACAATTTAGCTTCTTTGTATCTTCTTTCTTCTTGTGATTTTTGTACTGCAAACTGGTGAAACGATGGCAGAAGAAGCTGGGTTAGACGTGAACCCAAATAATTACCAAAATGAGGTGAGCTCTGGAGAATAAATAATTATAACCACGTGCTGTTGAATCTTTGTACCTACAACTACGTTTAGTTTGAGAGTTCTAACTTCTGTATTGCATGTAAGTTATTTTGTTATTTTATTGTTCAGTGCTTACATTTATCCTTGATGTATTTATCTAAATAATGGTTATGGAAGTATACAAAGGTTACAAAGTTACTTGGCCGCTTTGAAATGTGCATGGCACCGGAGGATTAATATAATTTTCCTTTTCATTAATTGAATTCTTGAAATTCGTGTTACCATCCGAAGTATGACGAAAATTTGAGTTTGTGATAAGCTTGCCACCCACCATTTTGTCTTAAAATATGATTTTGGAACAGCAACAAAAATTTGTCTCTGTAAGACCTGCTAAAAACTTCTAATATAATACACATGTACTGTATGCACATGTATGTAGATGGATTTTGACTGAGCTATGTATATAATACTATGTTCTATAAGGCAATTTTAAAATAAATGAGAATTATGAAAAAACCTTTGTTGGGGTGACTTAGAGTGGACACATAATTATGTGAACAGAGTTCTTGTATGGGTGAAATTACAGATACTGTAGCTACCTGAATGGCATGGAAATGATTAATATATGTATAATTTATATATATATTTTTTGTTTGAAGCAAGACTGGTTTATTTGGGCTAAAAAGTCCCATGTAACTGAACAGCAGAATGCCATACGCGTAGCTAAGAACAGCGAACGTCACAAAATCATAGGATTTAAGGAGAAAAACAAAGGCCCTGCACGTGTTATAAATTTGGGTACATTTCTTTGTCGTACTCAGCCAAACAATCAGACAAAATGACCACATTCCAGGTTTTGTGCACAATGTGAGCAGATGATGGTAAATTTTTCATTCACTGTCTTAACATGAATGCTTTTTTCACCTGTCCTGTTACTGGATAGTTTGGCCACATTCAGTTATACAAGTTGAACAAATTTGAAATAATAGGGAAGTAGTACGAGTAACGTGGACTTACATTTTCAAGTGATGTTTTCATTGCCAATACCGTCATAGTTTCTTAAAGTCCCTGGTGTTAATTTATTCACTGACGTAATGGCCCAAAAAGTGTTGTAACTTTGACAACTGTAAACTGACCATTGTCCCAGCAAATCTAAAAATGTTTCTGTGACTCTCCAGCATTAAAAACGAATATGTTTTAAACATAATCTGTCATGTATTAAGCCACAAATTAAAGGAAAACAACAAACAAAAACTCGGTGTAATATTATCATGACCTCATTTTTATTATGATCACAGCATTGTTGTTGAATTTATTTTTGCAGGCTGAAATGGAAATGATGTGGGCAATGAAGGCGCATCACCAGGCTGAAACCTACTTTAAGGTACATGTCGGTTATTTTTATTAATGACTTGGCCACAGTTATTCAGAGAGTTAATAACTTTATCCAGCAGGTAAATCACTTTCCAGTGGATAAAATGTACTCTAACCAGTACATTTTATCTCCTGGATAGTGATTTATCACTCCGTGAACAACCGGGATCTGGTAGAAGACATACATGTACATGTACACTGTACAAGAAATCTTTAATTACAGGATCCTTAGGCAATCTTATAGGATACTAACCTTGAGGATCTTGTAAGATAAAGTCACTCTTCCAACCTAAGCGGCCCACACAGCCAGAGTTTAATGCAGTTTCTGTAGCATGAAGTAACTACAGCTTAGGAGTATTGCTACTCCCCTTGGATGGGATGCTAGTCTATTGCAGGATAACCCACAGTAGTATACAGCTATTTGAATAAATATTGTCGGATGAAAGCTTAAGGACATCTTCAAAGAGGCTGCTACTCATCCCCTTGATTTCCAAACTTTATTTTCATCCATATGGCTCACCATGTGGACAGACGAGGCATAGTTGATTTTGATGAACTTGTTCATAAAAAAAATCCACAGAATCTTGGGGTCTTTATACTTTGATCTGACAACATTAATTGAAATAGCTCTGTTGCCAGTACCCATTTATACACCTTGGTGAAGAGAGACAATTTGGAACAAAGTTTCTTGTCCAAGGAAACAACACAGCAATGAAGAGAGCTAAGTACATGCAACCTCAGACCACTGACCCACCGATCTTCCGATAATTTGATCAAAAGTCTTGTGTGCCAACCGCTTCCCCACTGTGCTCTGCTAATGAGATCTATAGGATTACCAAATCCTATAAATCCTATAGGGAAGAAGTTCTTTTCAAAATTTCAATGACAATAACCCCCATCACTTCTACTTGGGAGTCCCCCCCACTCAGTGGTACATGTACATGTACTCTGTGGTTTACAGTCAACCCAGGTCACGCGTGAACGGTATTTTTGAAATTTGAATGGAGTTTTGAAATTTACATGTCAGTTTTGAAAATCGCCAATGGGATTTCAGAGTTCCTGTGTAAATTTCCCTAGCTTATTGACGGTATAAAGCTATGAATTTTTCTTTACATTGCAAAATTGAATATTTCAAGAATAACAATTGTTTCCCAAGTATTTTGAATTTTTTTTTTCAGTTAATGCATCTTTTTAAGGAACGATTTCCAGAGAAATGTCCAACATTCCATTCACACGTCGGACATTACAAAGAGAAATTCGAATGTTCATTTCATTCTTGGAAACACTGTTCATGTGTGACCTGGGTTGACTGTTGTGAGAAATTGCATCTCAAAAACAAGACATCAATGTGACCAGCACTCTGGTTTCATATAGTACACAGTATACACATAGTGATCATTATTTTTGTTAAGATTAACTGTACCTAACCTCCATCCCTCCTTTCCTCTTGTGTCAATCAATGTCACAAAAACAGGCCCTCCCTTAAACCATAGTTAACTGAGGGACTGGATATGAAACCTTGCCATGTTCAAAGTTGATAACAATGGTGAGCACTGCAATTTAGGTTGGAAGGGCCACGACCGTACACAATCCTTTGTGTTAACGTTCACACTACAGCTGAGTATCTTAACAGGAACGTTACTGTTGGTCAGTTGCTTCAACACATTTCAAAATCTATTGTCAGTGGTTTGCACATGGTCAAAGCTGAAAATGCTAACAAAAACACATAACAAAGAAACTTGTTTGGCTTTATAACCATTCTCCTATAATTATTAACTTTGCTTAAACTGATGTTCACTTGAATGTTGTCCTAGGATGACTTTTTACTGTAGCATTGGCTAGTTACAGTTAGCAGTTGTGTAGCGATGAAGCAGCTCACACTGTATTGTTTAAATTATGATTGCAGCTCATTTCGACAATAGATGCGTCAAGACTTCATCTCACAAAGTAAGTGTGTACTTTGCTGTATGAGATATGTACATGTATACAATATTAAAGAACATTCTGCGGAAAAGAAAAACATATTTGCTTACAAGTCTGCATGTACATTGTGACTCAGGGACAACTTTTTTAGAGGTGCACTGAAGGTTAACATACATAACTATCATACATTCTATGTGTAACATTGTGTGCAATCATGTATTTCATGTATTTTCTCAAGGCCCGATACCCCCTCTGGAAATTCCAGTTCAGCTTTATACATTTCTTTAAACTTTTTGGCCTAATTGAGACACCCCCTTTTTAAGACATATTCAAACGGTTATAACTTATAATTTATTCTTGCTGATGCTCAACATTTAAAATATATCTGATTTTGTGGCTCTAAATTTGTAATTTAAGGGGTTTGTTGTGATTATTTTACACTTTTGTTGTTGAACAATATATCTGATTTTGTGGCTCTAAATTTGTAATTTAAGGGGTTTGTTGTGATTATTTTACACTTTTGTTGTTGATAAATATTTGCCTCAAGTTTATGAATCACTACTTCTTCTGAAAGTTAGTTAGTGGTGTAATTATATATTTTTATTTTATATGACTGTGTGAAGTAGCTGAATGATACAGCTTTTCCCAGACACCTTATTTTTTAAAACTTGGACTTCACTCATTAAAAGTGTTCAATGTAAATGTAAAAATTATAATGTCATAACTCACTAAACATGACTGCTTATTTTAGGTTTGATGATGACATATACAGACAGTTCAAACGCTATTTCAAAATGTTAAAGGTAAATTCAGCTACACTACATGTAATTATTACAACTTGGCTCTTAATATGAGCATACTACCAGTTTATTGTTTTATCAAAACAGTGGCTGAACCTCCCAAGTCTCAGATGTATAAGGGTTTTCCGTCATCAGCCACCTTTTAATATGCAATTTTGCTTCATCATGTTTTTGATAGGCTTTTAAGCTCTAATATTGAACAGCATCTAATTTTGCCTTACAATATCACTACATTGATCCAATATGCAGGTAATGAGAATCACCATAATCATCATAAAAATAGTAATGTTCAAACAAATTCATTTCTTCCAACTAGTACAGCTGCACCATGAGAAGTAATTATGCTTAAAAAACTGTAACCTGCAATCAGGTTTTCTTTTTTTCAGGGAGCAGGAAAGTGTGGCAGCGTGAGAGTTGGCGGTCAAAAGAAGGAAGGAAAAAAGAACGCCTGATACAATTACTGCACGATTCGTCTGCCGCCCCTTGTTTGCTTATGCATCTCCGGCGGCCATCATAATTTTGAAATTACACCGGAAGTCAAACATGCCATCATGTAGCCAATTGGAACGTGGCTCAAAGAATCTTTTGTTTTTCGACCAATTAAATTTAGACAAAAGTCCATATTCTCGACTGGCGGCAGACGACTCTTGTAGTAATTGTATGAGGCGTTCTTTTTTGTCTCCTCTCGACCGCCGACTCTCGTGCTGCTACACCTTAGCGCTCCCCCGAAAAAAAAAGGAACGCCTAATTGCAGGTTAACAAAACTGTAATGAAGAGCATATTATTGCATTGTTGAGCTTGAATGGTTAACTGCACGTCTGATGTATTTCTCATTACACTAATAGGTGGATGTCATTAGGATAGAAGATTTCAAATCAGAAGAAGCCAAAGTGGTAAGCTAAGTCCCATTTTTTGAATTCATTGGATTCAGTATTGCAGTTAATCTGGCTGAAATGCTGTTTTTTCATGCCCTTTTTGCAATGTACCTTTTATTTCAATGAGATTCCTGCTGCTGTTAGTGAAAGCTCTATTTACGCCTGTGTTTCAAGAATGGTCAAGAATGGGGATTTATCATAGAGGGTCCAACATTTTACCTTGTACATGTGCATGTACAATCATGTAACTGAAACATACAGTAGCACTAATTAGTTTTGTGCCACAAATACAATCTTAATGAGATTCCTGCTGTTAGTGAAAGCTCTATTATGCCCTACTATAAGTTGTGCTTTAAGAATGGTGGCGTATCAGAGAGGGTCCAAAATTTTAGCACTAATGGGATTTGTGCCACAAATACAAATGTCACGGGCATACTTGGAAAGAAGAAATCCGAGTGCTCCTATCAGGAGTCGAACCTTAGACCTTCCGACCACTACATGTAGTTTGGATGCTCTACCACTGAGCTACAGGAGACTCGTGGGAGCTAAGGCCATTAAACTAGGTTCATGGGACAAATATCCTGCATACTGCTTCGATTTGAAATGTCAAATGTGGTGTAAATGAAATAAATGTGATGGTACTGTATATTTCAAGGCTGGTGAATGAATGAGAATGATGTATTATTTTAGAAAGTGACACAGGCATCCTTGGAAAAAGAAATCCGGGTGCTCCTATCAGGAGTCGAACCTAAGACCTTCCGATCACTACATGTGGTTTGGATGCTCTACCATTGAGCTACAGGAGACTCGTGGGAGCTAAGGCCATTAAACTAGGTTCATGGGACATACCTGACCACAGTAATACTTCTGCACAATAAAGAGCAAGTTTTCCTACTATAAACGGACTGATGTTTTGTTCTCCCCACTGCCCCAGGGGAGGGGAGTGCTCCTTGGAATTTTTGGTGGGGGTGTTTGGCCTCGGTTTTCCAAACCCTGACCCTATTTCAGACCAAAATGTGTAATTTTCCGGTACCTTTTTGAAGACCTGGACTCTACAATTCAGACCCATATTCAGACTTTCAGACCAAATGGTTAAAAGTGATATCCTTTTCAGACCAAAACGGCTCAAAAACCATATCCTTTGGCACTTCACCTAACATGTACTTACTTGTGTATACATGTACATGTACATTATAAAGCAGTGTCCCCTCCACCCCTCCCCCCAAAGTTTCCCCCCCAGTGGCATGCCTGAGGTTTGAAGTATTTCTTCTGTGTTCTCTAACATGGAAATGGGGAAGGGGTGGGGGTATTGACAAATTTGACTTCTCTATGGTTAGAGCGAGGAGTCTTACATGAGTTAAACAGTTGTAATAAATGTTACATCTACCTTGTTCAAAAATCTTTGTCAGTATGTACATGCATATTATAGTAAATGAAAAGTAATCTGTTTAATGAAGGAAAAAGCATTATAGAAGCTGGTGTGTGTAATGACAAACCCGTGGCCTCTGGTAATAACCTGTGTTTTGTAGGACATGAACTCTTGTTCAACAACCTTCAAGTCTAAAATTATTTTCAATTTTGTTACTCAGCTAGATTAGCCCTTTAGTTATTCTGAGCAACTTCTACCAGTTCCCATTTTCTTTTTCATTATGTTTGTAAATAATTATTTGTTTAAAAAAAGGTAATAAAGTTGTTTTCTTTGTTGTTGTTGTATTTTCTGTCTGTTCAGAAATGGAGGCCATTTTGCAACATGTATGAAGGCAAGGTAGAAGACTTCAACTTTGGTACTCTTCTTAGGTAAGAAAGGTATCTTTCAGATCCTTGTCACTGCATCTCCCATGTTTCCAATGATGTCACCAATATTTATTTTCAAGGTGGTCTGCACATGCCGTTTTGTTTTCCAAAAATGTAAGATTCAACATCACTTCTTCTTTGTACCAATCCATTGAAATGGAACAAAATTTTTCTCTCTTTTTTGTTTTATGCCATTGTTGTTTCTTCAGAATTGACTGTAAGAAGGGATATGAGGAGGACAACACCATCTTAGGTAAGGGACAGAGTACAATACATATTACATACAGAGTCAGATGCCTTTCAAACTAGAAGCTTTTTTATTTAAAATTGAGTGTTACTTTGTGCATTATATTTGTTTAAAGTGCCCCTAACCCTTCAATTTGTTTTCTTTTGGTAGATTTCCATATCTTTCAAGAACTCATTTTCGAAAAAATTTTTGAGAAATATTGAATCCTTTTTTTTACGACCGCTAGAAGTGAAGGCGGTCTTGTCTATATTTTCACCTATCGTTCATGTTAGTACCCCACTCGGCCAAATGTGTCCAAATATGGAGCGTGATGTAAGAAAAGGACATCGTGCAAAAATATCCGAAGATTCGCGGTAATGCTTCAATTGTAAACAGAGAAAATGGTTGAAAAATGTGTGGTTTTTCGATGCAGCAACTCTCGAAATGTAGAGAAAGGAATCAGCATGCATAAGATTCCTTCTGATAACAATCAGAGGCCTGAAGTCTTTGGAATGGTGTCCTTTTCTTACGTCACAGCTAAGAAAGTGTCAAATATCGGACGCTTTTCATTGGCTCGTTCTTGATGAGCCCACGAGACAAAAATTTGTCCAGCGGGGCTTAAAGCACACAAAAATTTAAAAATTTCAGTAACTTTTAGCGCTCGTAAAAAACAGGATTCAATATTTCTAAAAAAAAATTTTGGAAATGAGTTCTTCACAGATATGGAAATCTGTCAAAAGAAAACAAATTAAAGGTTTAGAGGCACTTTAAAAGGACTTTTTTTCATAACTTATATTCAGGAATAGCCTCCCTTGCAGACGCTCTTTTGGCTTGTCATGCAATCTATCCTCCCCAACTAGGAAAGATTGCGTGACAAGCCAAAAGTGGCGTCTGCGAGGGAGGCTAATTCAGGAAGGACTTTTTGTGGTGGGTAGGAGGAGAGGCAGAATTTCATTTCTAAAATTGTATGGGCTCAACAAGAAAACGTTTAATAAAAAAATGTTAATCTCAACTTGAAACATTAAGCTAACAGCCGAACACAACTTATAGTAGAGGACCCTTCTGTATACCACTTTTGTGATGTGCATCCTCATTAAAGATTACCCTCAATGTAAACAAGCTATAACAGTCTTGGAATAAATGTGATGGAATATTTTAAGCTTGGTGAATAAATGAGAATGATGTATTGTTCAGTAAGTGACACAGGCATACTCGGAAAAAAAAATTCCATCATATTAATTTTATTCCATTGTGCGTATGCCACACGACATTCCAATCCTAGCAGTATGCAGGATGTTTGTCCCATGAACCTGGTTTAATGGTCTTAGCTCCCACGAGTCTCCTGTAGCTCAGTAGTAGAGCATCCGAACTAGTAATTGGATTTCAAGTCTTAGGTTCGACTCCTGATAGGACCACTGGGATTTTTTTCCAAGTATGCCTGTGTTACTTACTGAATAATGCATCATTCTTATAACAATCTTATTATCAGAAGGGCGTGTTAGCATCTTACATTTGAAGAACTTTTTGCACATTTCTAGCTAACCAAAATTTTCCACAGACAAAAAATGTTGACGCTAAAAGAGCAACAACTATTTACCGATACCTATTTATTTTTATGTGAACTGTAGTTACGAGGATCCAGTTCTACGCGGTGGAAATTGCCCGCAACCGACGGGGACTGAACAAGCATTTCTTGGAGAAACCAACTGTTGCCCAGGATGCTTCCCAAGAGAGATAGCAATACAACGTGTAAATCCGGGATCAAACGAGAAGTGAGAGTTAACTTGAGGAACGAGAAGTTTGAACTCTTTTAATAAGCTATTATCTGCACGGTCAAATAAGGATGCAAGTGTCATTTCTTCCTGAACAGCTGTCTTCCCTGCTTTTATTTAGGTTACTTTTCAAAGTATTGCAAAAACTCCATTTAGCCTCCGGGGTTGGGGAGGGGGGTGGGGTATTTATTTTCAGATCTCCGGACGCGATGGAGGGGGTGGAGGGGCTCATTAGAAAGGGGGACTTATTAAAGAGGGGAAGTTTACATTGTAGTAAAATCATGAGTTTTTTTGAACAAATCTTAAATTAACTTTTCCATTGTAGCACTAAAAGGGCTGTGTATCACGAAGCAATGTCTCTTTTACCCTCTCGAGTACAATAATACTTCTGCACTTTGAAGACCACGTTTTCCTATAAACAAACTGACAGGTCAGTGTTTAACCATTGGTACACCTGGGTTTTGAAGTATTTCTTCTTCGTTTCCTAACATGAGGTTAATGGGAGCGTGATTAATAGAGGGGGAGGGAGAGGTCGTTAGAAAATCTTTCCTCCAAACGTGGGGCTTATAAGAGAAGCGGGGGGGGGGGGGGGGGGGTTCAGTTTAACAGTGCTTTTACGGTTATTTCCCATAAATCTGACCTTGAATGATTTATCCTCTTTTGAACTATAGGAAAATGATAATTGCTCCGACCGCTCGTGGAAATATGGCTCTCATGAGTGTTTATGAAAGTTGTACAGGGTAGTGCGTTACTGATACTCTCGTGCACATATACGTGTGTGTGGGAAAATTCTGAAAATTTTGAATGTCACATTTTGAAATTCACATTTTCAAAATGTGACATTCGATTGGAGCAATATCACGCGAGTTTAATGTAGGGTGGTCAAAATTTATCGTCGAAATCTCCTTCTCGTTTTGATCCAGGCTGTAGTTCAGAGTGGCAGTAAGACATAAGTAATAATTATTAGTATCATACATGTATGCAACCGCCTTTACAAAAGCTCTCAGGGCGCGTCACGCAAACTGTTGCGTGACAAGCCCAAAGGGCGCCTGTATTGGATCTAAGAGGCTGCATGTATGGTCTAACCAACTAGATATTAGATAGAATAGATTTAGTATAGGTACATTGGTTTTGTTTATGTGGCTGTCTGAAGGTTTAACCTTGGATGACCAATGACTAATGTTCGGTAAAGTAACAGTGACCAAAGTTATTTAGCATGGAGTTTTGTAATGGTACTGTATACGTGTGCAATCACAAGGGCTCAGATTGTTAGTTTATATAATTCGAGTGTAAACGTTTTCTTAAATTAGTCCCAAAATAGTTGCAAAATAGTTTACTTGTAGCTACTGTGAATTAATGAAGAAACTGGGCCCAGTTGTTCAAAGTCCGATTAAGCTAACCCTGGATTAACGCAAACTTTGACTCGAGTTTAATTGCTAATCGATAAAGATTTTTGGCCCTTAGTTTTTACTTAGACTTTTCCGCTTTACCTTTAGCTCGAAATTAACGCTTTAAACCATTGTTAACGAGCGAAATGAAAACCTCGATTAACTTCTAATCGTGCCGGGATTAGCGATAATCGGCTTTCGAACAAGGACGCTGGAGTGACGACGAGAGAAGGGTAAATTCTGTGAAATAGTCATCATCGAGGAGTGTTCCGTGACACGAAAATGTAAGCTTGTACCAGGGTTATAACAAAACAATAAGCCATTTCCGAGTGGCATTTCCGTTAGTTTTTATTAAATAAATCTCAAATGAAAAGCTTTGCACTTTGCCTCGCTTTCATAGAGAGGTTCACAACAACTCGGAAATGGCATGTTAAAAGTTGTTATTAAAGCAAAGGTACTACCTTGACGGTGAGATTAGACTGATAGAGCCTCTGTATCACTGTACTGCATGTGTTTCTATGAGATTTTTTTTCTGGGACCACTATAATTGGCTTACCGCTGTTGTGGTATCCCTGTCTAATTTAGCATTTATTATTCCTTGTTTCAGCATATACTTATTCCTTTATTTTTGTGTATCATGTAGTAGGCGAAGCTAATAAAATAAAATAAAGTAAATAAAATAAAATGAACAAAGGACTCGCAGCATAGTTTTCTTTTGTGGTATCGCCCCACAAACATATCCTTTATTTATCACGATATTGATCATAAGTCTAGTATGAACCTTAGTGGGGGGTCCTGTTGATTCCATTCAGGGATAGAAATACGTTTGGAGCCGTGTATGGTTATCATGTGTGGCATTAATGTAAAGGGAAAACGGGAGTTTGGCTTTTCCACCTACGTCCGGCTTAAATGTTCCCACCTTCTTCGTCCAACCCAACTCGCTTTTCGTCTCTGGAGTCTGGACCTACTGTGTGGAACGTCCTAAGTATCGCATTTAGGGAAGAGTGTTTCATGGCAGAATGTCGTTCCGTTTACAAAATATCTCTTCCGGTATACGATCAATCAAAGACGCCATTAATGGAAGAGGGCGTATTCACTGTACACTTATGCCCCATCCCACCCACGAAAATATTCAAAAATTGAAGTTCTGTCTAGATTCTCAATTACGTACCTTTATTTGTTAAATAAACTAAGGGGCCAGCTCAATCTGTAAGTCACTGAGACTCGCAAAAAGTTTCCTCGGCGTTGATAACTTTATATAATATACATAGTTATAATAATAATTAACAATAATATCAGTATAGATATATATCTATCAACAGCAACAATTTATTGAATTCAGGGAGATTCCCATAGAGATGTATACATGGGTACCTTCTAAATTCTTAAATGTAAATTTATCATTACTGGGTATCTTCCATATTAATTAAACTATCATCAATTGTCGGCTGAAGAGATAGAATCAAACAAAAATAGCAGTTGCCTGACAGGGTGATAACACTGTTAAAAAGCTAAATAGAAATCAGTAGAATTTAAGAGTGATGATGTCTATCAGTTATTGAAAATGAATAAAATCGTTTGCTCTTCGAATGTCTCCAGATTATCGATTTCCCTTTTCCACAATTTATAAATACTTGAAGCACCTCCTCGCTTCCAGAGTCTCTGGGATGGAGAGAGGAGAGTTCACAATTGAAGCGCTATCTTGGATCAGTGTTGGATGACTGAACGTAATAAGACGTGATTCTTTAATTTCTGAGACTCCCTCTTAGTTTTTCAGTCCAACAATTTAACTAATGTTCGCGCAAAACACACGCCTGTTGTGTAGGTTTAATCAAGAAACGACTCTTCTCAGTGAAGCACTCCGCATTGTCTCAGGATCACGCGTGTTTCGATCTTGTTGGCTCTGAGAAAACAGATGATCGTTCCTATGTTCCTATTTTTGAAACAGTTGGCTCGGAGTCAACATCTGCTTTGGATGGAACTTGCATCGCGTTGGAATTATCAGTGACATTATTTTCCGAGCTCGTTTGGTATCGAAACCCCCTGAATACCATTTTAAACGCTTCTCTGTATTTTGGAATTCTCCACGCGTAGATGAATGGGTTTAAACTGCAGTTCACCAGCAGAAACTTATTCGATGCATAAAGAAAAAACCGAAAGCTTTCCTTCTCCGCAAAAGACGGTCGAGCAATTAAAATATTATGAGCAATAAATTGAGGAGCGAAAGATACGTAAAATAAGACAAGAACCATCAGAAAGGCCGTGATCATTCTTCTTTCTCTGTTCCTATGCGCAAAGGTCATCTGTTGAAGGTCGTTCCCACCAGCTGCGGACACATTTCGTAATTGACTGTTATGGCAGCGGAGCGCGCGGTACGTTTTCCCGTAAACTACAGCTAGCACGATTACGGGAAGAGACACATGAAGATGGCAATACAGGAGAACAAATGCTGTTCTAGACACGACGGTTGCTAGACTGGAGAACAGCACGGCGTAAATCCAGACAACCGCGATGAAAACTTTGATCTTCGTTATTGTGGCACGCATTTTGTATTCAAGTGGAGACGATACCGCGAAGAGGCGATCGAAAGCCATCGCAGCTATGGTGCAAGATGCCACGATATTCGTCACAACAGCAGCAAAAATTATCGCGAGTCTCAATCCCAAAAGATGTTCTCTTGTTTGATCCATAAATAAATTGATATCGTAATAAAAACTTCCATAGCCAGGTACCATTCCTGATAGGAAGTCGCACACGCTCAAGTTTATCACCAGTAAAGTGACCGGCGTCCGCCACAATTTACTCCGGTAAATTGTAATAAGCAGAATCACGTTTGAGACGACTGCTGATGTAGCTAGTATGAAGCCCACAATAAGTTGCGACAGAAGGTAACCTTGAGGGATAATGTGCGGCATTGTGGAATTAGAACTAGCAGAACTAGACATGGTTCGTTGGTGTTACCGCTTCTGAATTCCTAGTAGAACTGATCCAAATTGCTCAGTGCACTCAGGCAGTGTGCTGAACCACGACTCTTTACCGTAAAAAACGTGATATTTCATGACAGCAATGACGTCTTCCTACGCGGAACATGCCGATCAAAATACTACTAACCAAAAATTGCTCAAGTTGGCTCTCAGTATGGTGTGTGGTGTATAAGATTTCATGCCCATACTGAGAGTTCGTGATTGAACGTGTTCCGTAATTGGTAATGTATCTCAACCTCCAAGCCTCTTGAAGTCATCAGAAACTTATCAATGACATCTACTGGCATTCTTAACTTATGTTGTAATAAAAATACTTTTTTTGTAACCCATTTACCACGCAGTTGTCACATCTGTTTGTAACTTGATTTTTTAAAAAATACATTGAAACGAATGCGCCTTCATGTAAGTGCAAGTGGCGAAATAAATTGAAACGCATCATTCCGATCCATCGACAGTTTCTTTCAATTCTCAAAGTTCTTAGAAAACGTGCGTCACCGAAAAATAATCCCGGAATATAAAAAAAGTTCCGAAAGCAACGCCCTCAACTGAAGACTGCACGGAACCATCAGGTAGCTAGGCGGTCAAATAGGGGTCGCCCTAAATACTCTTTTTTTTTTTTTTTTTTACTGATAAGAACCTTTTTTATAAGAACGTTGAGGCAGAGATTAACTAAAATTTAAGAACATACTTAGAACATTACCCAGGCTGAGACTCAGTTGAGAACATTTTTATTACGACCAAATGTTTTTAAAATGAACAGTGTAAATACGGATAAAATAATACAGGTAAAATTTCAGTCTATTGTCCTATTAACCCAAATAATAGGTGCCTGGTCACGTCCGCACAGATTTATTGAAAAACTATAACAGATAACTAAGAACATCTTAAGAACTTTTTCCGGCTCAAATTGCCAACAATAATAAGAACGTTCAGCCTCAGCCCAAAAATTAGACGTTCACTTGAAAAAAAAAAAAAAAAAAAAAGAGAGTGTATAAGCTATTTTAATAGGTGCGGTCTGAATTAAGTGTACAGATTTTAACCACTTTGGTCTGAAACGGTTATGGATTTTACAGAATTTAAGGGTATATTTTTAATTGTGTTTTCGCCCATTACACAGTGATTACAGACATGGTACTTGGCCAATGTCAGTTTCATAGAATTATAAGATTTTAAAAGTTAGCATTCAAAGCTAACAAAAGTTAACTTCTTTTAAGAAAGGTTTTTCACCAGAGAAACGGGCCCCAGGCCCTGAAATATTGTAAACGTGGAAGAACAAGATATAGCGTACTATGTCAGTTAAAATATGGTTCACCGGCAAGGACTCTAAGCTCGGTCTCCTGTATTTAAGGCAGACGTGATAACTTCACGAAGGCAAACCGGAATTAGCCTACGTGCAGACGTCTCCTTATTTTTAGTCTCGATCCATATTTCCTTAATTTGCTCCAACAAAGGAAATTTAAGACGTCTGCATGTACACAGGCTGAACCGAAACAGCAAGGTTTATACTCATTACGTCATTGAAGGTCGCTCACTCAACATGGAAAGTGCGTCGATTTGATGTGTATCATGAAACAGACACTGAGGAATATACATACTGAGTGAATCAGCCACATTTTCACGTAAGAACACTGTCTATCTCTTTCGTAGTACAGTCGATCCTGAGTGAAATCAGACTTTCCGTGTTGACTGGGCCAACTCCGTGATCTCAATGATGTAATAAGAAGGTGCAGTTGTCACGTATACAGCTTTCTCCTCCCCAGAGGCCTCTTTCGCGCTCGAGAGGAGACAAATAAGGAGAATGAAATAAGAGGAGTGAGGGGGCCGAGCGGAGACTAATGAGGGACTGGGGAGAGTGAAATAACGAGGAGCGCTCTTCCTGTCGTCCCCCGCGTCCCCTTTTACTCATTTTCCGTTTTTTTTCCCACTTCTTTTTCGCTCCTTTTTTTATGAAGCAGCCTCTTCGAAGGAGAGAGCGTATGCAAGAGAATGCAGGACAGCGGGAGACGGATTCCATATCTAGGAACTGGGCCCCGTTGTTCAAAGGTCATCTTTTGCAAAAGGCGGCAAAGCGGTTAAAGACATAAAAAGGGAAGAAATGCCCTGTAAATTAGGAAACAGTAAAGACATAAATTTTAGACAAAACATGTACTAAACAGTATTGGCGCCTAGATGTCGGTGCCCATTGCAAATAAGACTATATAGTCCGACTGACTTTCTCTTATCTCAGCCGCCAAGCTAGTTTTTCTTCGGCTTTATTAACACCTCTCTATCCAGTCCTGTTCTTTTCTATTCTTCGTTAGTGTGCAAGTCTCTTTGAGACTAACATATCCGATATGGAAGCGATGTAGCGTACGTCGAAAGTCAAGGGAGACAAACTTCCGCCCCAAACCAGTTCCGGCCAAATTCGCCCGTATTATTAAGCAGTCAGTTGCTACTGTCGTGGCCTGTTTTAACGATCACTTTGTAAAAGGTAGGCACTCAAATACGGTAACAAATAGCACGACAGGGAATTTAATTTCTAATGACCTGCAATACTGACTCTAGGATCTTGGCGTTAATGTTTTTTATTATTAATATGGCTGGCTCCGTGAGCGGGGCAAGATGACTCAACTTGCGCTATGATTGGCTACCCGAGCGGGCAAGAAAGAGCTATCTTGCCCGCTCGGGATTACCCGTTGCCCGTCCGCTTGGCATCGAAAGTTTAATCCCGAGCAACAATGCAATCTTTTCTTCGATCTTCTCGTTCTTCTGGGGGAAAATGCTCACTAAACTGTTCGGTACACCTGTCAACATTTACCTAAAGGAAAGGAAGAGAATGGAATCATCCTGGTGTTGTGAAAAGTTTGTTTCAGCTACAATGAATGTAGAATAGTATTCTACTTAACACTGAAATGTCGTTTTTCCCTGTATTTTCATTCTGACTGCAAGTATTGCAATTCTATCTGGTGTTTACTAGCTTTTACTTGTTGCCTCGCCCACTATATCTCTGTATCCGATTTTGGGGAGTTAGCGATGCTGGAGGTTATCACTGCTAAAAGATCCACTCAAATATGCCCCCGAGTTCAAGCTTCTTGTTTTATTTATGGTTTTTGTCATTTGCATTCGCCATCTTGTATGTGACACGTCATTTGGTCATATACAAAACCTTATGCTTTGTCTCTTGGACAATCGCGACACACACACACACACAAAAAAAATATTAAAAAGACTGAGGCGACCGAGAAGTTAACTCGGTGCCTCACGGCTCGAGTAATAATCCCGTGCAAAGTAACACTGGCAGAACATTTCACCCGCAATTTATAAGTTGCAGAGTTCTCGTCGAATGTAGTTCGAGCCCAGAAAAACCGCAGTAAATCTCAGAAATCTGCTCAGCCCTTTATGTGAGATGTGAACGTAATAAAAGTCAAACAGAGAGTAGATACGATTCCAGTGTGTATAAATTTGAATTTTATTTTAAACAACTGGAATGCGAAGTTTATTAAGGGCAACTGACCAGAACAGGACGAAAACTTAAATATCGAAAATGAACAATTTATTCATACACAAAGGTGTGTGTTGGGTATATTTTTATGGACATGAGACTTAATTGTCTCGAACGAGCCTATCGCACTGTATATTGAAGCTGTTCCTCTCACGCGTAGCGCATTGTTTATATTTTAAGCACATCTTTACGTCAATAGTGCTAAATTTACTTTTCAAACACTTGCAATTATTAATTAAGAAAATCGTGGCCTTGGCTTACAATTACCTGATATTTTTATCATAACGAGAATTTGCATCTGTCGTGTTGGTCTTTGATTTTATCGCGAAACAGTACACGAGTTGTCTTCTGCTGATCATGGGAAGAGAGCAAACGCTCTTAAGGTAAGTTATATATACTCGTTGTAGTTTACTGTTTTCAGGCGACCACTTTATTTTTTAACGAATCACTGTATGTATTTGGGTTAACACAAGAGGGCTTGTGTTCGAAACAGGAAACAAAGCCCAAATATGATTGTACTGAAACGGCAGGACAAACAAATAGCACAATGGAAATGTTTCTGAATTGCGTTCATCCGACATGGTCACACTTTAAGGCGGATAACCGCGGCCTCGGAAGTAAGACTTGAGATTTGACTTGTGCACCGTAACTAGCATGAACGCGCTACTTTTTCTATACTTGAAGAATTCACCACTTACGCAGTGTACGTAAACAAGATAGGCAGTGCTATATGAACTGAAATGCTTAGTATTTGCCATCTTTTTTGCTGTCATTTGAAACATAAGTTGGCGTTCATGTGAAACATAGCTTCAACGTGGGGATTCAGCGCTCTTGATTGGTTCGAAGTCTCGGACTACTAAACAGCCGTAGTTGTACCGAATATCTAGTAATACAACCACCAGAATCACTGCCATAACTCACTGATTCATCTCCGTTAATTTAAAGGGCGATATCA
The DNA here is from genome assembly GCF_977016875.1 of Pavona decussata. Lineage (NCBI taxonomy): Eukaryota > Metazoa > Cnidaria > Anthozoa > Scleractinia > Agariciidae > Pavona > Pavona decussata. The sequence continues at coordinate 3,193,485 of NW_028145567.1, forward strand.
GATGTTAATTGAATATTAGAGAGCTTCAGAATTACGTTAAACGACAGAGTATATGACGTCGTGACCACGATCGCCGATCGCCCTAACTACTACATTTACCAGTCGCTGTTTTCAGTTTCTCGACCGTAAGATTGAATAGTTTTGCATTAGCATCAAAGGCCTGAATTATTTTGCACTATTTTCATCAATGTATTTATTTTAAAGAACACGTAAACGCGAATCTCACGTCACGTTTGCCGATTGTCCAAAACGCAACTTCTAAACCTCCCGAACAGGCACTTTAATGTGTTTAAACGGCTCACTTGTCTTCTCGTAAACACATGAATTTTAAACACCTGACTAAAACCACAAAAATCGGCCTTCCCTCTATCTCTGCGTTTATTTTAATATAATAACGCAAAAAATGTCTTTATATTACTCAAATTAACGCTTTGCATGAACAGGAAGAACTTTGACTTGATGAAGACACCGTCTGACTTCTAAAGATGGCCATTAAATTTTATCCGATTGTGATTGGCTCACGTTGATCACGTGATGCGATAGAAATCGTCACCGCAGCGGGGAAACGTGGTTGGTTTGAATAGTTTCAGTGCTGTCTTGGTGGGAAAGTGAAACGTGAAAAAAAAAAAAAAAAAAAAAAGCCGCAAGCGCGGGCCTCTTGCTAGAGTGGGAGATCAGACAAATAGAAAAAGTAATTTAAAAAAAAAAGTAAAACGGGATTATCTCTAGTCTTACGACAACAGCTTTCCCGTGTGGGATTTTTAAACAAACGACCTCGAGCTTAGTTCCAGGATGTGTTTTCTATCCCCTCTAAACGGAAATTCAGCAAGTACTGAATCGTTAAATTTCCTTTTGTTTGAAAGGTTTGAGCCTGTTGTTCGACGATACTTCCTTGTTAACCTAGTTTCGAAACTCCTTCTCCTCGTTCATCCAGTTGCTTGACTCTCAATACCAGTTTGGTAAGGGGAACTAATTAGTGATGCGGTGTTACGAAAGCATAAAACGCCGAATATTGGATCGGCTTTCAAGTCGGCCAAGTTCAGCCCATGTGCTTCAAGTATATGACTGACCACAATTCTTAATTTTTGCCTTGAATATTTTGATCCTGTTTTATAATTATTTCCCACATACGCGCTATAGCTTCCTTGTTAATAGCGGACGGGTGATATAAACTAAAACAAGCGTGCCATGCAGAGCACTGGGTTGCCTCAGTGAAACTGGGAAAACATGTCGTAACAAAGGTTAGAGACTCTATACTGAATTATCACACTCGGATGGTTTCTCAGAACGGATCGACCCGAATAAATTACAGACCCGAAACTGAAATGTTATCGTCAAAAAGTGCTTGAAAGACCACGCGATGACTGACGTCTAACTTGGACAACTTCCAGGGAAAACTATTCTTGTTTTACAGCAGTTGTTCGTCGATAAAGTCTGATCTAACAGACATTGAAATCTCGAAAGGACGAAGGAAAGACGTCACAAGCGGGTAAGTTCGCTTCGTTTCTTGTTTATCAGCTGAATATAGCGTTTTCTGGAACCATCGCCATTCATGAAGAGAAACTTCCCTCCTTGGACCGAAAGTTTCGATTTCTGGTGAGACGATTCTGAGACATATCTACAACTAAACGAAACAGCTTCTTAAAGAAAACCCGACCGTCAAATCATGATTCTCCATCGTCTTACGTGATAATGTTATATTTAAATATTGCGCGATTTGATTAAAATAGTTTCAAATCTCGGTTTTTGAACTGCAGCAAAATTCAAATATACACATGGCTTACTGCAAACGACGGAAGACAGGGTCAATGGCAACGTTCGCTTCCACGGACAAACCTCTTTCGAAGCGCAATGTCAATGGTTCTAAGTTTTAAGTCTGTCAGGAAGCTGAGTGTGATCATTGAAGTGAAGCTTTTGAGAAGTTTCATTTCATTTCTTTAATTTCTTTAATTTAATTCAGCTTGTGGTGTGCGAAATTGTTGCACCTTTTCAGGCTGTGTATGAAATCCTTAAGTATGACCTTTGAAATGAAAGCTATTGAGCAGTACATTCCTATGATACTGCTGGGTAAGGCGGTTCTAAGTTTTATATCTGTGGATGAAAGTCTAAAGTGTGACCATTGGAATGAAGGCTTCCGCTTTGATCGGTTTTTTTCCTGTGGAGCTGTATATCATTCTGTGAAAAATGGTTCCAAATTTAATCTTTGAATAAAATCCCCCAGCTTTAACATTCTAGTGAAAGCTACTGCATGAGCTGCACTGTCCTGCTGAACTTTCATTATTCCGCTGAAACCTTTGGTTCTAATGTTTTAGTCTAGCGATGAAATCCTAAAGCGCCACTACTAAGATTGTTTCTCAGTGCTTTTTTGCATTATGTTCGGAACACGTAAAGTTGAAACCCGGTTCAAACGTCGAACTTTCAGTGTTGATCTTAAAACTTGCCAAAGGGTAAGTATAGGGACAGTTTTTTGGAGAATGACCGAGCGCGATGAAAGGGAAAGAGCGTACTTGGACGTCATGAGAAGTTGAAAAGATTATGCGGAAGTATTTAAACCTTACTTTATTTAATCCAAAATAGGTTCGGTTAAACTGACTTTTAAGCTATAGTCCTTAAAAATGGCAACGTATTTGTATGTTGACAAATTAGTTGTTATTTAATTTGGGAAAACGCCGGGACAACTTGTCCAACAGTATCCCAATAAAACGATTACTATTCGGACTTCATCATAGGAAAGTACTTAGTGCTCAGTAGCTCCTACTTGAATGACGACAGTCTATAATTTAGTCCGTCCACAGACATGCAATGCTGAACTTCAGGAGGCGAAATTACAGACTACTGGGTGTCACTGACCAAATAAAAGAAAACGCCGGACGGTAAAGTCCCTCGCTATTTCCGTAAACATCAACAACAGTTACATACATGCTGCAAGGAAAACACAAAACTAGTAAGTTGACGGTTCTCGCGAAATTGTCCCTTGGCCGACATGTTCACCAGGTTCACTAGCCTCTGTCGATGCTTCAACCCTTTTACTGAAGTATGTGATCTAAAATAGTTCGTTTAAACGCGGAGAAAAACTGAGATTTTCGGTTTGAAACAAGTTGAAACTTCAATGCCGAATTTCATTTTGCAAAATGGAATTTTTCAGATTTGATCAATGCTAGCTAAGCTCAAGTCAACCGACGGTACAGAATTAAATAACAGTTGCAAACAACGCTAAGAAGATAGACGTCGATGGAACCAGGAGAGACATTTGTTTGAACGTTTTTCGACTGAGGGTTCTAACTTATGCTAAGTTGGCCGAAGGTTTCTGTTTCAATTTCCGCGATCATGTTGGAGCTGTTTCGCTGTGCCTTTTCGGGCACTTTACGTAATTCTTACCTCGTCAGATTTATGGAATCGATTAGAGCTCCCTTTGTTTGCAGAAGAGACGTGATCTTGTCCTGAAAACGAAAATCGAAAGCTTGCACTTGCCGGAACAAACAAATCGTTTTTTAGTACCAGTGCCTTCTTTTTAGTGACGTTTATACTTTGGCAGGAGCCCATTACCCGGTAATGGGCTCCTGACTTTGGCCACTTGGAGAAAAATCAAGAGAAATGTAAATAAATAAATAAAATAAAAAAATAATCAAATGAATAAATCAATATGAAAATCTCAACCTCAAAGGTTTGCTTTGAATCGAGGAAACTTGTATCGCGCATGTCAATTGTGTATCCAGCAGGGCTCCATGATAACGGTGACTATGACTATTGAACTTAGAGGTATTAAAAGAGGAAAATAATTTAGGCTGGTTGTAAGGAGCCAACTTTTTTTTAAATTTTTTTTTTAGCGGCGTTTAACGTTGATGTCGAGTAGTCGCTAATTTCGGGTAATAAAACGTGTAACTATTGTATACTATGGCTAAATAAAATCGTGGCAAATAAATGTGAAAAGGATGCGCACAACTTCTCTGAAAGATAGCATCTTTAAGGTGATTATACCAATGGCATTTTCAAAAATTGATCTTTGCCCAGACACTTTTTTTGGGGTACAGCAATTAATATTTATTCTCTCGCCGCATCATGTTGGTACACCATAAGGTTCACATTATCATCGCCCAGTTCGCGCGTTCATTGAAGACGGAGGGTTGCTATTCTGATGAACGCGCTATACTTTCGGGGGATCGTCACCTTAGAAGCCTTTTGGTAATCAATCAATTAATCAGTCAGTCAATCAATCAATCAATCAATCAATCAATCAATCAATCAATCAATCAATTTTCCATCCAACAGGGTGAGCTAGCATGTGGAATCCACAGAGTCAACCTGCCGCATTTAATCAGCACCCGTCTTTGGATGACGCTGTAGGGATTGTTAACGAAATGTTCATGGAGAATGCTGCAGCAAGTACGTAATTAACAAATGATACACAACAACGGCTAAGCTCTTACTCTTGTGATGTTTTTAATATAATACCAGGTAGTTGGTGAAATGAGTCTTGGAATTTATACTTTTAATTTAAGCCAGGCTTACACATACGACGCCCTACGGCATACGGCACAAGAAATTAAAAAACATCATATATCAGTTTGAGAGCCTCAGGTAAGCATCTGTGACAGAGACACAAGGTGCCGGAAAACCATAGGCACAGAGCCTGTAAAATTGGATCGTCATCGGGGAGTCCAACTGTGGAAATGTGACGCGGTTTGCGTTATCTCGGTTAAGTACCCAGCGACAAAACGACGCACTGCAATAGGGACCATATGCCTAGTGTTGTACGTGACAATGGCTTTACTCATCCGTGTCTTAAGCCAGTTGTTTTAGCGCTTTTTTAGTCCTTTGTCCGCTGCATGTACCTGTACATTCTTTTTACAGTGTCGCTGTGCATACTTGCTCAAACATGTAGATTCATTCTTAGTTTAGAGTTTTCTTAATTGCAGTCACAAATTCGAACAAAAGACGCTGCTATCGCTTTCGCTATTACTGAGTAGAGAAAAAGATCGAAACAACTGCATGAGGTCAGTTTCAGCGTTTCGAATTCAATTCAAGTTACAGTCGAATCTGCACTCTGTTTGGCTTTTATGTCACGTTTCATTTCTCAAAGCAAGTCTATCATTTCACTTGTTGTTTGTGTGACTGATTTGCTTCCATTTTTACCCGATTATGTGGGGCTTGAATTAAATTCGAGGCAATTGAAATCCGGCGCCGGTATAAATAGAACTTTAGTTTCTCTTAGCAATTAAGCACCTGCATGCAACCAAGCTCTTAGGTCAAAAACATTACAGTCGACTCCCGATAACTGGAGCCCTCGCTAACTCGAACTTCGCGCTAACTCGAACCAATTTTCCTTTCCTTTTAGGTCATTTTCCATATAGTTTTACCCTCGATAACTCGAACTCCCGATAACTCGAACCTCTTTCAATTTCCCTTGAAGGTTCGAGTTATCGGGAGTCGGCTGTATTTAGGCAAGGCAAGATGTGAACTAGTAGCTTTCCGGTTTTTTTTTCTTCATCAATTTAAGTATGTATATTTTTTATATTGATTCTTCTTTGTTTCAGAGGGCAATCAGTTGAGTGATTGTCAGTCGAAAGCACACTGTACGAATTCAAAAGCATGTTTCTGAAATGGTCTATTACGCGCGTTATAGCAAAAACTCTAGTTAGGAAAACAACTGTTGGCGCCTTACGTTCCATGTGTTTCCCCAGCTGTGACAATTGGATCCAGTGCTATTTCATTAACTGTTTAAAATTTTGGCTTCCAGTGTTCCGGGATCCAAGACTAAATACTGGAAGCGCAAATGCGAATATAAATGTACTGAAAGCCTGAAACAAGCTACAGCCGACTCCCGATAACTCAAACCTTCAAGGGAAATTAAAAAAGGTTCGAGTTATCGGGAGTTCGAGTTATCGAGGGTAAAATTATATAGAAAACTAGGACCTAAAAGGAAAGGAAAATTGGTTCGAGTTAGCGCTAGGTTCGAGTTAGCGAGGGTTCCAGTTATCGGGAGTCAACTGTATTTGACAATTAGACTACTTGTCTAATATTTTTTTATGTTATTTACGATAGCCTCTAGCGCAGATTCTACCATGCTTTCCATGGATCCTTATCTCGAAGGTCTTACAGCTGGACCAGAAAACTTCACCAATAGCACTGGTCAACAGGATAGTGGCCAGCAGAACCTTCTGCGCTGTTACACCCCTCCAGATAGCGTGAAGAGCGCTACCCCTTCTCCCAGCGGAATTCAAGCTGATGTAGCAGCCAGTGGTCACAATGACTATAACTTCGACTGTACGCCTCTCATTGTCTCAAGCACAGGGCCTTCCACTTCCTCGTTAGCAGTGCCCCATCATCCCACACCTCTCAGGTCTAACGCGGCAAACTATCTGAGCACCAGTTTGCCTGTTAATGGTCGACTCGCAGAAAGACTTGTAGAATCCAGGCTGGCGTCAAGGCGCCCTCAACTCACCTCTGCAAAGTGCAGCCAAGCAAGTATCGAGATCATGAACCCGAAAGAGGAGTACGACAAGGTACAGAAGAAACATGGACCCAAAGGGAAATATTCCGAGCAGAGAATTGCACACGGACAGGTATGAGTTGAGTAATCTACGTGCTGCAATCAGGGAAACATTTAATTCCGTTTTACCTTGATGAAACTTTCTAGCTTGCCAGAGAAGACGGCTTTTCCGACTTTTGTTTCAACAACGAAACAAAAGCTGGTGGGGCCCGTTTCTCGAAAGTCCCGGTAACTTACCGAGCCCGGCCGATAAGTAGTATAATATTTTTAAATGTTTTTTTTTTTCGCCGATTACACAGTGATTACAGACATGGTACTCGGCCAATGTTTTTATAAAAGTATACAAGGATTTTAAAATTTAGTATTCAAAGCTAACAAAAATTGACTTCTGTTAAGAAACATTTATCACCAAAGACACTTAGACCGGGCCCGGTAAGTTGCCGGGACTTTCGAGAAACGGGCCCCTGAAAAAAGCGTCTGCTCTCGATTGTAGCGTAGAAAATTGTCAGGGAGTTGCTGAGGTCTTGGTCTTTTCCTCTAGATGAATAAAAAAGGTTAGGGCCAACACTTTTTGCCAACCCGTAATAAAATGCAAGGTGATAGGCTGTGAATGGAATAACATCTCCTTATGCAGAAATAATACTCCTAGTCGGCTCCCGAAATTACTGTTGAACTTCCAAGCTACTAAGCTTGTGGAATAAACTGTCCTTGATTACGGTTATGTATAGCGAGGGTACAGAAAGTAACTGCCATTCTCACGGCAGAAAAAATACTGGGTAGAATATAGACAGGGTATAGGTTTCTTCTTTATCTTTCCCTTCTTTCCCAGTCCTTCTAAAAAATAACGCTTTTTGACTGTTTTCCTACTCGTTTAAAATGCTTCATTAATTCCCTTTCAAGAGTGCCAATACAAGATGAGGCTACTTTTCGACGCAACATTTAAGCGGGAGTAATCAGTAATAGGCCATTTCCGAGTTGCTTTGAACCTCTTCACGAAAGCGAAGCTAAGTGCAAAGTTTTTCTTATGAAAATTAGTTTTCATTCAAATGCAAACAAAACTAACTTGCATGTGGAAAGCTTTACTCTTAGCCTCGCTTTCATAATGAGGTTCACAGCGACTCTGAAAAGGCCTATTGACTTTGCATAGATCTACCGAGCCTATTGACTTTGCATGGATCTACTGACAGAGTGAGTGAATTGATCTGTCATCAGTGTTTTATTTCATTCCAGGTTGAGATGAAAATAAAAACTCAGTTACAGCTGTCCCAGCTTTATGTATACGTACAACGTGAACCGGAGGCTGAAAAGAAACTCACGGCCAAGGATCCGAACTCGTACGGAGTGGGACCGACCAAGCTCGAGAAGCTGAACGTCACCCCAATTAACAGTAGGTTTATCCTTTCTTAATCGGAAAGTTTTTTGCTTTTGGTATTCTGGGGTCAGGAGGAGGGGTTCACGTTTTTTTCGCGTAAATAGTGCGGTTAAAATGGTTTTTTTTTTAGGTTCGTGACAAGAGCGTTATCATTATCATAATCATCATCATCTTCATCTTCATCTTCATCTTCATCTTCATCTTCATCATCATCATCATCATCATCATCATCATCATCATTCGTCTTTGTTCCCTCGGTAATATAGGACGTTACAGATGTCATTTGACGCGGAACTTCCGTCATAATTTCCTATCGGCGACCAACTGCCATCTCATTTCTTGACTGTTATAAACCTTCAAAAACACCAAATTAAAACGTCTAAAACGTCTTTAAAACCAATGAACCAAGTGCTCTTTGCTGCTCTAAAAATTTAAGTCACTGCTATGAATTAAATTGAACCGGTTAAATTTTCTTTTGACCGAAACAAAAAATGTTTCAAAATTCCTCAAAACCAATACTAAAATCTGATTTGAAGAGCAAATAACAATCTTAGGGCAAATGACGTCGAGAGAAAAACGGCCCTGTTTCTTGAGCGATAGCAAATAAAAATCCACGAGGGTTCTTAGTAGACAACAAACTGTACTGGGCCAAGATCTGAAGGAGACTTGGTAATTAGTTAAAGACTAGGGATTACAGGAAATAAGCAATCAGAAGTCACGTCATTCTGTGTAAACTAAAAATTAAATGTCTTTTTCAGGCAGTAATCCAGCGCTAGAGCCACCAACATACATTTGCAAATTTGATCTTGACTGTGTGTACAAGACGTCCCATGACAAAGAGGTTTACAGGTTAGAGAAGACCAAGGGCACAGAATATAATCGATTCCAGCTCATAACTCACCTTCAGTTTGTCGATGGATCTTATGTTGTCCTTTGTCCGTACGAGTTTGTCTTGAAGAGCGGAAAGACTGTGAAATGTGAGTAGTCATAGATTTCTCGCATGAAAGGTGCGGGGTTTTTTTTATTATTATTTTCTGGCATGTCAGATATCGACGATTAAATTCGCTGGCATTCACCAAGTGTGCCCGTTCCCGCGATTTTCTGCGCTCATCGTTACGAATCGCCAGTAAAGTGAACCAATCAGGTTGGGTGATTTTATCAAATGACTTTTCAAAACGCCCCTTGATGGAGCCCGGGAACAAGGTTGAAGTGCCACATCGCCGCGATCGGCGAATAAAATCGCCAGGTGTGTCGCCGGCTTAAAGCGAACTGCGGTGCTGCGTCGGTGGGGAGTAGAAACGAATGTTTGATTTTGTCAACACAGTAAAGAGAATCGAGTGCTGACGTTTTGAGCGTTAGCCCTTCATCAAAGCGAATTCAACCACCAACCTTCAGACCGAAGACGAAGATGTCAAGCCTGAAGACATTCACCAAGGAGCTACGCAAGTCGGATTCGCTCAGACGAAAGACTAACGCTTGAAACGTCAGCACTCGAATCTCTTTACGGTGGCCAATTTACCTTCAGTTATTAACCTTATTACAATTGATAAATCAAACATAAGTGATCTAAAAGACTCGTTACTCTTGCCCAATCCTGTAGCTGACATGGAGATTACTGTACACTTCTTCCAAAGTTGTTTTAATTTTCTTAATTCTAAACGTTGTCTTTTATTTGGCTTTCATGTTTTGAAAGCTTCAACCACGACCTGCTCGCATGCTCGCCCCAGTACTTTCACAGGTGGCGTTTCATCAGCTGGAGCATCACAAGAAAATCCATCGAGTAAGACACACTGAAATGTCTTGTTGTTGAATAATTTTCATGTCTAAGTTATCTTGAAGAAGTCTTGAAGCAGAATAAAGCAAGAGGTGGGCCAAAGCTTTCGCTAAAACGTCAATTTTCCAAAGCAACTGATTTTGTATTTCTTTGTCCAAAAAAGGTTACTAATGTTATCTAAAATAGAAGAAAGACCCTCGCAGTAGGCCATTTCCCAGTAGCTGTGAACCTCACTATGATAGCGAGGTTAAGTGCAAAACTTTGAAAATTAGTTTAGCTTGCATATGAATGAAAACTATTTTTCATAACAAAAACTTTGCACTTAGCCTCGCTTTCATAATGAGGCTCAAAGGAACTCGGAAATGGTCTGTTAATTCATCTTGATGTACTCCGTCAACATACCCTCTAATGAAAAATCGCAAAAATTAAAATCGGCAAAATATATCGGCAAACCGAATTTGGTCGAATTTGTGTCGATCTCCGTTGACATGCCAACTTGTACTTGCCACAAGTCTTTCTATGCTTAAAGTTTACTTTCCCGTTTTAACTCGCTTTCACGCTTGTTGAAGCTTCCTTGCGCAGATTGTACACAGAAAACGAATTACTTTGTGACGGAATATTTCATACCATGTTATTTCTCTCTTAGATAACTATTATTCAAGCCTCATGTGCCAATATCTTAAAGCCGAGTTTGCCAAAATTAAAACTCTGGAGGTCGAACAGATACAGACGGCGAACCATGACATTGCTTATTACATCAAAAGGAAGGACCCGGATGAAAGCCCATTCGAGGAGGGTGATGTGGTGGGATTCTTTGAGAGCAGCAGTGGAGAAACTGTCATCGATCTGTTGACAAGCGAGAATGCACGTGACGCTAGGCTGGCTGGAGTTATCAGTCGGTCCGCTTACCTGGTAGGAAATACTAGACGAAATAACAGAAATGGTAGGTTAACGGCAGGGTAGTTAAGGGTGTTTTCAGGGGGGAGGTTGAGGGGACTGCAACTACCACTGTAAAAATACCCAATTTTTCGTCGTTTTAAGGACTAAAAACGTTTACACGTTTTTTGCTACCCAAGCCAGTAAAAATATGAGCCATTTTACCATGCCCGAGAAAAAGCGTTCATTAAATTGTCTTCTGGTTGTTCTTGCAAAGCGAAATCAGCAAGATCTAGCAATATTTTTTGTTGTTTTTAATACAACAATTCTTCCACTTGCCTATCTATCATCTCCTATCCAACGCGCGCCCGTGGAATAATTGGAAATAATTGTGAATTATAATTGCATCATTGACTTTATCAGTTGGAGCAAAGAAAAGTCTGCGCAACCTCACCATTATGGTCACCACTGAGTTGGCCGGGTAACGTATTTTAACAAATATCATGTATATTTTATCACGAAAAGTGAAGATTACTGGTAGCATCATCGGTGATTTCTCGCTTTAGAATTGATCGCACCAGGAACCCATAACCTGAATTTAAAAAGATTTGGACCGAAGGATTGCCTCAACGGTATCTTTGTATACGTATGGAGACTTCTGATAAAAAAAAATTGTTGACCGCATGCATTATTTTGCTTCGAGGATACACGACTTTGCGAGACCTTACTGCCTCGTTCACGAATTTAATTTTCATGTCAATGCCCTCCAACCATTTCTGTCTGTTAAGAGCTGATTATGGCCAATGTAGCAGTTTTCCTGTCAGCTTGGAGATGTTCATTGCTGTGAAGAAATCCTTACAATAAAAACTTACTGAAGAAGATCAAAGCGTACCTCATATATTTTTTCTTTCGTCCACATAGACGCTGATCTTGTGTGTATCATTGGGGAGATTGAAGTGAAGGTTGTTGGCAAAGTGAGACCTGGTGAGCTCATCTACACTTGTCCCAGTGATAAGTTCCCTGGCACAGCTACTGCTAAGCGTGAACAAGGTAAGTATTAAACTGCATTGATATAAACAGTGTTTCTTGAACTTCGTAATGCATCTTATGTTACACACAATCACTGAAAAAACACTTTTCCCTCATACACTGTGGGACGTTAAAGAACCGTTGGCACTGTATACGTAGGACGTAGAGTTTCCAGTGTCATGGTCTATCTGATTAGAGCCGTCATTGGTCTGGGTCGGTGGGGTGAGATCATATATGGACTGAGGCGGCAGCCAGGGGCGCCTTCTATATGCTGACGTCCGATCTCACCCTCTGGTTCCTCCGCAATTCAGCTACTAGCTGTTGTTCATTGACCCTGAAAATCCCCTAGGGGAGTGGTCAATTACAATAACATATACATATACTCATTCATCCACCAGTCTGAAGAATGACAGATGATTGCTGTATTGGTTTTGCTTGTAGGAAACCTTAGACAAACCTTGCTTGGTTATGCAGTTGGTCAGTCGTCTGGCCCTGGTATGTCAAAGGTTGACTGCCTCGTTTCATTGGTCCTGAGCGTCAATGCCCGGGAGCGACTTCGGGAGTTGGAACAACTACGGCGTAGTATCACGGAAGTAAGGGAGAACCTGGAAGTCCATATTGATAATGTGGCTCACAGGATTACCAGGATGCAGAGAGGATGGAGCGGTCAGTAATAACAGGCTTGGGAAGGTTAACTTGGGCCCTTTTACCTTGATTTGTTTAAATTCTGCCTATTTCCATGTTTGTTTCTAGAGAGTCGAGGGGTGTTGAGTGCTTTTGAGTTTTAATCCCCACGGAATCAACGAACGTGTTCATTCGACTAATTTATTCTTGTTTTCCACATCCCACCAATAGCGTAGCTCCACTGGTCACTATATACAGCTGTTTCGACAAAGGCTGTCCAAAAAAGCGTAAAAGCGTAAGCCGCAATGCCGAAACATAGTCTGGGAAATACCCAATGAATTTCAATAAAAACTCAAAATACATTTTGCCCGCCATCTCAAGTCTTCGCTGTACGGTCTGGGCATTATATATTCTGAGCTTTCTGTATGTCGGCTTTACAATGGCTCGCCTTGGGCCATTGTAACTGCCCATACAGATCTCCCGCTTATATTTTATCTTGTATCTTTATATTGGGTATTTCCCAGACTACCTTCCGGCATTGTCGCGTACGCTTTTACGCTTTTTTGGACAATCTTTGTCGAAAAAGCTGTAAACAAACAACCCACAATTCCCTGATTTGCTCTGACAAAGCGGGACTAGCACTCGAAACGTCAACACCCGAATCTTTCAGTACGGTGGCCAAGTTACCTTTAATGATAAACCAAACATTCGTTTCTACTCCCCACCGACGCAGTGCCACAATTTCTTTAGAAACTAACCCCCTTGTCTTTTTTAGTTTTGTGATGACACTTAAAGGGACTATGTCATCTGGGGCACATGCGCAGTACAGTCCGATTGAGACTATTTTGCATGCAACTCGTCGAGGTATTTTTGCTTTTACATCATTGCAAAAGCTTTTAAAAATATCGCAACAGACAGTCTCTGTTATTATTAAAGAACGCTGGTAATTAAAAAAATTGAGCTAACTTTCCGAAGATGAACGCGATTCAAACAGATGAAAACGGCTTCCTGAACTCTCCCACGGTATTTGAAAAAGTTGGGCCAACGATTTGAAAGTGCTTCTAATCAACGCGCGCATGCGCCTGGGGTGACATAGTCCCTTTAAGCAACCGCACTTGAAGTAAGAACGACCATGCGCTCAAGAAGTCACATGACACTCTGATTGCTACTAACTAATTAATTCTTAATTTTTATTTTGTTTTTGTTTTTCAGGGATGTGGAAGAAAATCCTAGCAATAACCATCTTTCTCGCCTTAGTATCACTCACCTGTGGATTGATGCTCCCGCCAAATTCTCCATTCGTCAAGTACAAGTGCCAGAAGGGAAGCAAGAAAGGCCATTCTCTCAGCTTCAAATATTACCCTCCTCATTCAGAGGTTAGACTTGATTCAGTTCGCATGCAATAGTATTCTCTCTCAAAGAGTGATGGGAAGTTTCGGCGTCAATTAGGTTTCGTGAAGGATTGTGGGGTCGTTTGGAGAGGAAAAGACTTCCACCTCATACCCAGAGTCCTTAGAGCTGATTAACCAGCGGTTAGTCTCTCCGGAGATAGCTACGTTATATGGGAAAAGATACTGTACCTATCTCTCCAGGCGACCAACTGCTAGCCAAAGAGCCTGAGGACTCTGGGTAGGAGGTTCGAAAGACTTAGAACTTTCAAAAATGGCAGCAGAGATCCGACTGCGCCTTAATCGTAATTTGGAATGAGGTAAACTCTCCAGGAGGTATGTTACCGTGGGACAACGTAAATAATGTATAGTTTAACGGCAGAGGCGGTAACTTCTCGCCTTACCTTCAGACGATCTTGCCAATTTAAGAAGAAAATGGTAACTCGTGACTGTATTTGGTTGGTTGAATGAACTTTACTCAGCTAAGGAAAGGCAAAAACAGAGCTGAATGATTGTGAGCATTTCTGACTGGTTAAATGAAAATAAGAAAACTGTGGTCATTATTAAACATTATCCTCCATTGCTATCATCATCATCATCATCATCATCATCATCATCATCATCATCATCATCATCATCATCATCGCGTCTTCGCGTCCTCCTCCTCCTTATCATCATTATCATTATCATTATCATCATCATCATCATCATCATCATCATCATTTTTATAAAGCTGTGTGGTTGCATTCGCTTTTTTTCCTGATCTTAAGTACTTTCTTGAAAGTATGATCTCTGAAACACAACCCGTCCCACCGAGAAAGAGAGTAGTGGATTCATTTTCAAATTTCATTGTTGCTGTTTTTCATTTCAAATGGCATTTGATTTTGAAATGCAATCATTAATAGTATTCACGCATAATTCACTTCCCTTGACTTCCTTTAAAACTGTATTCTTATTTCTAAGGAGGAAATCGTTGTGAAAGGGCTGGAATTCGAATGGGAAAAGCTCAAAAAGAAGTTAAACTTGAAATTTGACAAAATACAAAATGGAACAGGTAAGGCTCAAACTATTTTAAAAAGTCTGTTTGTTAAAATGTATGCTAATCGTTGTTGTTGAGTGGTTTATGATCTGAAGAACTACGGGTGTAAACAGCTGAGGCGTTTTGCCGGAAATTTTCGTCGGTAGATAACCGACAATTTTCGAAACGTTTGAAAGCAGAGGATCACACAAGGAACAAATAAACTGTTCTGAATACGTTTCGTTGCCGGATATCTTGTTAATGAGATGCACGAGCAAGACGTCACTTTTCGTGAAAATAAACCAAACTGATTGCAGGGTTTACACTTTGGCAAAGAGCGATTTTAATTGGGTGAATATTTTAACTCGTTACAACATAGTAGTATCTCTGGCCCTGAAAAGACTAGTTGTGCTAGTTGAAATATCGGCCCAACTAGAATTGCACTTAGTTTAACGAGGGTGGCATTCAACAGTCTGTTACCACTGACAAATATCGTGCCTCTCAGATTCCAGATCAAGTTGGAATCTGGAAATGTTGGTTTTTGAAGAGAGAGGAAAACCGGAATACGCGGAGAAAAACCTAGTTCTCGGAGCAAGGACGAGAACCAACAATAAACTCAGGCCACATATAATGCCGATTCCGGGAATCGAACTCGGGCCACATTGGAGGAAGACGAGTGCTCTCACCCCTGCGCCATCCCTGCAATCTGTTTTTAAAAAAAATTTGTTTGGTTCAGATTGACAATTTTCAACTACATTTTCATTCAGATTACAGATATTATTTGAACAAGGAGCGATGTGAAACTGGTGGTATAAGGGCAATCGCGGCTTGGCTTGACCCCGCGCCAACAGTTCTGCGTGTCAACGTGCTCGCTGTGGATCCTGGATGTCAGACGGTTTACTACCACAATAAGAAAGCCCAGATGTGGTCTAGCTATGAGGAGAGCATGGTGTCACACATTACATGTACCAATCCATGAAGCTGCGACTCGGGCTACATGCATCAAACCTTGATTTGATGCGAACTATGACAGTCAAATCAGTAATAGGCCGTTTCCGAATTGCTGTGAACCTCATTATGAAAGCGAGGCTAAGTACAAAAGCTTTTCATATGAAAATTAGTTTGTTTGCATATGAATGAAAACTAATTTTCATAGTAAAAACTTTGCACTTAGCCTCGCTTTCATAATGAGGTTCACGGCAACTCGGAAATGGCCTATTTTCCTATTAAAAATGAGATTAAAGTTTTATATACTGTATATAGCCAGCCCGGTTTAGCTTAGTAACGATAACCGGTCCCCCTCCTTCGTAAAAAGAAGGTATGCAGGTTCTATAACAAAGGAGTCGATCGGTTACATAAAGTTGAGAGTAATTGTGCAATGTACATTTCACTTTCGATGCATTGTTGGGAACATTTTTCGGTCGAGTTCGTTCATCGCGGAAGAAATATTTTTTCTTTGAAAACCAATTTAATTTGGCACTCTACCCAAAATCAAGATATTTTTAAAAATGAAGAAGAACTTGTACATTGTAAGAACTCTAAATAATTTGACGCAAATTAGGCTCGTCTGTTGGGGTGTATATGTGTGTTTGTGGGGAGGAGGGGAGGTGGGTTGGAAGGGGCGTAAAAGTTTGACCAAAAACTAAACCTTTCCGTTAATTTCCAGTGGGTGAGAAAGCATCTGTTAATTAAATACAGTTAAACTCTTCCCCTCAAATACGCTGTAAAAGACAAGCAATACAAAAAATATATTTTGACCATGAAAGGAAGTCGATAGAGGTAAAATGTTTTAAACATTGACTTTCTTAGTGTTAACTTGTAGAAAAAACAAAATACTTGATTTTTGCCTTCAGTTCCCCTTTAATGACTGATGGATGGATGGCAACTAGATTGTCCAATTCACTTGCCGACGGCGGCTATTTCACCGTATTAGACTGACCACTTTATATTATATGACAGCCAAAACACATGTATACATAAACTGTAGTGAGCTGTGTGTCCTTAACAGTAACAAAACACGAGCCAGTGCAGTAAAACTTATTAAACAAAGTAGTGATCAGGATCACCGCACGTTATGTCTTTGAACTTATTTTTGAGTCATTATTTGTCCGTTTAACAAAGTATGAACGCAGTGGCTAAACGTCAGCTAGCTTGCAACTGGATGACGTATTCTATATGATTACAGCTTAGGCCATGCTGATGAAAACGTTATGTCTACTACGTCTACTACGTACTGTAACTGCGAATAACTGAGGTAACAACGAAGCGCCAATATCAACAATTGCAACAACGACAACAACAACACAATAAGAAGTCTAACCAAAGCTATTCGGTTAGAGTCTTCATACAACGAGAAATCACAGTTCGGTGCGGATCAATTTTCAGGAGTTAAGCCGACGCTGGAAATGGTGAAATGTACGATCGCCAATCATGAATTGTCCTTAACAATAAATATCGCACGTGAGTTGTATTCAAACAATGGTCCATGACCACCCTCGTGCGTAAAATGAGGACACTCATTGATGATTGAAAAACACCTTGATTCGCGTTTAACTCAACAAAAATAGGATTATGACTAAAAAAGCGAAAATCCGTTAATCGTTGTGTTTCCGGCTGAACGAAAGCTGGAGGTCTGGACCAAGTGACCCAAGAAAAAAAAAAGAACTCCAAGAGGTTTACGAGCGAAAACCGGGCAAAGTAACCTTGGAGGAGAAAATGTAAATGCGTATTACTCGAAGAGGTGGTCGCCATATTGACGGTCGTTAAAAAGTCCCGTGAAACCTAGAACCGGTGGTCACGTGACGCCAACTAAACAAGTCACTACTTCCTGAGCATGAATATTGGCAGCCATGAGGAATGTTGGTCCCAGTCTCTGACACCCAACAAGGTAGGCTACTCCATGATCTTGCTGTAAAATCCCCACTCCTTCAGTAGACCTGCACCGTTCAAAACCTATATTTTCACTGGTGCCTGATAACCTGCAGCTGCACTGTTTTATAGGGGTGGGATGCATTGTTCTGTTGTTCGTTCTTTTTTTTTCCCTCTCGACCAACCATGTAAGACGTTGCAAACGGTGCAGGTCGCACCACCCCTTGCCCTCATCCACATTCCCACACTTCCCCAATCTCGTACCCAGGCAGAGTCCTCTGGATTTTTGGTCAGCGGGTGCCACCTGCTGACCAAAACTCCAGAGGACTCTGGGTACGAGATTGACATTTCTCGCGTAATTCATATTGACAGCTGCGTTATGGCAGATTCTATAGTATGTCGTAGTTACGTAATCTGCACACAATTGGTCGGCATTTAAACCGCATTTAAATCATTAAACCATGGGCAATCCATTTCGCTCAGCCTTGTGAGCCTTCTGGCGCGAAGAACGTTGATGATTAATGAACCTATTGCGTGCTTTCCTTATCATTCATGATCAACAAATTCAAACATTCCTATGACTTGTTTTACAGCTCGCTTTGGTTGAATTTTTGTCTCTTTGATGTGCAATTAATACGTTACTTTTTGATTGCTGTTTGTTATGTCTATTTCGTGAGTGACTGCGTGACAGGTTTACTAAGAAAGCTCTCATTTGGCTCTGGTGCAAGTACGAAACTTTTCATGGTCAAGTGCATTAATTAAACAGGTTCATCCACCTGACAGCTCTTGTTGAGTGGCTTAATTATTTTGCAAAAAATGAACTAACTACTTTGACTGCTTTAACCTAAAATATTACAGTAATGGGTTTGGGCGATAGCTGTGATATATTATAGAAAATCTAATTAAAGAAATCTGAACAGTAATTAAGTCGCGGCCATGCCCTCATGTACTATATTAGAATAAAAGGATCATAAGTTGACCATGTCTCAGTTCACTGTAAGTTTTGTAGAACGACAGTTAACCTTGTTAACAGTCCGAGGCCAACCCATTTTTGGAGATCTTTGAAATCACTTGAAAAAATTTTGTTTTCATCCTTTTTTTTTTAACAATTTACTTTAAGACTGAATTTTAATGAATTTTCTCATTAGAAGCATAACGGTTTTTTAAGCCCACATGTTCGGTACTTCAAGGGAAGAAATTAAAATCGATTAATTGATTTAATGGACTCGCACCGAATAATGAATCACCGCAGGTAATGAAAAATCCCCACTGAAAGAATACATAAATATCGCATTTACAATCTAACGAAGCAGTACTTACGCTATAAAATTGTCGAACTGCCATGTTTTTTTTTTTTTTTTTTTTTTTCACAAAAAAGAGACAAAGACATAATATATTCTCGACTTTTTTGTTTTCAAGTAAAAAAATCAGTCAAGACGGACACTCTAAAGGCAAAGGATTTTATATTTTAACAGGAACAGAAGTATAGCGAACAGCCATGATGATCGGATTCGGATTTGGAAAGGGACTTCAATCGAATTTTGACTTGAGATCAAGCCTCACTCTTGATCGAAACGGTAAATGTTTATTCTATCTTCAACATTGCATTTTAGTGAAAATATTTTCTAACTTAACGGATTTTCAAGACCGAATGTGGCTCAATGTACAAAAAAACAAAAAAAACAAAAACAAAAGCAAAAACCTTCATCGGAAAAGAATTGTCATAAAAAGACTGATTTTCCTTTGAATTTCTTTTCTTTCAGAAAAAACTCTGCCTTTTCATTATTTCAATTTTCATTGTAGACTGAAGCATTTTGTCACGGTTCGCTTTTGTTGTTATTTATGTTTAAGCTGCGATTTGTTAGACCATGCAAATAAAAAGGAAGAGGCGAAGAATATAAGTTTCATCGGAAAAGATTTCTGGGAGACAAAACTTGCCTAAAACGTATGTGAGAATTTGTCGTGAAGTACGAAATAGGCGTGAGTAATTAAAGCTGGGATTTTATTTTCATTGAGAACCAAACCGCTATTGCTTAAACTATTTTTTTTTCACTCGTGCATCGCCGCATAGTTAATTTTCGAGACATCTGCCAGGTGTTTTGAAACTTCAAATTAATCGATTTTTGTCAAAAAATCCATTTACTGTCTCCCACATGCCGCCTCTGTTTGAATGTAGCGTGGTGAAGTTAATTTGCCAGCATCTCCATTGGCGAGTGCGTGTGTGCGCGTGCAATGATGGCCGCCGCGGTGTCATCAGAGAATTAAGGAAAGAGCTTTTTTTGGACAATTCTAAGCGGCAGCTCTGGGTGTCCAAGGTGTCTTTTGCACTTATGCAACAGTCTGTAACGCTATATACGGTCACTAATGTGTATGCTAATAGCACTCACTTAGAACCAAGGTAAGTCAATTCGCTTTTTTAATACCACAGTTTGTGCAATGTCTGCTGCAGATTTTAAATCACTCACGCAAAGTACGCCAACAATAATTTTCGGTTTAAATTATAGTATTTCCTTGTTTTTCTCGTTAAGAGCAGAGAAGCGTGATGCCGGCGGTGTTTACTGAAAGTGTAGCATTAAATTGTTTTTTGGCCTCAGGGAAAACCGTCTATTTTAGAATCATGTAGTCTCAACATCTTTTGACGAACCAGTTAAAACAATTTTGATTTAGTTGTCATGGAAATGACAAAAAGACTGCCTTGAGAGGTATTTTGGTATTTTGGTTAGTGGTTTTCACTGAAGCTTTCAGGGAAAAAAGCTGAAAACGTCAACCTTTAAGATAATTGTCAACATTTATTATTCAGGTATTGAAGACTTCCGCATTCTCGGGCAAAACAATTCGTTCGAGAAAACTAGCGGGAATCCGAAAAACAAAGTACTCAACAATATTGAAGGGAAAGGAGTTTCTGCTACAGATAATTTAACCAATTAAAATTCGAGTAGAACATGAGGGTGTACGTGACGTCATGTCGTTTCTTGGAAACGTGTTACGATAAATTAAATGTTCAGTATCGAGGTAGAATTTTTACTTTCAAAAACATTATTACAACAGGAATAACAGAAGAAACTAAATTGAGCTCATTACTTTAAATTTTATAAACAGCTGCCTTGCTGCAAGATTATCCCGACATTTCCAAGTGAGTTTTGAATAATCAGTGTTTATTGGTTATCAAAGTTTAATCATTTGCTGATGAAAACATTATCCCTTGAATTCAATAGTTGTGGCTGACTGTAGCGCAATTATCTCGTAATATAAACGTAGCACTTTCTTCCGATGAATAATTCTATTTTTCCTTCACAATTTACCAGATTTACCATATTTTCAACTCTAACTCTTAAAACAAGATGAAAAGATGCTCTCAAGTAATATCTTTAACAAACTTTTCTCATATTTTGTCGTATGACCGCGGTTATCCCAATCGAATTGAAGAGCGCTTTAACTTGGGACCTAAAGTTTGGGAAGTACATTATCGTGGACGGTGGTGACGGTTTTTCAAACACAACGAGAAAGCTTATGATTAGAGCAATTTTCATTTAACGTTGAAAATATGGTTTCCGGAGTGTTTGCTATTTTTTCCCAATCGCCGCTGGTTAAAGGAAATAGCTGACAGGGAAATTATTCAAAACTTTTGAATACGCACCCTTTTTCGCGACCAAAATACTCATATAGCATTAGGAAGAAGATTTCTGCCAATTTTAGGTTTGCGTTGGTGAATGTTTGACTTTTGGCTTTTCAACGTGGACTGTTTGAGAAAGATCGAAACAAAGCTTTGTTTGCCTTTCCCCTGAAGAACGCCCTGACATTAATATTAAACAAACAGAGTTACGTCAAAGGGGAACATCAAGTTCTCAGGTAACAGATTAAAACTAACCAAAAGTCGCGGAACCTTGTTTTTCGTTCAGCTCGTTGTATTGAGTTTCCGAATTACCAATTACATTCCAATACCCTCGTGACGTTCTCTTCTGTAGCTGGTCTATAGAGACCATTAGCGCCTCCACAGGTTTAGTAGAGAGCCTGAAAACGTGTTTGTAATGCGCATGAGTACATCCTTTAGAAAATGGCTAAATAGACTTAAGCTGGTGACACACGATTCGACATTTGTTGATCAACAAATGTTGAATAGTGTGTCATGCAGTGTTGAATGTTGAAACAGGCCGTTCAAGATGTTGAACGTTGTTGAACACAGTTGAACGAAATACAGATGAGTTCTATTCCGTTCAACAAGTTGCCACATGTTGAACGGCGCTAACCAATCGTTTTCCAGTCTCACGTTCACGTGATTTGGAAGGGATTCAATATGGCGTCCGCTGCTATTGCCTGTGATGGAGAAGCATCATCTTCATTTGAATGGAACTACGATGACATACGTCAGTTGATTGAGTGTTATGAGAAGTTCCCCTATCTCTACAATACCAGATCGAAGGAGTACAGAAACAGGGACAAAAGAGATAAAGCATTGAGGGTTATTGCCATTCTCGAGTCCAAATAGTGCGTTTTGTTCTCTTTCTCTGGCCGAGTTTCAGGATTACTGCAACAACGCTCGCAGTGCACAATGACAAAAACGTTTCGTCATCCGCCATTTACAAACTTGCCGCCAAAAATGAAAGAATTCGTAGTTCTCATTCAACAAAAGTTGAATTTGTTTATACTCATTCAACAAGTCGCAACATTGTCATTCAACAAACTGCAACAACAGCGACATTCGTTGAGCAACAAATTGAATGTTGCACGATGTTGAACGGGAGAAGTTAGTTGTCGATAGCAAAAACTGCCGCGTTTGTTGTCGACAAATGAAGTAGTTTTCCTTTTGTCGACGACTTTATTTTTCACCATTTGTAGTCGATAACTTGATTAACACACAAGATAACTTTTAAACAGATACGTGATCACTTTTAAGTATATTCATGGACTCGTAGATTGTGATTTTAATATTCTTAGGAACAGTGACATCCATCGCTATAATACCCGGAAAAAGAATGATTTCCGTCTCCCACTCGTCCGAACAAATTACAGAAAGAAGAGACTCCTTTACCAGGGTATTAAGGAATGGAACCTTTTAGAACAGTCTTTAACAGTCAAAGACATCGGTGTGTTATCAAAGTACAATTTAAACGTGCGGAAAAATGGAATGGCTGTTTTTGATTTTAACCTCAAATATGTTACCGTTTTTCACTCACATCTTGAAATTATCAGATTTCTAATTAAAATCAGTCTTTTTCAGCTCAGCAGTCCTTTCTCGTTCAGTTTTGCCTCTAACAGTCACACACAAAAAAGAAAATCTTTAAAACTGAAAGGTTTACGGATTGCGTCAGAAATGTCAAAGAGCCAATAAAGGGAAAACTCTGAAACTTCTAAAAGAAACACTTTTATACGTTTAACGCCCCCTCTAATTGGGTGAGATTAGGTTTAGAAGGTATGAAAGAGCTTTAAAACCATGCCAGCTTTTATCAGTCTTACAATCGCCGCTCAATGTCGAAAACACACACTAAACTAAAACTTAATGTTACACCTGTTTCGAGAACTCCTTTTAGGTTGTTTAGTATTTGATGACCAGCCAAAATAACCCTTAGCGAATCCTCCAATCCTCCAATATTGACTTAAACGTTACGTGAGTCAGTAGAACGACAAATGCTACAAGATGCCAGTACTGATTTAAGACTTTATCTGATCAAACAGTGGGGTGGACTAGCATCTGCTTTTGTCTGTATTAAGTACAATGATTCTATCTTAATGAGATAATAATTTCAGAGAAATGAGGATTTCTAGAGGCGGGCTAACAACACGCATACTACACTTCTAATTGACTCTCGCGATCGTCAATCGAAAAATCCATTTAATAAATCAGAAATTCGGCAGGATGCCAAAAAAACTACCGCAAATGATATTCAGGGGGATTTCTGTAAAACGTTTAGGATAGTGAAATTTAGTTAGATTCAAGGCTGTATCGATATTATAGTTGAAACGTTATATTCGCATTTGATAAGAGGAGGGTACATGTAATTTACTCAAAATCGGATTCAAAATAGTCGAATATTTCTCCGAAACGCCTTAGATGAATTATGTAAAACCGCGCTTCAAATTTACCTGCCAAAGCGCGCATCCATTAAAATGTCAAAATAAAATAGTTTGGCTTCATAGTTGAGTCTAGTGTGACAAAAGGCTCAGGATCAGAAAACATGCTCTATTTATTTCATAAATAAAGATAATCGCCTAAGCTAGACGGTCGTTTGGTACCCACGGTATGTTCAACGCTAGATCCGATATCTGATAAATTATTAACGGAGGAAATATCTTGTCGGAGCGTCAGTTGTGACTAAAAATAGAAAAAGGGGAAAACAGGTTTTCGTGACGTTAATAAAGCAATCGTTTTCGTTATACTCTCAACTTTTGATGGTTTCGGGTTTTTGCATTGTCGCATTGTCCGTCGTTACTCCTGTGAGAAAAACATTTCACAATAGACCATTATTGAGAGTGTTTGCACAAAGTATTCTTTATTTAATAGGTTTGAGGCAATTTGCACCTGCTAGTCGGTAAGCACAAGAAACATGTTTATTTTTCTGTCCAATCACAGCCGCAAACAAAAAATTAAACCTAATAATTCCCATAACTGCTGTAAAAGTATAAAGAGACGGGCTGCGTGCTTTGAGAAAACTCAAGTAATAATCTCCTTCAGTCGCATTTGCAATCACCATATTACCCTTAAAAAAACCCCATGTAATATTTGCTTTATTACCTCCGCATTCGTTTATAAACAGGTTGAGTCAAAGCAAGTCTGAAGAGCTATGTAATATTGGATTTTATTTTACAATGAGGACGGAGACGGTGTTTATGATGTTCCTACTCGCAGCATTCTTTCATGGACTTCTTACCAGGTTGGTATAAAAAAAATACCGAGAAAATATTCGTCTTACAAAATCACCTTAAGATTTGTGCAAGAATCAGCAAGGCTTACACTATATATTTTAATGTAGTCCTAGCAGACATGTTTTTGTTTATTTCATTCTTCTTTATAGCAGTTGCATCGCGTTTATTGTTTGTGCGAAACAACGCTTTTTTTTAGTTTTCGCCTTGAACAGCATGAATCTTTCGAAAAGCCCAGAAAGGTTTAAGCATTCTCAAAACAACTCACGTACTTATTTGAAGTTTGAATCCAAACTGTTTACAGGCACTCATTACAAGAATTATACATCCCTCAGTTTAGTAACACTGCAAACAAATAGAAATCTGTTCAGTTTAGCAGTCTCTAATTTGATCTAAATCAAATCACGTCCATAACATTATAAGTTCTAGATCCATTCTTTGTCACGTACTCGTGAGTATTCAGCTTCTTCGACTAAGAGATTTTTCGATTTTAGAAATAAATAGAAGAAATTACACTGACGGCGGCGCAAAGATATGAATTTTATTTGGAGTAGTAAAAACAATATTTTGTGAAAGAGCGCCGCGAGTAAAATATTTTTTAACACGAGAAAATATAATTCATATTTTCAATCCACCGTGTAATTTTCTTTTTTATATAGACAAAAAGAAAATGAATTAATTCAAAGTTACAGCACTTTTTATTCTACAAAAAGTAAGCCCCACGGCTAATGTTGCAGTTACGCAGCTACACGTCATATAGCCTACAACATGATTTTTCGATTATTTAAATCGCTGATTGGCAATGAAAGGCAAATCCCGTGATTTGAGCTTTGTAAAATATAAACCGTCAAAAAGAAGTCATGCAAGATTGTTTTCTAGCTTCCTCACTGTTACTGATCCTATCCATGGAAAATACGTCACTCGGGTCCCGGATGTAGTTTCGTATGAATTTTACGAGGGGTATATATTTTCTAGTAAAACACTCGTGTCTATATTATAAAAGCACATACATACATAAATTTATTTCAACTCGAATTTTAGCCGTCATGTACCTAATACAACCAAAACATGAGTTTTATATATGAAGTGCTCCACATAAAGTTCAGAGTTAAGAGTCGAAGGGAAGAACGGTTGATTTGCAGTACGTTTATCAGTAAAGGTGATTTTTGTAGTAGGAGTATGATGCAATGTTTGTTTTCTCATCTTTTCATGTATGTAACACTTTGAACTAAGCATTATTGGTATTAAGTTAAAAGGATAAAATATACCAATAAAGGAAAGATATATCTTTACTTATACGCCTTGAGTGCGGTAATACCCCAGCAAATAACTCAGCTTTTCAACATATACCATATTCATGTCAGCCATCTATCCTGTCCGCACTGGCCTAATAGTCAGTTAAACGTAACTTAAGGAAACGGTCAGCCTTAAGTGCAACCCTAACCGGTATGTCTCAATATCGCTTCATTTTCTTACTTATCATCCTATGTTCAACGGAAACGAAGGACTTTGAAGCACACACAAAAATCACACTGAAAACATTTTCGGATAAATAACCTTTCGGCATCCAAAAACTCCAAAACATAGATACAAACATACTGTAAGTTTGAGTTTCACAACCAGAAAAGCTTTTGACCGAAAGGTGACGTACTCCAAAACATTCGCTAGAAATTCAAGGCATTAAAGGGGAAGTTTCAAGGGGTTTTTTATATCTTTTGTTAAAAATGATGAAATAAGACCTTCAATCACCTGCCAAATAATTCTAGAATGATGAGAGGAACGAAATCAACTCAATTCT
This sequence comes from Pavona decussata, assembly GCF_977016875.1. Taxonomy (NCBI): domain Eukaryota; kingdom Metazoa; phylum Cnidaria; class Anthozoa; order Scleractinia; family Agariciidae; genus Pavona; species Pavona decussata. The sequence goes on from NW_028145567.1 coordinate 3,219,580, forward strand.
TGAAAGAAACAACTTGTGATCTGTTTAGCGCATTTTGGAAACAAAAATGCGAGAACTTGAAAAACATAAGCCTAATATTTTTCAAGTTTCAATCGAAACCGGCCTACCCTGTCTCTGGCCAGAGGCACTAACCGATAGTTTTATTGAACTGGGGTGATAATTTTTAACAAACTTGACAATTATTTTGTTGTTTCTGCTAACAGTCAAACATTTTGGGGTTTTGAAATGACAGCAAATTTTCGTGATACTTCCCCTTTAAGATTAAATGCACAGGCACGTTAGGCATTATTACTAATTCTCTTTGTTACGTTTTTCTCTAAGCAGATCCTGTTTGTTGCATTCAAACTGAACTGCGTTCAATAATTTAACATCATTTACAAGTTTATCGTCTCTGAGTGATACACCAGAAGTTTCAAGAAAATTGAATTACTTCCCAAATGTGCTAAGAAAATGTCCGTAAGCTTTTCGTTCGAAGTTTATCATCCAAAAATTATAAATCCGAACGTTTCCGTTGTTAAACTGGGGGGATGTGTTTATCTCGTGGCAAGCTCGAATATTCAACGTACAAGCTAAGGATGCCGCTTGAATGACAACATTGACCGCAATGTGACTGTTAATTGTCTTTTATTATCTGTACGTCACGATGTTACAAGAATATGAAATCAATAAAATCACATTTTAGTTCCAAACATCAACAGAATTTTGTTTTCTTTTTAAACGCGTTAAAACTGCAATTTTTTTTCCACTTTCTTGGCTAGATTTTGAAATTAATCAAACTCGAAATGAATGATTTGGTAATCCTATTGGCTTAGATACCGAATATTCTCAAGGTTGGCGCTGATCCTAAATTATTTCATTCCTGGTTTCAGCTTTTGGACTCAAATGGAGAAACGGTTGTACAAGAATATTTTCTCTTTTATGAAGTACGCTTATTATATCTGCCAGAGATAAGAAACAAGTTTGGGTTAACTTAAATGGGGACTGGTCGATTATTTCAAGTTGCAACCCATTTTCATTGTGGTCTTCCTCAACCAAAGACGCTTATTTACAGTTTCAGAAAACCTAGCAAAGCTTAAATAAAAATAAACTATTACTGAGTTTCCTTAGTTTCAATTTGTCGTTTAGCTTTAAGTGACACTACCCCTTTATGTTTTCAGCTGAAGTTCATTAGTTTTGCTGCGTTTCGGAATTCTGTCTTCAGGGAACACGCCATTAACCCCAGCCAGAGTTTTTAAAAACCTCCATAATCATGCACAAATGATTTAAAGCCGGCTTTGCCATCAGTAATTGTAATATTTGTTTATCGCAGGAGTACCGCAGGAATTGGTAAAAGAAGAGGTCGTAGAAGTTCAAATCTGACGGTCCCTGAGAGTGGCGCAAGAAGAGGTTAGTCGCATATCAAAACTTCTCGGTGTTTGGAAATAGGATGAAACACTCTCCCTTTCCCTAGTATTGCTGACTCTTGCAAGCTGAATATTTCTTTGTCAAGTCAAATTTTGAAGGCAATAAAATTTTGCAGGCGAAACGTTTACGAGATAGGTGGTGTCTTTGATAGCCCCCTAGCTACCCCAGTCAAGGTGGGTTCTCTTCGAACGAACCTGTTATGAGCAGTTCCCTAAGCTAACCACAATTTGCTGAGCTCACAATCAAGAGGCCGCCAAATGTCACGGATATACTGATGTTCAATCCCCCGAGCCAAGTTAATTTACAAATGTTCTAACACGGGTGGGGTAACAACGTTATGAAATACCTCGTTAGTGTCCATTTACAGAGAATATATGACTCGTGTATCTTCCTTGTCCCTTGTAGCATCGCCTCCTGATGGGTCGTACGCAAAGGTGTCGAAATTAATCAACCGAAGACTGAGAAACTACGATAAAAATGTTCGCCCTAACGATACAGGTAGGTCAAAGTTTCTCTTGAAACAACTTGAAACGTATATGCAGTCAATAACGCCATTAAAAGGATTGGCCCAACTGCGGGGCGCTTATCAGCCATTTTAGGAACAAGGGACTTATTTCAGAAAAGGCGTTTATTTAATCAGAGTGTCTACAAGCACCTCATGAACAATCACAGAAATAACACTAAGAATAGGAACTTCAATGTCACTTTCTTCATTACAGAGTAGGATCCCAAAGGGGGCATCTTTGGAGCTCTGGAGCCTAACAATGTTTGCCGTGGACCCCAGAGCTCGGCTGAAGCCTTTTATTTTTCTACTTGAAACCCGTACAAAAATGCTCATTCTTGTTAAATTAATTGAAAGCTGGCATCAAGCCATGAAGCTCTAGAGCCCCTGGCCAATCAGTTTCTGTCTTGATCGCGGTCTACTGAGCAGCACTGATGTTCATCCAGTTTAAACCCTGTGGTTGTTGAGAGTTTTAGGTTAAAAGAAAACTGCAAGTTAACCCATATGTCCAGCTGCTGCAAAGATGTTATATAGACTGAGGAGCCTTTTGCGGGCTCACTAATTAAACTACATGATATGGACGCAAGGACTGAACAGCATGGATACGATTTCGCTAAGGAAACTTGAGAGGACAATGTGGAAGAACACAAAAAGTTTTCTCGCTTGTCGCAGTATGCTTACATGATTTAGCATTCTAGAGACTCCATAACTGTTTCAATTGTGAAACCGGTAATATTACGGATCCTTAGTATGTGATGATTTTTTGGTGAATTTAATAATTATTACTGGTACATTTTTTTCACCTGACTTTTCTTTCTTTTCTAGGAAAACCTGTTGAAGTTCTAATCGAATTTAAACTGATGGCTTTCGGACAAATCAGAGAAGAAGATATGGTAAGCTACTAAGATCGTGACTAAACACCCTGTATTTCAAATGACAAGATGGCCCCTGCTATAATGGGTAATGTAGTCAGACTACTTTGAAAAACTGCCTGCTCATGCGCAGTTGACTCAACGAATGGCTAGTCAGTTGGCCATAGGTCTTATATCTCAAGTAGGTTTTAGGCTGACGTGGCGAGGTAAAGATATACACTGTGCGAAGTATTGCCTTTCTCAGGCTAGCTTTGCCAAGCCTTTGACATACTGCAGTTTCAATTTGTCAGAACTGGACGATCAGATCTGTCGCTCCGTAAACAATACCCCAGTCCTTCAGATTCCTTCAAAATGATATACATGCCATTTTGAAGGAGTTGTAAAATGGGGCATTTCATTTTCTAACTGACCGATTTGACCAATCACTTCTGGTAAATGAAAATTAAAGTGCCCTTGGAGTAAAACTTGTCAAAGCTTTGATCGTAACTGAAGGCATGCAATGCGCCTTTCATTAAGATAAAATGTAAGGCAAAGGTGCTGTTAGTTGCTTTGACTTGTGTATTGTACATTTCATGTGCAGTTGTACCTAGTTCTCTAACTTCATCCCGATTTGTTAATCCTAAATCAATCCTACTCTTGTGCCAGCTAATTTGAATTTTCGACCCATTTAATTTAATTTAATTTAATTCGTGGGACTACACAATAGACATCTTCTTCAAAGGTGCTGTTAGTTGTTTTGACTTGCGTAATGTACATTCGATGTGCAGTTGCGCCCACAGTATCAGTCACATTTGTCGGGACAGATTGAGAGAGGGGAGAGGAGCACGAGAAGAACAGTTTTGACTTGTTTGTGAAGTCCCAACTTAACTTGACTGAGACTGTATTTGTCTAAGGTCATCCCGATTTATTAATCCTACTTGTGCTTTCTAATTTCCGGATTCATTAATTCTAGGATTACACAATAGATATCTTCTTCAGACAGTGGTGGAAGGACCCGAGGCTCGCCCATGGACAAGATAAAGTATTTAACGCTGCTCTGGATCCTACCAAACTTGGTCCTGGAATATGGACCCCGGATACGTACTTCAGAAATGTGAAATCTTCCAATTATCATGGCATCAGTCGAGAAAATATGCGACTTAGAATATCTAAAGATGGAAGTATCTATTTTAGCGCAAGGTAACACAGAATCGTTGTGCCTTGAACTAGGATTCAATGATATTTTAGTAAGGTTTAAATGTCCTTTCTTGGTAATCAGGAGCATATATAAACTAAGTCATCTGTGGTTAATTTATTTCAGAATTACTCTCACAGCTCAGTGTGATATGGATCTAAGACTGTTTCCTTTAGACACTCAAGAATGTGATCTTATAATAGAAAGCTGTAAGTACGCTTTACCTTACAGACTGTAACACTGTTAAATTCATGGGAAATTGTCCTTGGTAATCAGTTTTGCATTTCTTTGAAAACTGAACCCTTGATGCCAAATCCGTTTTCGCCAGATTCGAGCGATGGAACGCATTCTTCAATTCTATGCTATCCACCATCTGCGAGATGTTTAGCTGTATCAAGTCATTAACTAACTTTGTTCAGGATCAACAACTTGTCCTCTGGGGTTAATTTTATCACACTTTTACCTTTGAAGTTTACAAGCTGAACCGTTGGTTTGAGGATACAAAACGAAACTCAACGAAAAGTTCAAAACGGGTTCAGTCAAAAATCATTGGTTAAATCTTCTAACAACGTTTATTGAACTCAACTTGATTAAGTTCTGCATGAGCGTGTAGTAACAACGGCCCAGGTTGTTGGTTACAAGTGTGAATGTTTTATTATATTGCTTGTTGGATTTCCGTTTTATTTCAGATGCTTATACAGTTGACGACGTCGTGTATAACTGGAGGAATAAAGGCTCTCGCTCCATTGAGGTTTTTGTAACTGAGCTGGCTCAGTATGACCTGTTAGACATAACCACAACCAAAAAGGCATCCACCAATAGTAAAGGTTAGGCTTCTTAATAGCTGCAAACCATACGCTGGGAAAAAGTATACACTCTTTAAAAGAACATCGCTTCAAGGCGAACATCTCCTAGATTTGAAGAGGAAATAGTCAGATAGGCTGGCCCTGGCCCAATTTACAGTTCTCTATCTGTAATGAAACTTTACTTCAGGCGGACACCTCTCTAATGCTGTCCGATGGAGCTAGGTCTAAGCGGGTTTGCCTTAGAAAGAGTTGACTGTACCCTGACCAAATCTCTCGTTAGTCAAATGTTACGTTTACTATTACACTCCTAAATGAAAGGTGAGAATCGTGTTCTTAATACAGTGAACTTGAGAGAAAACTCCACCTACGTACGATGTGCCACAAATTTTGATAAGCCGGCGAGGGGCGACGTCGGAAGTGAAAATCCAAAAAAACATGTCGGTAGCAAGTATCATAAGCCATTACTATACTACCTTACCAACAGATCGAAACATAGGCACGTAGAGCGTGCAAAAGCGCACGCGTTTTTAGGTGACCTGTCGGAAGTAATCGACATTTCGTCGAATATAACCCGTACACATACACCACAGCGCAACAGCCAAAGCATTGACAATAACACTAATCGGATCTTTGAGATCACCGCTTAAAGTGTTCCTTTGTAGACAGCCAGCTTGTGTCAGTTTAAGTATCTGATTGACGTTAAGTTTGTTAGCATTGAGATGGTTTAAACGAGCCATAATTTCTTTCTCTTTTCATTTTGCAAGGTTCCTTTGACAGTTTAAAGGCTACCTTCACTCTCAAGCGAAGAACAACCTACTTCATTTTTCAACTTTACATTCCTTCAGGGTTTCTTGTTTTTCTCTCCTGGCTCAGCTTCTGGGTTGACCGCCAAGCTATTCCAGCCAGAATTTCACTCGTAATCACATGCATTCTCAGCACAATGTTTCTGTTTGAATCAACCAACTCCAGCCTCCCGCAAATTTCCTATTTAAAGGCAGTGGATTACTACTTGATTACATCTTTCTGGTTTATCGTTTCCTGCATGGTGGAATTCGTCTGCGTATTGAACTTTCCAGATAAATCGACGTCCGCTTTACTTAAGAGCCAAAGTCTTGTACCGGTAAGTGTTGACTTCAAATATCTAGAAGAAATAGGGCTAAAAAATAAATACGGGATGCGGTTACTAGAGACTTTAAGAGTACACCCTCAGGGTAAACCCTCAAAGTCCCGTATTATTGGAAAACACCATAGCGGGAAGCGGGATGTGAGAGGCAGGTTGTAAAACAGGGTAGGAACCTTAAGGCCGGGTTTTTAATATGTTGGGAAAATCCCAGATGATCGGCAGTTACGTTGTTTACTATCCTAGCTGTTTTTGAGAGTGGTAGACGACCATCGCAGGACAATAGAATAGGACTCAATTTTTCTGATTTATTCCCAACAATCCCCGACCATCAGCGATGCCTACGATTTCGTGTTTCCATAAGACAGCCAAATCTGGGACGACAATCAGCCAACGTTCTCTCCTCTCTAAGTTTATTGACTCCCAAGACTTAGAATTATGAACCCTAAGCAGGATGACAATGAGGATTCTATGAGTACATAATGCAAAATCAAGTAAATAGTACTGAGAAACTTGAGACTTGACTGAAAGCTCGTGATAAATGCTATATGTTCGTATGTATAGGAACATTATGTTTCACCTATATGATTCCTGTGAGGGGAGAGGGTTCTTTTTTTGCCAACTGATTTGCTTCGGTTCGGAAAGCAGAGTTTAGTATATAATTAGTGCTAGCCCGATAGACTACTTCCATTTGTAAACATGAAATACCCACTCTTTTTGGGCCCTATTTCTATTTGTGTCACGGCTTTAAAAAGTGGTACAAAATTTGATTTCTTTCTAAGCCGCCGACACCGTGTCAAGGGGCAAACTCAATCACCAAGATTATGGACCAATCATATCACTGCAACAAGGATCGGCCCAACGGCACTGCTGGAGGTGTATCGCTCAGGAAAGGTGCTTTCCTTCAGGAGCATCTTACGGCATCAAGAAGAAAGGAACCGGCTTTCAACCCCTTCATGGAAAGCTATCCTATGAAACAATATCCTCCTCATTATATCGACCAATACGCGCGCAAAATATTCCCTCTTCTTTTCGGGTTGTTCAACATAGTTTATTGGTCCTACTATCTTCCGCGCCGATGACGTCAAAACGGAAAACATTGACGCTTATTGATGTACGGTGATCATTGATGACGTCAAAACGAGGACTTAGTGACGATGGCTTTGACGTCAGACTGGAGGAGTAAAAAACAAGGAAACACAAAAGAGCTGAAAAAAGGAAGAAAAAGCTTCAGCTGCAGTGTTGAAGAGCTCTGCTAATCTGGGCTTAAACTTTCTAAAATTGTCATACAACACGCTCAACATTTGTCATATATGACATATATATCAATGTTATCCGCGCGGCTAAAATCCACGCACCAAACATCACAACAAAATTCGCGCATCTTACAAGAAATGTTTGTCTCATGTCATCATACGTGGAGGATACTAAAGTTTCTAACTTTGTTTGCAAAGAAATGATGTTCCACAATTATGCAACGTTCAATTTGCTCCCTGTCTTACAGAGGTACCTCTACACTGGGTGGTGCAGTGTTTAACGCCTCGGACGTCCAGATTTGAGGTTTGGTGGTTCAAAGCCGAGCCTCTGTCGTCGTATTGGTTTTTAAAAACGAAACTCTGCTTCCCTCGTCTCTTTCAGTCTCGGATGTTTTTTAATGGATCCCATATCTCCCATGACCTCAATAACCTCGGCTGACATACTGCAACCGCAGTCATAAATTGTTGAAACACTTCACTGGGACCATTTTCGCAAATATAGTACGTACCCTCCCTCCTCCCCACCTCCCCCTCCCCTACGTCCTTCAATGTTGCGTTGACAGCGTTCTTTCACTCTCGCTTGCTAAATCAAACAAATTAAACATTGAAGAGAGAGAGGGAGGGGGGAGGGGGGATGGAAAGAAAGGGACCGTTTCACATTCATGACTGAGCGTGTGGCTCAACGCTTCACATCCACCAAGCAAAGAGCCAAGTTGTTCCAAACTGTATATTATTAATTAGTGTTTCACCACTGATTTCTTCGAAATCGTTTTTGATTAATAAGTTAATTAGTTCAACTAAACCTTAACTGCTTCAGATAATTTTTATTGGAAACCTTAACGCTGTAAAGGGATTGAAAATGCAAGATAACGTGAAGAACTGTGTTAGTGTTTATATGAACAGTCTCGGCCTAGCTAATAAGGAGAAAGGAAGACTTCGCGGTCAAATCCCTTACACTGTTATAAACTAATTTGCTGGTCGCTAGTCATGATCTTTCAAAAACCTTTGAAAATACTGCAAGAGGTCATGATTTCAAGGCAATTTCTGGTTCAGCAAGTCCTTGCGCAATTGCTTATTAGGTAATAGATCACCATGTCATTTCTTATTGCAAAAGCAAGCTTTTAAGGCAGAGATATGATGGCTATACAAGAGAATCCGTTAGGAGGTACTCTCATCTTAATGTACCACCAATTCGTTCAGACAAACATTGAATGAAGTTTATGGGAGGGGATAGAGAGGACTACAACTGTGTACATGCGAGCTTTATGCTAAACTTAGCACTAAAATAAACTAAAGTTACCGAATCAGTTGCAGTAGAATAGATATTAAACATTTCAAAACAACGACACAACCTTTGAATTTAGAAGCCGACATGTTTTGTACACGTCAGTATCCATCGTCAGTTCAAGGATGTTTACAAATTTGCATACATCCTTGAACTGACGATGGATACTGAAGTGTCCGAAACATGTCTTTTAAATTCGAATGTTATGGCATAGTTTTGAAATGTTTCACGACTAAAGTGCTCGAAAATTAAATCACACCCTTGCTCTAAGAGAAGTAATTATACGGACCGGCAAATAAACAGTTTACACTGTGACGTCACACGGTTTATGATTAGTGGTTGTTTTAAGAGTCTTGCAATAAACTAAAAGATTGATTATTCGCGAGAAATACGACGAGGAACTATACAAACGTGATAAAATGGCGATTGCGGAAAGGAACGAGACATTCTTGACCCAAATAATCCAGACATCTGAGTACAGGTGGAAATAGCATTTAGCTCGGCTTGAAAAGAGCAGGTAGTAATGACTGGCAAGTTTAGAACAAAAGAGTTTTTTGTGGACTCTAGCTTGTGACTTGTAAACTTACGGATAAATACACCAATAACAAAGAATAAAATTTTCGAATTAACAGAACTAAGTGAATTTTGATTCACATTGTTTGTCAAGCTTACGTTCAACTCAACGTTCTGTCATAACTTATTTCCTCTACTGAAAAAACGTATTCCTGGAAGTAAACTCTCAACACCTCGGATTAGTTTCTGAAGCAAAGCCGCGGAAGATTGTCATCGGAATGTTATGAATTATGGCCATCCGATCCAAGCATTCAGGTCTTTCGACGTCAGTTTAAGACATTTTACCCGATATGATTTCTTTTCATTTTGAATCCAAAATCACTGCATTCTGTATGAAAGTTGTTCAAAACTTTTTCCGTACTTGACTGTGTTGAGGCAGTCGACAGCCGAGCGCGCGGTTGATTTAAGAAACTGGAGACGAGGCTATTAATTGCCATACATTTCTGCCTAATTGCATTGCGAGGTACGAGTTCGTCAGCAAAGTGTGAGAAATCACAGTCTTTGGGCCAAAAAAGATTCCCATGTGCTGAAGAGTGAGTGATTTTTCTATGTTCATAAAAAAATATCATGTTTATGTAGATGAACCGTGTTGAGTTTTCCGAGAAACGGATATACAAATTCCGCGCGCAAAAATTTACAGACAAATCAGTACGGAAAAATTGAAAGCTCATGGCCAGCTACTAATAAACACTTTCATACCTAGCTGAGTCACTTACGTTTGGCTAGAAAAGTCTATTACATTTTTTATGCATAGTAGAATGTAGAAGTAATAATTTTTTGTTATAATTATTATCATTATTATAGATGTTTATTAATATTTTAACCACAACGTACTGATGTGATGCGCGACAATGTCAATTTGTATACGGTCTTTCGCCTTCTAGCCTGCGAATGCAGGCGTATTTCCGGCTGTCGCTTCTTAGGCTCGATTACAGACCAGACCCTGGAGACGGCGGAAATCGAGCCTATCGCTTCTCTCCGCCGAAAAATATATTCGCCTTCCCATGGTGGCTTACAATTTCCTCATTCAAATAAAAGCGAAGGACAGGTGAAGGAGGTAGGTTTCACTCTACCAACCATGCTCACCTTTGGAAGCTAAAAACGCAAAAAGCCTTTTTTAGTCCAAAGGCTGTGATTTATCAGACCTTGTGGACGAACTCGTAGGCTCGCAAAGCAATCAGGGACAGTATGGAAATTGGTCCGGCATTTGGGGCCAGATCCTAGCCAACAAAGGAAATAGGAGACGTCTGCACGCAGGTTTGCCAGATAAGTTAAGATGAGTCCCAATCTCTCTCCTCCGGAGAGGCTCCTTCATAAAAAGGAGGGGAAAACGGGAATGGGAAGAAAAACGGAAATGGAAAAAAGGGAGCGCGGGGGACGACGGGAAGAGCGTCCCCCGCGCCCCCTCGTTATTTCACTCTCTCCAGTCCCTTGTTTGTCTCCGCTCCAGGCCTCTACGGGGAACTCCCGAGAGAGCCCTAATTGTTGTTTCTTAACAATAAACTATTGTTATGAAAAAATATTTAAAGAGTATATCTTAGCTCAGGAGAGCTTCGTTATTTATAACGCAAGGGTCAAAAATCAACTTCAGCGGCGTCCCCTCTGTCGCTTACTCCCTTTATATTTATTTATAAAACAAATTAACTCATACTAAAGTAAATTTCAAAATATTTTTAAACAATAAAGTAAATCACACGGAGACTAAAATCCCAGAAATATCATAAACACTGATAAAAGATGCAATATAAATACAGGACTCCCCAAAGTGTCCGCTTACTACAGGTTTCGTGTTGGTATATATTTTACAGTATGGGCACGATCTAGCAGTATGGGAGAAAATAGAAGGAGTCGAGTTTGTGCCCGGTTAATAGAGAGTGTCCCCTTAATACAAGTTTCACTGTAATTACATTGAAATCCATAATATTTACCCGATTTCTATGACAATCAGCTTGACAGGCGGTAGACACTGGTAGACAGGAAGCATGCTTCCACTTGGCCTGTTTGTGTGTGTCTTGTTTATCCAAAGCACAGGTTATATATTCTATAAACATGATGAGTTGGTTTGCTCAGACTGCGAGGCATAAAAAAAATTGAAATATTCTTAGTTAAGCAAACAGGCAAAAAGTTTTATTTGACACACCGTTAATTTGGTCAGGTCAAATAAACGTTAACCTGTTAACTTGAAAAAGAAAATATTACACCCCGTAAGTTGAAAACAGCCAATTTATCTCTGATTCGGACACAAAATAAATAAGTAAACAGATCTGCACCGCAGGTTTACCTCTCACCAGCATAGGGCTGTGAATTCCACATTTCGTCCCAGATTTAAACATCAAGGAGATATAGGAAAAGAGCGTAGTAGAGTCCTAAGCGAGTTCTCTATTCGACAGGCTATTTTCATCTCCTCTGTATAAATAAAAACCGTGTTGTTACTGCTGTCTGCCGTCTCGCTCACCTGATATACTTTTTAAAGCCTTTGTTATCTTATCTTTTGTAAATCCGACGACCTTGTTCACTCCGCCAGATCACGTCGTTAATTTGCTTGAGTTGATGCACCTTATGATAGCTTGGTGCAGTAGTTTGGCGCTTTCGAAGTCCCTCAGCCCGACTCCTGCCCGTCCTGCTCACCAATCATTTTAGGGGGGTATCAACCTCCCGTTACGGAAAAATTCCAGGGGCACTTTCCTATATAAGATATACAGGAAAGGATGTGGTTTTTAGGCTGTTGGAGCCTGAAATAGGGTACAGATTCAGTAACTTTTTCAGTCTGAAAGTCTGAAAAAAGTATGGATTTTAGAAACCAGGTCTGAAAATGGGTACGAATTTTGGAGGCCATGTCTGAAAAAGGTACCGTAAAATTACATATTTTGGCCTGAAATAGAGTCAGGAAACCAAGCTGCACCCGCCTACCAAAAATTCAAAGGAATTCCCCCCCCCCCTCCCCCACACGCCCCTCACATTTGGCTGTTTTTTCACTGCCGCCTGTTTCAACTGAGGGGAGAAAGAAGTTTAATACTAAAGTAGAATGCAAGCAGTCCCCTTCTCTTTCGTTAGCGATCGTCGAGAGGGCGAGAGATCACGTGCTTTGCTTACTCAGAGCTTGTTTTCAGTTCAGCTATTGTTGTATTCAGTACTCAAGATGCTCACTACCCAGGTGCTGGAGCTTATTTTTTCCGTCTCTCACCTCTTTATAACCGCCGATGCAGTTATTTGCCCATTTTTATTTTTAAGACAACGGGCCTCTGGAGCCAGGGTATGTGCTCATGGTTTCAAATTTCAAATGGTCATCCTTTAGGAATCGCTCTCTTAGTGAAAGTCACGTCGCATAATTTTTAAGCTCACTGATGAGAATGAATAGAATGATCAATGGCAAAACTTTTAAAATTGTCTTGATGTTAAAACTGAACTTGGAGGAAATGCTCATCTAACTGGCAGTGGTCGCATTGGTGCCGAAGCAGTGATAGTGCAACGAAAGATGTGGAGCGGTGCTCAAGGGAAATTCATGCGTGGTTCAGAGTGGGACTTAATTAAGGGACACTGTCACTGAGATTTTGCTGTAGTTTGGCCAAAGCTGTTAAACATTTAACAATTAATCCTTTCCTCTAACACTAAGTTGCACTTAGAACTCGGGGAGGAAAATATTAGGCAATTCCTCGGAGGAAGAACAAGCCACTGTAATCTGTTTCTTAGTGATTTCTCTAAGATATGCAGAAAGAACTTGAAAAAACTGGCCAATCTTTTCAAGTTGCAATCCATTTCCATCCTAGCCATCCGCGGCCAGAGATGATTAATAATAGTTTTTGCGCACTAGTAGGGTTGTTGTTAACAAAACAGAACCATTATTTCAACGTTTCTACCGATACAAATATATATTTTGGCTATGAAAGTGACACTAAAAACAGATGACGCTGCCCCTTTAATCAAAGGTAAAAATTCCTTTGTCCCACATGCCATTTTATTTTACCTAATTTATGTTCGCTACGTGTGTACCAAACCTTTGAACAATATGCTGAAGCCATGGGAAGCGGCCCTGTTGTAATCAATGCATAATAAATCAATATTTCATGACATTAAAGAGTTGCGCGTGCTCGACCGAGAAAAACGCCCCTGGCGCAAGGCAGCGAGAGTCATGTTTGGCGGAAATGTACATATAATGGAGTAGGTGGATTCACAAGACAGCGGGGTGTTCCTTCATCTGTACTGGTAAAAGCGAGCGAGATTGACAAAGAGCCGTTTGGCTATTTCAACTATTTGAAAATCTCTGACCCACCTCGTGCCTCTTCTAAGAGGATTCGTCTTGCCCCGTCTTGAATTTCTTTCCTTTGACATTTCCAAAGTTGATTTCGCTGTAGCTATCAAGACTATTAGTGATCTGGTTTGTTTTTGTCTTGATAGTCGTGTTTACGTGGCATGGAGCGTTTCACATTTCTGCGGAGGGTCATGACTTTTGTCAACATATTCTTGATTAGGGGCTAAAGCTGATAAAATTCCTGTCATGTCACATCTGACACATCTCGGTTGGCAATCAAACACAAAGAGGAAACGGTTTTCCATCTCATTCATCTGGCCATTTTGTTCAGAGTCAGTTGAGGGACGTTGCTTTCAGTAGCACGAGAAAAAAGGTAAGTCCTCAATGACACAGTAGCATGCATGTTTATCTAAACATCGTATACAGTTCCTTTACAGCCCGACCATGTTTTTTTCTTTTAATTTTAAAAGAGCCTTTTCCGCAGATTTTACTGAAGCTAATTGTCTATTGAACTTTGAATCGTCCTAAATTGGAAGATCATACGTCTTTGTTTTCTCGCGCTCACTGAAGTGCTTTCGCTTTCCGCTTATTCACAATGTTTTTATTTGAACGAAACAAAAAGCAAGAACACAATTGGATCTCCAAATAGCAAGTACCACACTCTTGTGCCCCAGAAGGCCGTACACGCTGTTCATTGTGATCAGTTAAAAGAACGAGACAAAATTTCGGCGCTCTTGGACCTCTTGAAATTATTGAGAGCAAAATGTCCGAAAAATAAGAGCTACGACAAACCATTACAACACATTTCATGTTTATGGTTAAGCGGTTTTATGTATCACAATCCGCACTTGTATTGTCATGTTGACAAGTCAGGTAATGTGTACAACAAAGTGCTTCCCGTTCCTAATGGGAACCGAGCGAGAGGTGAACAAGCGGAATCACATGAAGCTACTGCCCCAGAGCTTGAATTTGGCATTTGTTGCGAATGGTCGCACCGACTTTCGAATGCGATACGATTAATTTAATCAACTGAATCAACAGACTAGGAACAAAGAACTGACGAACTAATTATAATTTGTAAATATTCATTTAGTCGAGCCATGACTCCGACAGTGAAGGGCAACCGAGTATTTAAAGCTTCCCCACGGTTTTCTTCAACCAAAATCACGCACGTCATAAACGAACAAACAGTTTGTAGTCAGTGCAGCAAGGTAAATTGTTTTATAGCTCTGTTATGTTCACCGTGTAGCGCAGGGAGATGACCAATAGACGAAGACACTGAAGACATTTTGTTCAGACATGTTTCTTATGAACCGAGCGAGTAAAGCTTCTTTGCATAATTTTTGCCCCAAGCAAAGTCTGCCACTGCGACAAATGAAACAATTATTCAAACAATCTTGTTGTTTGGGGTAAAGCAAATTCTTAAACTTGAGCCGAACAGGGAAATTTTAGACACATGAGAATGGCACGATTCTCGAAACAACTTTGTGCCCAGTGTGGAGCTTTTCAAAACAGACAGGCTCGATACTATATGTAATGCTTAGGAATCTCTGTAGGCACGCTAATTTACTTTATTTCCAAATTGATCGGCTTTAACGAGAAAAGCTAACAATTTAGCATTACAAAGGTTAGAAAGAAAATCAATTTTGAATTAGTAATAGGATCCACTGTGGCGGATAATGCGACGATAACACAGGCAATGTTATTAAACCTATGAACAGTCAGTGTGTAGTTTGGTTGGGAGCTAGTTGACTCCGGGTGTGATTTCCATTTAGCCAAAACTGTTTCGTTTCTCTTTCCGGGTCAAATGGAGAGGCTTTTAACCCCAGTCGTTCAAAACTTGCAACGTACGTACGACCGACTTTAAGAATTCAGGGACCGTAAGCAGCGACGACGACGACGTCAACGAGAACGTCAGAAAACAATAGTTTTAATTAGCAAAACACTGGTTCTGCACGTGCGCTATACACTTTGGTACATTTCTTTGTCGTCCTCTACAAAACAACAACGTGAAATGACCAAATTTAAGGTTTTATGGAGAACGTGAACGTATGATGATTAATTTTCCTTTCTCTCTCTGAACTTTAAAGGCACCCCTACGACGTTAACTCCTCGATAGTTCGGCTACATTGCACAAACTGAGAGAGTATAAATCATCGCGAATTTATTCAGAAGACGCGAAGGTAATTTTTTAAGTTTCCTCTTCGTCGTCGTCGTCGTCGTCTCTGCTTAAGGTCCCTTAAAAAAAAAAACGGCAACGAGGCAACGAGAACGTCACAAAACAATAGGATTTAATGAGCAAAACGGCCCTGCACGTGCATTTTGAATTTTGGTACATTTCTGTTTTTCGCCGTACCTGGCCAAACAACAACGTGAAATGACCAAATTCAAGGCTATGTGGAGAACATGAGCACATGACGGTAAATTTTTCATTCTCTGTCTCAACTTGAGAGCGTTTCCCACCTGCTCTGTTACAGGATAGTTCGGCCACATTGTACAAGTTGAACGCATTGGAATAGTCGCGAAGTAGTGCAAATAACGTGAACTTATATCTTCAAGCGACGTTTTCGTTGGCGTTGCCGTCGTGGTTAAGTCCCTAATTGGGGGGGGGGGGGGGGAGGGGGGGAGGGTGGCCCAAGAAGGCAACAAAATGGAAATCGAAATTTTGTGCAAATGGAACGGTAATTTTCAGACCTCCAAAGGCCGTCCGTTTGTTCAGCGCGTTCAATTTATATTTCAACCGGTCGATCCGAAAATTTTGGCGAAATGGAAATTGACCCAGGCAAGAGAGGACGAATCCTCTCCTGCCCCAGGTCAGAATCCATTCACATGATCTGGTGGCGAGGTGGATCGAAGCGCGTGGCTAAAATCCCATGGGGGTAGGGGACTATCCTGCATAAGCCCAGGCCATAGAGGTTTGCTTCTTTGGGCTAGACTTGGGTTCCTTTTTGTATTCTAGTTAATATTACAATAAAATCTGCAATTCCACAGCGACAAACCAATGAATGATGCCGGATCACTTGTAGACCTGGATCAGCAAATTATCTCAAATACAAAATATTAACGGCAGACTGATCCCAACGGCGGAGGTGACGAGCTTGATAGAACAAACAACAAAAGCTAGAATAAATGAAATATATTTGTTTTTTTTAAAAAAACAAATTTTTTGCCCGATATTTCGGTTTGCAATACAAACCTTCCTCGGGGGCTGAACGAAAAAGAAAAGTGAGAAACATAAAAGGATCGTTACAAAGAAGATTTAAAATATAAAATACATGACAATGATTGGTTGTTTAGGACTAAGTTACAAGTGTGAGACATGTCATTGGCGTGTTTCGTCACGTCTATTTATACCAAGAGGGTGCAATGTTTTAGCTTTGCTGATTAGATGAGCTTCACGAGCCTTTCTAACTGAGTCACGTTTGCTGCGTATAAGTTCAAGCGGGATTAGTTGGACGTCGTTGATTGAGTGGCCAGGTTGGTTGAAATGTAGCGAGACAGGAGTAGGGTTGAGTAGTTGATGGTGATTCAGGATAGATCTGCGATGCTCCCCGAAACGTTCATTAAGTTTGCGATGTATTGGGAATGGCACTTCTTACACTGAATTAAATAGATTAGGTTTTTGGAGTTGCAAGATATGAAGTCAGTAATTTTGTAAGTTTGTATTGCAAACCGAAATATCGGGCAAAAAAATTGTTTTTTAAAAAAAAACAAATATATTTCATTTATTCTAGCTTTTGTTGTTTGTTCTATCAAGCTCGTCACCTCCGCCGTTGGGATCAGTCTGTCGTTAATATTTTGTAGTTAATATTAGGTGGGGATTGTTCCCACAGGAATTCTAAGAGCTTATAAAATGCCGGAAAACACGGATTGAATGAGAAGTAACAAAAATTACAATGGAGGCTATCTTCGGACAGAATTTTCTTCTCGTTGTGGAAATCACGTGGCCGTCACACGGTGGAAATGTTTAGAGCACTTTTGTGAATCGCTAACAATTGCAAGTGGGTTCATGAAAACATAGCCGTCTTAGAGAAGATAGTCAAGGAAAGGTGGTGGCTAGTAAAGGCGATTTACTGGTTACCATCTCAGATAGGCGAAAGTCGGATCTCAATACGGGTATTGATTTTCTAGCTCAGGTCTAAATACGGAGATGAAAAACTATCGTATTTAGGTCTGAAATAGCGTATCAGGAATTGGCAGCACACCTCTCCAAAAATTAAATCCTAGGAGTACCTCTCCTCTCCCCTCTTCTCCCTTCCTCCGACCTGGTCCTGTAGATTTTGTATTTCCGCCTGGTTTGAAACAGGATACATTACTCCCATTTCGGAGCAAAAGACGATAGTAGAGTCCGACTGATTGGTATACGGAAACTCCTTATATTTTGGTCCTTATAAAAGGGTTAACCTGCAAGCTTTGATCAGAATTCAACACACCAGAGCATTCAAAAAGTCCTCTACCATCGCCCACCCTAACCTGCGATCATATCATACCCTCCCTCCCTATATCTCAGGCTACGATACGATACGGGCCACCTCCACCCCGATATGTATGCGTGACATATTTTTAACAAGGCTGACCCTTTCGGCAGTGAAACAGACGAAAACAAAATAATTGGATATTTAAACTGAAACAAAATACGTGTACAAATTGCCCGATATTTACCCGTTTTTGTTTTCGTCTGTTTTCCTGCCGTAAGTATCATTCTTGCCGTCTATATATAATTTATTATCTCGAATATTTGACTGATCCAGGTTGGTAAACGATCCGACATCTCTCAACGTCTTGTCGCGGTGGTCTTTCCAAAGTAAAAGTTTTGAACTTTGTTTTTAACAACTTAACTCATTTTAATGTCACGAGGCTTTTTAGTATTGTTGATAAAAAAAAAGGAAAGTGAAGTTAACAAAGAAGGAAATTTATCTACTGGAGGTTCATTATCTCGTACAAAAATAACTCTGTATTTTACAACTTAGCGATGAATCTGGATAGTATACTAAGAGAATAACAGACAAAAATGAAAATGGCTTGATACTCAGGGCAATTCTTCTGCTGACCCTGAAATAAAAAAAAAAATAAAAAAAAAACCATCGATTATTACTCAGTAGGATTTATATACCCGGGTATATAGGATAAAAGCCGGAAACTGTGCTATTGCTTAAATGCTCAGTGGTAGATCCGACGCTTTAAACTGATCCGATTAGCAAAGTCGTAAAAACACCCTTCTGAACTTAATGGACGGACCAGTATTTTTAGAAGGTAAGCTTCACTATTTTAGTTCTAATTTAAATCGCATATGCCAAGGGAATGATTTTAAATGACCACAATAACAGGTGATTGCGTATCCTTTGATAAGTTCTTCCTTATCGCTTTAAGATGCGTGGATCTGTTACGCTTGAAAGCCATTAATATCTAATGGTTTTGCCATTCCGATCCCAACCGGAAAGCCTAAAAATTGGAATGGAATGGACTTCGGAGTGTTGGACCGAGGAACACTCGAGCGAAAAATGGCGACTGTATACGACTTGAACAGAAACATAGGTAAACTGGCAATTTTACCTTCATATAAAGATCGTCAAAGATATCAACTGTTGTCACAGTTCATTTATATTCATAGCCCGTGTTTTTTCTTGGACCGAGAAAAGGATATCTGGTTCTATCCGGCATGAGACTCGCTGACTCATCATGAAATATGGAGGACGTATTGTCAAACAACGTCCCTGTCATGAACAAGCTAAAACAAGACTGTAGAGAATTTGAAAAATCTGTTTGTTCGTTTTAGTTAGATAGTAAGATAGTTTATGGAATTTAAAATTACAGCTCTAGAGCTGAATTAGATAAAACTTTACAGATGAATTCAAAAATAAGACTAAGCAAAAAGGCGATCCATGGAAAACACCAAATAAAATCGTCTATATACAATTGCTGTGTGCTTAACCCAAACTGCACACGACCAAGGTTTCCTTGAAATGTCTGTATCTTTCAATGACAAGTTGTGTATTCTCGTGTATGCCACAAAATGTGTCAAGATGTTCCTTAAAAAAGCGTCCTTTTGAAACCCCGCGATCCAATTTACTGAAAACATGTTGACCTTTTACACCCGAGAAAGTCGAACTTGTCGAGGAAAAACCGTCGTTTGTGTGGCACAAGCCTGAAGATTAAAAGTGCTGTTTTTCTAAAAGAAAAGAAAAACTACCACAACCCACCGTAATAAGTTAATCTGAAAAGGCTTAACAAGATTTTATCGTAAACGATTTTACACAAGATATCATTGTTTACCTTGGTGAGAAAAAAATATTCGGCATAAGCCTTTCAGTGCAAGCACGTGCAATAACTAAGGACCCAGATTGTTAACTCAAAGTGCAAACGTTTGATTCAATTGGCCCCTGGTCATATAAGTCAGATCTTACGAGAAAAAGAAACCCACTAGGCCTATGGTTGATGAATTTCGATTCAGAGATCCAGTCCACGTTTTTTCTTTTTTTTAATACAATCTCTCGGATCCGGACCAAACACTAATTGCTGTTTATTTTGTTAGCTGTGCAATTACTCTTCTTTCTGACATTCCTCGGTGAGGAAGTCACGAAACAATGTTTACTTATCGTTTTCATCAAAGAAAAAATGAACGAAATGCTTTTAAATCAAGTCGTGAGTAAGGCGGGTTAAAATTCGTTTTCAAGTACTTGGCTCTTAACACCTTTGCCCGTAAATAAGAGTTGTTTGTATTGCCTTTAATGCGATTTTAAGACGAGATAGGAATTCCGGTCTGATAAACGGCAAAGAGGTGATGTAATCGATCATGACTTGTGTATAAGGCAACCTGTCTGCGGTTTTCATATCACGTTAGCACACTTGGAATGATTGCATAGAATTTAGGAGTCTTGAAAGTGTCTTTAACTACAGTTAGGCTTGGCGAGCGTAATCTACACACGCCATAGTAGCTGGAATACTGTCAGTTGAATGAATTCCAAATTTCTCTCAATAGTCGCACGTGCGGCAAAAAATTTTGCGAACCGGAGATAAATCCTGTCGGAAAACATTTGTTTTTCTCTCGATATATTGAGATGAAACCTACCGTGACTTTTTGCGTGCACATAACATTCCGGCAGCATGCCACCTAAAATAGACAAGGCTGGTCAGTTTATCAAGTTTGAGGTTCTGTCGTTAGATTGCATCCATGTACAAGGCTTTCAAAACTCGGAAAAATTAGAGACTTTGTATGGATTTGGGGGACGCCATCTTAGAATTAAAGACATTTGTATGGAAATTGGGCGACTTAAAACAGGTCGCACCCTGGTTACTACGCAAAAAGACACAACCCAACTTGGTAAACTAATTTTTATGCGATTTCTTGCGATGGGGTTCTTTTCTTCATAACTAGTGCCCAGTCCCTTTATGAACTTCGGAACGGGCAACGGAAGGTGGTCCGGAAGATAGATGTGATATTTTACTCTCCCGATGAGTGTTTGATAGTACTTACAGTTTTATTTTATCATTTGCGGGTGAGCTGTGTTAGCTTAAACGCATTGAATCAGAAAAATGACGGCAACTCTTCCTGTTTTACATCCAAGGTGGCAACCCTTTTTACTTAATCGTCCCCCCCCCCCCCCCCACAGAAGAAAAATGACGGCAACTCTTGCTTCTTTTTTTTTACATCCAAGGTTAAACGTGGCAACCCTTTTTACTTAATCGTACCCCACCCCGCCTCGCCTACTACCCAGAACAGCAATGTCCGCAAAGGAACACGGGATGAACTCTTCCCTCCCCGTGGGTCCCTGGGTTTTGTCTATAACCCAGTCAGTTACTCCTGCTCCTCTCTTAGCGCGGACGAGGAGGGGGGCTGGGGGCGATGAATCTTGTCGTTATAAGAAGCCGAGTGATTAGACAGACAAGACTGGCTGCAATGAGCTGGGTAACTCACAGACCTAAAACAAATCACAGAGATCATCTTAAGTCTCGGCCATCCTAGCACAATCCGTTCTTCATTTCGACAGTTTTTTCAAAGAATTACAGGTCGTAATGACTGCTATTCATGATATTTTGTAACACGACGGTAAAAAGCACTTGAGCTTGAAAACAACATAAAACACACAATATCACAACATAAGATAAAGACGTATGAATATTTCAGCAGCTATATTGGCCCACTGCATTGTATGGAGTTCTTTTGGAGACGTGTCCCATAAGAGCAGTGATCACTTGGGAAGTTTGAACTAATCACTTTAAATATAAATAGACAAAAAAAATACCCCCCTCGTTCTTAATTATAATATTGCATTTTAGGCTTTTTTTTTTCGCGAAGGCTTGTAAATTAATAAGTGATATAACAGGGTAGTGTACTGCTCAATAATATGACTTCACAGTGTATCAGGTAAGCGTTCACAGACTAGACTCAAATGCTAAAACCACATTAACAATGCCTTGTTAGGGAAAATTAACGCTTGTATGCCTGAAATTAACGCCGCATAAATGAACGTGAATTGAGGCAAAATTTAGTCTTTTTTAACGACAAGGCAAAATTTCCAAATGGAGGAAATTAAGACAGTGCGGTGGTCTTGTGTTTATGAATTAAGAAAATGTTGATGATTTCAAATCCACAGACGATATGTGATCGCACGAGATAACCGAGAACATCTTAAACGATGTATGATTCATGGATGATATTCAAGTTCAAATATGCTAAACAAAGACAGCTGCAGTCGGTTCTAAATTGCCCGGTTGGCCAAGAACTTGAGGACAAAAAAATAAAAGATAAAAAGTGGAGGAAATGAACGCTTCACTTTATTAAGGTCGCGGAAATTAACTCTCAAAGAAAATAACGCGATCAACCTAAATTAAATCAAATTTTGCATACAGTATTTATTTCATGCCGGGTAAATTTTCTGTTTTAAGGTAAAACAACGCCACACATACTGTGTATTATAATGTATAGCTTTCATGCAAATGATCGTATTGACGCACTCAAAGTTTGACAATAGACGAGTTAGAAAGTGTTAGAAAAGTGTAAACGTGCGAAAACGAAATCGATAGAGAGTTTGAGCGAACACTTTCATTATCTAGAATTTGTTAGTGACCAAACGGCATAAGCTTGACGCTGTTTATCGTTTGATCGATAACCGTGGAACTCTGAGCGGGTAATTTTGTGCGCCATACAATCGCTCTCTCGCTACCAAGATAGCCGGCCGTGCCGGCCGTGCAGACTCATTTTGGTCAATTTACCACAACAGCAGAGTATACACTCCATGCCATACGGATTCAGTTTGGCTATTATTATTGAACATCTCATCAAGGCTAAGCGAAACTTATTGTGGTAAGTAAAACGTTAGCTTAAAAACGGTCACAAATTTTAAGTTAAACGACTAAGAAACTAGAGTTTTTTGAAATATTTTTGCTTCGTAGCCCTGTTAAAATAGATTGTTAGCGAAGATCGTAATTGTACCCCTCTGGCAGATTAATATTTTTTTCAGGTCTTTGCGATATCAGAGTAAAAGATATTGAGAACCAAACTATCCGTTGGACAATTTTTACGAGTTTTTATCGCTAAGAAATAACAATTTTCTGTTTTGGCTGAAATTGGAAATATTGGCTGAGTGTGTTGTTCAGGGTAGGCTCACTGAATAGGCCATTTCCTAGTTGCTTTGCACCTCATTGTAAAAGCGAGGCTAAGTGCGAAAAGTTTTTATTATGAAAATTAGTTTTGATTCATATACAAACAACACTAATTACTTGGGCTTCATGTGGAGCCCCAGTATTAAATTCGGTTTTCTTCGTAGGCCACAAAAGCGCAGTCGGACTCTAATGGATAGATAAGATAGTTTATTTATCAAAAACGTTGCAGCCACAGGCTGAATTACGTTTGATTTACAATAAAATATATAATACAACAAAATACATGGCTAAAAAAAGCTAATATAAAAGGACAAAAATATATAATGGGTTATGCGCCCGCGGCTGCGCTAACAGTATGGGCAAGATTTAGCCGGTACTGCTAGCTAGCTAGATCGCGAACGTGACAAAGTTTTAAGTTGTCGTTCTGTTAAATGGTATAGGTGCATATTAATATTTATAAACTTTGCAGGCAATATTTTTTGATATGTGAGAAAGTGTTTCCGAGTACCGGTGTTAATTTTAAGGAAATTGAAGGATGATTTCAGTCGTTGCGAAATGTGGTGCGTCATGTGATTGAACCAAGTTTACATGGACGAGACAAGGTGTAGAGGTCTAATATTAATGAGAGAACCTTTGCTAACGCTATTGTTTACATTTTGCCGCATTAGCATATATCAAACAACAAGCTACAAACAAGCTTACACCAAGAAAACGACACTCGTGTTAATCAGTGTAACTAAAAGAAACTGTGAAAAGACTGGTACAAGTAAGGAATTGTGGGACAGATGGACATCGCGGCCACGAGTATGAGCATTTTTCGGCTTTTTTTCGGGATAGCGTAGCTCTAGCGTAGGTAGTGTAGTATTTCCTGTACAACTGACTGCCGAGAAATGCGCTTATTCATCGGCACAATTTCCATCCGTCTACCCAAATGATCCCAATCTCGTACCCAGTCTTCTTTGATTGGTTGCCCCGTTACGGCTTGCGTTGTTCTACCGCAGAAATCCTCCGGTAACAAAATTCCAGTTCCCCAGAGTCTCTCCTGGCGACCAACCGCTGGCCAAGGAGCCTGAGGACTCTTGGTACGAGATTGAAACGATCCCGAAATTCCTCACTCGTACCAGTCCCTCGTAGTTCCTGGAGTGATGACTAAATCTCGCAGGGAAGCTGGGTCTCAGTTGTTTGCAGTTAGTTTTGTCGTTCATGCTACTGAAGGCTAATGAGCATGCAAACAAAGATCCTCCTATAGTTTTCATGTCAAATAATATTAACAAAACGTAATATTGTATTGGAGTGATAAGATACAAAGAAACCTATACGAAAACAAGATGACAAATACAAATGTGCGCGGCGCGCATAAATCTGAACGACGAAAAATCGATTGGGCGTTTTTAAAACGAGATTGTTTAGCCTGCTTTCTAAATGGTCGAAAACGATCGAAGACGATCGTCGAGTTTTACGGTCTAGTTATTCAAAGAGTGGATAATTTCCTAAGTAGGAGATACTACTGATTAAAAAACTTCGATGTAAACAAAGTTTATCCGCTGATTAGGGATCTTATACACTTGATAATGGTTCCCGCTCTTCAAGCAAATGGAGACCATGTCAAAAAAAATTTCCGCCTCCTCTTTATCATACTACCCACCTTTTTCACAACATTGAAGCTGCGTAGTTAATCATAATTTGTTGATTCAAAACTGAAAAACTCATTAACCTGCAAATCCTTGATAAGCCTTGAAAATCCACTTAAAAAACCGATTTATCGGATGTGTGCAGCTACCAACAGAAGAAGGAAAGCTTTTAAAATAAGCTGAAATACAGTTTCCTTGAATTTCTTTTCAAGATTTGCCTTGGGCTTTACTATGGTGGTCGGTTCAGTGATCGCTGTTTGGGAATGAAATTAAGAGCGTCTGACTGAGAATATCGAGAACTCGCAGTCAAAACTGAAATTTCGGATTTCCTCATATTTTGTCAGAAGAATCCCTTTATAGAACTATTTCCGAAAATAAAAATAAAACTTTCCAAAGATGTTTCGTTTTCGAGAATTCCGGCATGATGTGAAATGCCGTGATCGCGTCGCAGCCGGCGTTAAATTTTGACGAGATTTGGTGCATTTTCAAATCGCTCGGGAAGGAAGACGGCTTAGCGTATTGAAACGATCTTTTGAAGTTAAGTTAGGCATCCTTCTGAGAATACGGTCTTATGAAAATATTGCTGGAGGATTCTTATTTACACGCAGTTCAAAGTCCGAAGATTCCTATTTTCAGCGTTTTCGTTGACACTTGAAATTGTGGAAACTTTGCGGACAAGGACGAAAATGAGCGCGGAGCCATCAATGCAGCCGAAAATATATAGATACTGCAGAATACATGACATCGCGGAAGAAGAAATAAAGTTTCTAGTATCGAGCAAACCACTCCAAACCAAGAACCGGTGTTTACCTACCCACATTGCTATTTATAACATTTGCGTCATTGTTTATAAATAGCAAGTTTAAAATAGCTATGTACACAGTGATGGCCATAATATGCAAACAACCTTGGTTATTTTCTGGTGCTCTTCTATCCGGATCGGACTGAGACGGGTGGACTATTGCTCGCATTAATGGCGATGGTTCATTAAATGCTTATTTTGCAGGCATTGGAACGGTAAGTGCTCATTCAAATATATTTAATATAGCCGCGTAGCTGTTGAAGATAATAATATGGCCAGCCTTGCACTAAAGTGAACGCATGATTTTCTCTACCGGCTCTGATATCTCAGCTCTGTTTATGATATATAGTCTAAGACCTGCAAATTGAAAACACAGAAAATTAATCTTCAGCTTTTAGAATTCTCGTCTTCGCTTGTCCAAGTGCCTGTCACGACATTTTGTTGACAGTGAGGATGAGATGCATCTTTGACAAACCTAGGATTTATAAAAACTGAAACTATTGCGCAACTTTACTGAACCAAAGGTGTTTTTCACGCAAGTCGATTTGTAATTTAATGAAACATTATCGTCTTTGGGGGTTTCAGATGCACTTTGATATGAAACATTTCTTGATTTTGTTTCGTATCCTTCGCGTTGTTGACGCTGGCGTACCGAGGAAAGCGTGACACAACACCTGAACTTTTCATTTTTTCGTTTGCGATCGGTGATCACCTACTTGGATTGAAATTAATTTTTATAGGGATAAACCCATCAACACATGAGATTTTGTTTCCGGATAACAACTTAGTTCAATTCCACCAGAAATGAAACATAAAAAATAAATTTATTTAAAACTTGTTAACTTGTACTTGCGTGACCACTGCCATTTTTGAAAAAAAAAAAAGGTTTACTTCCGTCAACGCTTGGATTTTAATTTACCCAAGCTGGATTTTTTATATGTTGCAGTACATGTATATAGCTTTCCTCTAGTATAATACTTCCTACAAATTTCGATGTACCAGGACACGATATTTCTCCGCAAAGTTTCCACAATTTCAAGTGTCAACGAAAATGCTGGAAATAGGAATCTTCGGACTTTAAAAATTGTAAGTAAATAAGAATCCTCCAGCGATATTTTCATAAGACCGTATTTTCAGAAGGATGCGTAACGTAACTTCAAAAGATCGTTTCAATATGGCCGAATTTATACTAGAGACGAGTTATCCGTCTCAGACAGATAATCCGTATAAATCCGGTGCGAAGGCGAATTATGGAGCAAAATTCGTCCGAGGCTGATTCGTCTGTTAGCACGTCTTTACAGACGGATAATTAGTCTTAGACGGATTATCCGTCTCTAAATTTATATCTAGACGGAACGTAGACGGTTTTTTGACGACTGGGCTGAGTTGCTCGAAGCATGGTTAGCGCCAACCATTGGTTAAGAGGTATTAAAACCCATAGGTTGTCATGGCATTTAACCCGGGTTAGCGCTAACCATGCTTCGAGCAACTGGGCCCTGGTCTCTATATTTTCGCAATGTTTCCTGGGATGCTTATTTCAAGATGGCGTCCCGTAAGGAATCTGCTTCCTTGAAAGTAATCGCAAAAAAGAAAGGGAAAACAAACAAGAAGTTGACTTGGACGGATCAAGACATGGACGTCTTCGCGGAAGTTATATCTGATTCACTCTACAGAGGAAGTGATTATTAGGTGGGCTACGGTGCTGGAACGTTTGGCGTTAAAGAAGTCGTCAAACGTAAAGATATACGAGTGCTGCCATACTGGTTTTGACCTCTACCCAAGCTTCCACTCGGCTCCTCAACACCGAAACACCCGTCGTGTAACCCGCGTAAAATATCAAGACAAATTATTCGTCAAAATTCGTCTTCGGATTTATACTTAGAGGAGTTATCCGTCTGACGGATAATCCGTCTCTGGTATAAACTCGGCCAATACGTTAAGCCGTCTTCCTTCCCGAGCGATTTGAAAATGCACCAAATCTCGTCAAAATTTAACGTCGGCTGCGACGCGATCACGACATTTCACATCATGCCGGAATTCTCGAAAACGGAAAATCTTTGGAAAGTTTTATTGTTATTTTCGTAAATAGTTCTATAAAGGGATTCTTCTAAGAAAATATGAGGAAATCCGAAATTTCAGTTTTGACTGCGAGTTCTCGATATTCTCAGTCAGCCGCTCTTAAACAACTTGAATTTTAAATTCAAGTAAATTTATTCCTGAGAGGGTTGTTTTTTTTTATCAAAGCGATCGTCATAACTTGGATTTTATCGGATGCAATATTTCAGGGCTCCTTTTTAGACCGGCAAAGGATCTTAATCTTTGCTCTAATTTTTTTGTCGACTTTCCTCTTGAAAGAATTTGTGAAACAAGTGACAAATATGTCGTACTTCAAAGGAGAGATACCATCTGTTTAGCCCTAACTGGTATCCGAAGTCTCTCTTTTTTTTACATATACAGTTCATAGAATACCTCTTTGCTGCTTTATAATTATTAATGAAGAGAACAAGACTTTTAAATTTGAAAGACATGTTTTTTTCATAATTATTGCTTTTATTGGTCGGCTCCCAGGTTAAACAGTTTCGTGAAGTTCCTGATTAGGTTCCAGTTAACGAGGATGCAAAACAGTATTATTTTAGGTGGGTAATTTTTAACAGCTTTCACTGAGGATGTTTCCAATTTCCAATCTGCTATATTCATAAGTAAAATCATTTCAAAAGTTTAAACCAAACGGGTCAGACATTCGACATTGAAAGGTTCAATCCTACGCTTTACTTGTTTCATGCTCAGCTACGACTACAAAGAACTCAAGAGATCTTGTGATATTCTAATTTTTTTTACTCTACAATAAATTAGCAGGTAAAATAGGTGACGCGGCAGAAAATTACGCGAAGGAAGGTTCTTTGAACTAGAGCATCATTCTTAGCTAACCTTTTAAAATTTCGCATAATAGGCCGTTTTCAGGATGGCGTCATTTACTACAAATACCAGAATCCTTCAGTTTGTTGCAATTTCTCTTGCAAATAGAGATATTGTTATCTAAACCGCACTGGGATTACAAAATTTAAATAATAAAGGAAAAACGAAGAAGATTCTGGTAGTTGTTTGCAAATAACGTCGTCATGAAAATAGCGTATTATAATATTACCGATGATTTACCGGTTGTGTTTCAGTTAAAAAAATCGTTAACTGTTAGAATCGCGCACAGAGAAATGATTTGAAAGGCACCTGAAGCGAATGCATAATTGAAAAGGATTAAAAAAAACTGGTCACAAATTTACATAATTTGCAAACAACTATAAAATGCAGGGCAGTGACATTTTGAAATTGAATAAAATGAAAAGCTGTAGTTTTTTATTCCTCTTTTTCTTCTTCTTCTTTTCTATTTTTATTTTCTTATTAAAATGATAACATTCACTCTGAGGTAGCCAGAAACGGTTGCGGTAAACAAAATTCATATTAAAGAACAATAAAACAAAACAACCAAAAAAATTGAAAAGACCGCAGAATTTGTTTTGATAACATTTTAAGACTGAATTCTAAGAAGACGCATGTCGATCTTGTTAAGTGAGTTTTGTTTATAGAGCGACCCATCTAGTAAGAAATAAAATCGTAATGATAATAATAATAGTAAATTGTAGTGTATATTGTTTAAACTATAATTTAGGGACTGAAGCGAGACAGAAACAAATTTAGCGATTTTTCCCATTTTCTTCTGTTGTCAGTGAAATATTTTACTTCTTCGTTTAAATTAAATTTCATATCTTGATTATTTTGTTTTGAAAGCTAATAGCGTTTTTCATTTAATTATTTTTATCACGGTGCTATTTATAAAAAAAGTTGTCCAGCAACTGTTCAATTCCCAGGCGTTTATCGTTTTCATAATTTTTAATCCTTTTGTTTTCAATCACTCGCGGTCTTAAAAGAAGATCACATAACCCGAGAACATTGATCGCTAGTAAAAAAAAAAAAAAAAAAAGGAAAAAGCTTTATCAGGACATAAAATATGGGAAATAAGCTTTATTGTTTCAGAAGCGAGGTCCTACCAGTCAAAGCTAACGCTTTGGTCTCCTTTGTAAAAAGTGCTTTCGAGGTATAATTTCTCAGCACCAATTTTCTAGTTTTTTCTTTCTATTATTTCTATATTGTTCATAATATTTCTTGATCAAAGTCACTTAAAACAGACATATTGTTAGTCTCTTGTTCCACGACGTCACTATTATATTACACTTGTTCTTGCTTGAGTTTGGGCTTTTTAAACTTGGTATTTAAAAATCTAAGACAAGGGTTTGTTGCGATAGGAAGAAGCTACACTCTTTGTTATTGATATGTTTACTAGCATTGCATTTTGAGCTCTTGGACTAGGTACATTTAGACGCAATTTAATGTCAAACAATGTTCTGCTTTCTAAATCTCGCTTCTTTGCCTGTTCTTCACAAGTTCTTCAAATGTGTAAGTTCAAAATATCAGTTGCGTTTCATGGCAATGTTTAATTATACATTGTTTTGTCTGGTTTATTTTCTGTTGGAAGTGGACAGACTACTGTTTGTTTCTACGCCATGCCACGAATTATGTTCAATATTCTGTGAAACAACTGCTTTCATACGAGCAGTATCAATATTGAACACAACAAGCTAACACACCATACGACAGTTAAAATTGTGAATGCAATCAGCGACGCCATTCTTTCAGCATCCTACAAATCTAAACTGGGATCAATTGAAGAGTTGTTATCCGTGGTCATTAGCACTTCCCAGTTATGTGAATTGTGCTATAACGCTGATTAATATTTGACTGCGCAGTCGCAGATAATCCGATGATATATTGACAGCTGCTCCAGGCTATCAGCATCCAATTGTTATATAATGGAGAGTGTATAGGAAACGTTTGTTGACGGTTTCCTTTGATAATTTGCAGTGTCCATTCAGCTAGAAAGAGAAATTTCAAGTGAACATGAATTGCGGTTTCGATAACTTGAAGTAACTGTAAATATTTGAAACAATTACACAGGAAGTCTTAGACTTTCGTATATTGAACTGAATGCAAATCCTTTGCGGTAGGCTGCCTTTTGGTATTTTTCGTACGTCAAGTGAACTTTTCTTTTTCGTTCTTCTTATAGGCTTTGAGATAATTTACTAATAGCGAGTTAACTTTTCATTCAGAAGACGGGCAGTTTCCAAGTCTTGATTAACGACCCACAACACCGCGGTGATCGAAAGGCAATTCAGGTAAGATGAGTGCTTCTTAATTATACCTGTCTAACTTGTTCGTCAGCTCGGTGTTCAAGTTGTATTCAGCAAAGGAAAGAATGGCATTTAGCTAACAGAAGACAGAAAAACAGCAGGGACACCCTGCAACGATAGAATTGTAGCAAAAGACTAAAATGTTGTCGTGTTTCCTGGCCTTATTTTAAGGCCGTTTGAAACGGTATTTCTGTTTGTTTAAACAGTTTATCCCGCGCTTCTAATTCTTTAGCTGGAAATGTAGGTGGCAGAACTGAATCTGCGAGAAAAAGTTGGCTTTCTCAAAATGCGATATGGCCGTCTTTATTTCGTTGTGTTTGCTCCTCCGAAAAGAAAATGAATATTTATTCCCATGAAATTTTACCAAGAAAGCTCCAAAGTTTCGGCTTGATTTAATCCGGATTTCTGCAGGTATTTCACCGAAATGATCTGATGAATGCGGCCAATCACCGTCTTGTCTTATTTCGGAGCTTCTTAGTGATAATCGCATGCATGTTATCATAAGTTATAACGACGAAAGTATAGGTCCATTATTTACCTCTAGGAGCGCGCCCAAAATGACAACTAAGGGCTGAGAAAAGTCTTGAATATATCTAAAAAAAACAACAAAACAAAACAAAACAACAAAGAAACAAATGCTCCATAACTAGGAAATTATCGATAAGTAGTTTTAGTTGAATGGTCACACTTTAATAATCCGGACACTCGACATTTGTTTACAAATTCTTACTTGATATTTGACGCTTGTAATGAAACCGTTAATATTCTTTTTTTTTTTTCATTCATCCTTGCTGTAATGTCCATGTGATGTGAAATGGTGAACTTTTGATAAGGATTTATTTCTGAAAAAGCCCATAAAAACAGATGTAGCTTGCATGTACTCTGTTTTTCGGCGGATATGAGGAAGGAGATCTTATATGAACCGAATTATAGGGCGTTGTACAAACGACAAAACAAATTCGTATCTTTACGAATATCCTCTAAAAATAATAATATAACAGTGCTTATTGTTCATCAACACATGGAAAAAAATTTGCGTTTAGGATTAATTACTGAGCGGATGAAAGTTAATGAATGTATATATAGATTATTTATAGTTAGCGAAAAGACATGAGAGTGTTTATTTACATAAAAACACACAGGTTTTGGCGGCAGCTATATGTGAGTTTGATTAATACATTGGGTTTTTCTCTATTTCATTCTGTATCTAACGTCCAAGCATTTCACACGCAAGGAACATCATTTTCAAGTTATTGTAGAACTAAAAGCTTTCTATATTTTTTAACGGTGTGGCGTTTATGTTTTGGTCATGATTTCATGCAAATTAGCATTTTAATATATTTTTTAACGCTCAAAATTATTCACACTTCCAAATAAAAATCATTACTGAAAAAAATGGGTTATTTTTAGTATAGCGAATGTTTATAGTCGTATCTTCTTGTTATTTTGTTATGCAGCTATTTTAAGGAGACTTGGCATAGGCTACGCCCTTGCGTCCTATGTGAAAGGTCTTTTAAAATCCATCTACACATTTTCATACTGCAAATGACATTAATAATAATACATAATAGTAGGGGCAGCAGCAGCAGCAGCAGCAGTAGCAGCAGCAGCAGTAGTAGTAGTAGTAGCAGCAGCAGCAGCAGTAGTAGTAGTAGTAGTAGTAGCAGCAGCAGCAGTAGCAGCAGTAGCAGCAGCAGTAGTAGTAGTAGTAGCAGCAGCAGCAGCAGCAGCAGCAGCAGTAGTAGTAGTAGTAGTAGTAGTAGTAGCAGTAGCAGTAGTAGTAGTAGTAGCAGTAGAAGTAGTAGTAGTAGTAGTAGTAGTAGTAGTAGTAGTAGTAGTAGTAGTAGTAGTAGTAGCAGTAGCAGTAGCAGTAGCAGTAGCAGTAGCAGTAGTAGTAGTGGTAGTAGTAGTAGTAGTAGCAGTAGTAGTAGTAGTAGTAGTAGTAGTAGTAGTAGTAGTAGTAGTAGTAGTAGTAGTAGTAGTAGTAGTAGTAGTAGTAGTAGTAGTAGTAGTAGTAGTAGTAGTAGTAAACCTTCTCTCCTAGGCTGAGACAAACGTTTACGTATGTAACGTGCCAGTTCTTAATTTTAGCGTTTGAGGCGTGCGTGAAATTCTACGGTAAGTGTGGACCATTCAAAAGCAATTTAGTGAAGACGTCTCGGGTGTATCGTTCTCTTAACGGTGGCGAATTCGTCGTACTTTGACGAGATTTGAGTGAAAGGTCTAAAAAACTCATCATGTATGGAAAAGATCATCGCTTCAGATAGAAAACCAATGCTTACAGCCAGCTTCACCTATTCGCTGGCTTTGAGTTGATCACAAACCTACAGCTGACTTGTTGTTTAGAGGCGTGGTCAGCAAAATATGTTAGCTTATCCGCAATGGCTAAAAGCACTGTGGTACTTTCCTTAATGCCTAACGAATATGTCATGAAACCGACACGACACCTTTTATCATTTTCTGTTAGCCGACAGTGTTGAAGTTTATTGACACTAAAAGGAGAATTACTGTTTAGTGGCTTTCATTTAAATGGCGGCATATTTCACAGGCTCGCAGACAGGCAAATGGCAGAAACATTTTTAAACATGTACGGCACAATAAACAGTGAAAATACTGACAAATAAACAATTATCTTGCGAAATCGCGCGGAATATCGCTTGATACTTAGCCGACGTGGCCGTTAAGACCGAGTTGGCTAAAATGAGGAGATATTCCGCTAGATTGAACAGGATAATTTCTTTTATTATTCAACATAATGATAAAAGGGCAGTTTTATTGCAGAAAAGCTGGCGACGATCTTTATTTTGCTATTTTTCTCCCCGACACACTAAATTACGCATGTTGTGTACGGACAACGAATATCGAGTGCACCATGACCATATTTGGGCAGTGTAACAATGTGTTGAATAATAATACTAAGTAGCTCTCGATTGAACGCTGGATTACACCCGCCCTTTTGGTAGAATATCCTTTCGGTAGGCCTTAACCACCTCGGGTGGAGATTTAGATCAATTTATGACGAAAAAGTAAAATTATTAAGGGAAATGCCTCCATGAACTTTCGAAACCATGGCAAAAATTTCCTATTGTTATTACGCTGAAAGGAAAATATGTCGCCAAATATGTGACCAGCATTTTCGAAAAAGCCAACAGCATCGCGGAAATTCGGGGAATTAAATAAGATTTCGTTTCGTCCGGAAACTTTCTGCGACTTGTATCCGAACAAGGATCAGACAGGGTTAGCTTAGAAAGGTATGTGTTTAGAAAGGCCATAAATTAAAACAATCCGATAACATAGGGAACAACAACTGAAGCAGTATTTTCTTTTAAAATATTCTTGTCGAATGCCCTGGCCTTTGTGGTTTATCCACAGACGTAAACATTAAGAACACCTTACAATAATTATCATAATCAACAGCACTACGCCGAAATGATCAAAGGTTAGGAATGCAAAACTACCTTGTCGACAGCACAACAAACAGAACCACATCAAAGTCTTGGTTGATAGCTTTTATCTGAATCTAAAATTTGAACCCTTAAAATTCAAAGTTCAAAAGTTTGAACCACCTTGTACATGACGAATACACCCTAGGCACCCTGAGCAAGAACATTCAAGCAAAAATACTTAAAATGTTGTCTGCTGTTATCTCAAAACGTTTTGTGCCGTTTTAAAGACAATTTTGTGTAGTCTGATACTATATGATCTGTTCGAATGCTTTAGCTGAGGATTTAGGTTACAGAAAGTTTTAGGAAACGGAATTTAATTCCATGAATTTATGAGCAGTTGTTGGTTTTACGAAAATACTAGCTGCATGGCCTTTTTTTAGCATTTTTTACGACATATTTGCCCCTTAGGCGAAAACAAAAGGAATACGTTTTACAGTATAACGAAATTTTGAGCTGAAATCTGAAGAAAACTTAGATTGCCTTTACCACTAAATCCGGGTTTCTGAAGCC
This sequence comes from Pavona decussata, assembly GCF_977016875.1. NCBI lineage: Eukaryota > Metazoa > Cnidaria > Anthozoa > Scleractinia > Agariciidae > Pavona > Pavona decussata. The sequence continues at coordinate 3,254,053 of NW_028145567.1, forward strand.
GGATTACGAATTCATCCACAGACTGTAAGAAAAAAAAAAAAAGATTAAAACACTTTGTCGACAGCAAGATAGGCAATACCACAACAATGACTGCTTTCTAATAGCTTTCATTTAAATGGCCATTCGTAAAGGATTGCACGATATGACTCAAAAGATCGGACCATCTTGAACACAGTAATTAAGAGTTACATCCTGCTCACTGGAATGCGGGATTTCACCCACAGACTTAAACTCAAAACCACTCCGTAAAACTTGATAAATTATCAGCGTAAGGTTTAATCGCTTTCATTTAATTGGTCGCAATTTATAGGCAGTTCATCACAGGCTAGACGCGTCTTGTAACTGTCAGGGTTCATTTACCGTGGTGCAACAGTCGGCAGAGATGTGGTTATATTACTTAAGTACGGCGCCCGAAACATTACGATTAGATTAAAACTCCGATTCGGTTTTATTACGCAAGTACTGGATTAATAAAAATGAGACAGCTAAACGTAATCGCGGTTTTTACTTTGACTGTTAAATGAAATCACTTACGTTTAATCACTGATTTCGATTATTCACAACTGAACTTTTTTAGTCAAAACGATTTCCAACATTTAGTTTCATTGTATTGGTTCTTGCTCTTTTGAACATCACTTTTCATACGTTTTTAGATAATATATTGTTCGTGTCTCGAACGCATCCTGTCGCTAATGTTGTGAATAATTTCAGCTCTGAGTTCGTTTGCCAAGCAATTACGATCAGGTGCTGCCGGCGCAAAAGATGAAATTGTGTTTACCCACATTTCGGGGGTAATGTGTACCCTTTAAACGATTTCTTTTGTTATTTTAATGCAAAGCCTTGAAATGGGTAGTTCAATTTATCATTTCAGGATTGTGTACCGAAGTAAGTGAGGAAAATAAACGTGTTGATTTTGTATAGATTTCCCACGACTTCATACGCCATAAAAAATAATCATTTATTTATTAGAAGTTTCGATTCGAGTTCTTTGTTTGCAGTATTTAATCAGATCACCGGTGGTTTGTAAATCACTCTTTCAGTTCACTATCGCGGGAATCACTGCAGGGTGCATTGTAGCAGAAAACATTCGAATTCCAGTATTCAAATCAAGTTTTTAAAAGTATTTTGCTACTCAGAAAACTCTGGTAAGTAACATTTCGGTGGAACGACAAAGTCTTACAAATTCAAACTTCTAAGTCATGTCGAAGATCGACGAGAGGACTTGACTCACTGCGTAATTCTCTTTCCCAGTTATCGCCACCATCGCATTGTAAGTAGTGGAGACCTTTTCGATTTGATTATTACGCAAGTTAAGAACTAATGCTATGACTTGAGCGAGACCAGACACCCCTATTGGCTGAAAGTACGGCGTTTCATTGGGAACTGCCAGTCAAATAGATTTTCATAGAAATGGTCGATCTCTCGGTCATTCAGTACCGCGGAAGAAAAATTCTGGTTTCTTAGTTTCACTAAGAATTAACTGAAATAAGAAAGACAATCGCTCCTACGCCAAAGAGATAAATAATCATCTACTGAATATTCTAAATAATTCGAAAATGTAAACTTTAACTGAAAGAGCGCAGAAAACTAGAACTAGAACCAACTGTAACGGGAAATCATGAAGATGGATATGATAGCTGAGGAAGTCAGTGAGCGGTGTACGAGAATAGGAGCCCATAGAGATGAAAAAAAAAAAATTGAACTTTCTTTTCCTGTCTGATCGAAAACCAGTTGAAACGGGAAATCGTAAAGATGATAGCTGAACGAAGATGTTGCAAGGCGTAGAGATGAAAAAAAAAATGTACTTTCTTGTTCTTTCTCTTCTTTAATTTGTGTTTTGTTTATGTGAGGCGAAGTCTCGATCATATGTTTTTGAGACAAGATCTGTTCCGTGAAATCTTGCCTTGGATTAATTAACGGTACGTAAACAAAAAAACACAAATTCAAAGTTTTTGCGTCTATTCATGTTACAATGATGCACACAGTGTTATCACATCTTGTCAAATTACCAAAGTAAATAAATCCTTTAATGCACAGAAGGGAAATAACCAAAGTAAATAAATCTCTTAATGTAAAAAAAGAAAATGATTACTACTGCGATTCAGATTAATGGAAAGGAGCACTCACAGTTTGAAACGGGATCCAACGCTTTCAACAACACTGCACGAGTTCTACCTTTGGCCAAGGAAAGAAAGTATTGATTTATAGGTAATTTCTTTAGCTCGTTAGTTTCGTGATACCCTCTGTATTATACTTTCCTTCGGCAGGGTATTAGTAACCTTGATATTTATTTTTGTTGATATTTGGTATCCGAAAATCACTAGTTCACAATTTATTTTAATGTCGGGAAAAGGAAACTTCTTCCCTTGTTATTAATTTTTCCGTTTGCCCCAGAATCTGTACTATGGCGTCATTTTGAACTTGAGTTCGGGAAAACTAGTTGATCTTTTCCGTTCGTGGCGTATTTGTTTTGATAAGTAACATTGCTAGGTTTTCCTCTCGAAGGAGATGAGAAAAAGGCATAGTCTACCGAACTTTCTGTTCATGTCGACAAACGGTAACTGTTTTTTTTTCCTACCTCTCTTAAACGAATCGGCTCTGAAGAGGTAAAAGACGGAAGACGTGTCTCTCATATCTTCATGTTCTACTTACAATCTAATAATCTGGAAAAGACTGTCAATAGCAAACCATTTTTTTTCCTTTTTTTACATCCTCTCAATTTTGTCTTCCTTGTCAGTGTGGCGCAAGATTAGGAGCTAAGGATAACGAATACGGAATAGTAAAAAGGTTGCGGTTTGTATGAGAATTATATCAATAACTACATTTTCGCCGTTAGCAAGAAATGCCATAGATGTTTGACAAAAAATGCATTGCTTTCTGTAAGGAAAACTATCAAGTCGGTAAAAATGAGCGAAAAATTGGAAAAAGAAAAATCAAGGCAGAAGATATCGACAGGAAACCTTGAATGTTATGAACAAAGAGAGTCTGGGAATTAAACAGAAGATAGAAGAAAAAGACGAATTGTAATAAAATTAGATAAAGGAAAACATCAAGGAGTAATTGCGGCAAAACCTAAAAGGTAGAGAAAAAGAAGGTCAAAATTTCAGCAAGACCGCGAAACTAAAACCATTGCAAAAGAAATATTGACGGGAAAGTCGAAACGCGATTTAATTTTGTGGCTTCGCTGCTCCATAAATTTTGACATTAGGCGGGAAAAAACATCAGACACACCGCAAAATACTTCTTTGCTGATGTTTTCTTTGTTCCGCGATTGGTTTTACGAGCTGTCAAAAATGAAAAGATGTGAAGATTCGGAATGCAAATAGTGAACGTTTAATTTACCTTTTCAACAATCCACGGTTGTCGGTCGGTAATATATTCAGACAACCGAAATCTCGGTATCTGTTTGAGGGTAATTCAATAGATCGGCATATGTACGAATTTGAGTATTTCTTACGTATACATCTAAAACAAATTGACGGTAGTCACATTGTATTACATAGAAATCTATTATTGTGTGGGTTATTCAGGAACTAAAAGAAATATTTGAATAAGTTCAACGCAAACACGTTTTTCGTTGCTTGTGTAAATTTACCTGCGTTGGGGTTGACGTGGTCTATGCATTAATTTACTTCAGGCAGTGTGTTTTGTTACGACTTAAGAAGATACAATAGAGCGTTTTTGGAAATAACTATCGGGAAAAAAAGTTCGCTTGGGTTTCCCTTGCACTCATTTATCAGTTTGGTGGAAATAACAGCTTAACTGTTAAAACGAGTTTAGAAGGTAATTAATTAAAATGCAAATTAGTTTTCACCTTTCCTCTACAAGAGGAATGGCGACTTAAAGTCGTTTTCTTACTCGAATTATCATATTAAATCAAAATTTGTCCATCAATTACACCCAGTCTTTTGCTTTTACAAGCTTTGTCTAGTTTAATGGATTACGTTGTCGAACAATGAACGCTGTGAGCACTATTTAAATTTCTCTATCCGTTTCATAATAGCCCTAAAGTGTTAACCTCAGTTGATTTAGCAGCATAAGTTCGTTAATCAAACGAAAGGCGTAAATTAGATATTAAAGTATTAAGGATCCTTTACGACTTCCGACAACCGATTATTGCCTCCCTGGTAAAAGCCACATCATTGAACCTCAAATCATTCTCAGCCAAGCCACACACGAGCCGGATGGTCCCTACTATTACAACAGCTAAGATCAGCTGCAATTGTGTATCGTAAGATTAAAACAGATCGCCAAATCTTTATCGACCTGTCATAACAGAGCTGCCTGTCCACATAGCGACTTTATTAAGTACTGTGTTCTGAGCCGGCCGACACATTGTAATGTCGTTGTTGATATTGATTCAGTTATGCAGATGATGTTGACCCTCCTTTTGTTCTGTTCCCTGTACACACAGGCGCATTAAAGTTAGCGGCAGAACCTTCTCAAGATGTCTGAAGCAGGAAATATGACGAGTTCTCCACCGACAGGGATTAATCCTACCACTAGTAGCATTGTCGCGGCGGTTTTCGTCGGCATCTTGATCTTGGTGACGCTGTTTGGAAACATCCTCGTCTGCGTCAGTTTCTATAATTTTCCAAACCTCCGGACAATCTGTAACTACTTTATTGTTAGTCTAAGCGTGGCAGATATCTTGGTTGCCCTAGTGGCTATGCCTTTCTGGCTCATAGTTCAGCTCAACAATACACAATGGCCAAACTCTTTCTCAGCCGGGTTGTCTCGGTTCTGGGGATGCATCGATATCTTTTGCGGCACTGCTTCTATAATGAACCTTACAGCGGTTAGTGTGGATAGAATGCTGGCAATCGTGACTCCCTTCAAGTATCCAAAGATACTCACTTCCACCAAGGCCGTGATCTTCATTTCATTCGTCTGGTTGTACTCAGCTGCCATCGCTGGCTCTAGGCTAGCCAACTGGACTGGCCGAAACTACCTCCATTTTGTGTCCACCATGAGTTTCTTTCTTCCCCTGTCACTCGTTATCGTAATGTACACTGTCATCTTCGTTGTTGTGAAAATTCAAGTGCACAGAATAGGATCTGCTGGAGGAAAAGAACATGCCAACGAGATGAAAGCCGCTAAAACTATTGCAGTGGTCATAGGGGCTTTTGTCATCTGCTGGCTTCCTTTCTTCGTTATAGTGGTAGGCCACGCAAACGACCCAAAATTCAGCTACCCTCTTGGGGTGTACAACATGTTCAAATGGATGGAATACTTGAATTCGTGTCTGAATCCGGTCATATACACCTGCATGAACCGCACATACAGACGGGCGTTCCAGCGACTCTTTAATCGGGTGTATTTGGAGCAGACTGTGGGTAGCACCCGCCGAGGATCAGTGAGCGTGTATCTGAACAGACGAGGATCTGCAATCAGTGGCTATCTTAGCAATCGAAGACCCAGGGGATCTGTTCCTCATACGGCTGTTTCCAACGTGGAGATAATGGAAAGCGACTCGTGATGCAATAAAGGCTTTAGTTAGGATTTTAGTAGGTATGACAGTTCCCATAATTATGTGTATATATGACTTTTGAGGAAGTCGGATACTAATTCTTCGGAGCTTTGAGGAGACGTGTGTATGCTGCTTCAAATGTAAACAGTCTCACTAAATAAACGCAAATGTCCATACAGCAGGGAGGAACATTGAAATCAAGTGTAGATTCTGCTGATGGCTGTGCCCCAAATAGTTGTAGATGGTCCAGGATTGCACTGTAAGAGGTTATTATTGAGAAATCGGTACATCCGGCGGCGGCCGAAAATTAGGCAAACGTATACTTATAACCAAGATGTTAACAAGGTGAAACGCTTTCTGTTTTATATGATGCAACGGCGTACTTATTAGTTAATTGTCACAAAAGGAAGAAGATTTATGGCATTGGCTGCTACTGGAATTGTGTTAACAAAAACATCAGTGAGTCGGGAAATTAAGATTAAGTGGAATTTAATTCGACAACAGCAAGTGGCAGGATTAATTTTGATAAATCAGCTGGGTGATTTAAGCATAATTGTCTTAAATCCTTGTGTCAACTTACGCCAGTTGTCGGTGAGCATTACAAAGGGATAAGCTTAATGAAAACCCGACTCTTTCTTTCCCAAGTATCGAGTTCAAAATTTGCACTTAATTTGTTTCAACTGAAACAACTAATACAACAAGGAAGTACCGTGTTCAGTTGCGTCGTCCTCTGAATGTTCACTTTGAGAAAGTAACAGTGTGGACTTTGTATCCATACTAAGAAAGTAATGCTCAGTGGCTTTCAGCAGTGGCTACGTACCGAACCACTGTAAATTGCAACTGGGTTCGAGAACTCTCTGTTTTGTTTTGATCCTGTCTTAGTTTATTTCAATTCTGCTCGAAAGCCATAAAGTCAGCCAGTACGACCTTTTTGTTTCGATCTTTTCAGCTCAACCTTACTTCCGCGAGACAAAGTTGAAATCCGTGTTGTTTCCAAATAAGGCTACATTCTGTGGGAGGCAATTTCAAAGTTCAGAAGCAATAACTCTCGGTTTCATTCGAAACAAATTAGAAAGAAAGTGACAGGAGTCAATGTCAAATAATTCTAGGAAATTAAGTGTTGCTATTGTTAGAAATGTGGATTACTAATTAATGCGGTTGCCTTAAGATTAATTTATGACTGAGGTCTAATAGAGCATTCTATAGAAAGAAAAGTAAATAGATCATGGATAAGGTTGGTTGTTAACGCTTATTTGTACAGAATCATTGTAAATATGAGCAAATATATATAAGCGGGCTTATTAAAAAGATCAGCACTAACCCCCAAAAACTTGCATTGATTTTAAGTCTGCCATCCTTCATGTTGAAATCTCGCAGTCTTCTTTAATTGGTTTCTTGCAAGTCGGTTAATTATGATTACGAATAAATTAAAGCATTTCAAATGACTGAAGGTTTGTTTATACATTTCAAATCTTCTTCACCATTGTCTTTAATGGGCTAATTAAATACTCAGTATTTCAATATTTTTACTTCTATTCCGTTATTCTTTCTTCGTAACAATGATCACATTTTTCCTTCGTAACATGATGATCGCATATCTGGAAATTTAAGGATTGCTTTATTATCATTACCACTATTGGAAAACCTTGTGGTTAGCATTCGATGCCGATCACGATAAAATTGGACTCTTTTACATCTAATAATACACTAAGTTTTTATTCTGCTCACGATTTTTTGCGATCAAGTCATTGATCGCCGACGACAGCTCCTTATCCGGCGCTTACAGATGTTTCCATGTTGTAAATAGTTTCAGTAGGCGATTTCTCGCGATCGTTAACGCCCAAGAGGGAGGGGGGAGGAAGTTCTCCGTGGAATTTCTGGTGTGCCGTTCTGTTCTCCAAACCCTAATCCTATTTTAAGACCAAAATATTTAATATCTGGTACCCTCTTTCATACCCGGTCCTATAATAGAGTTGATAAGGCAATTTGGCCGCCGTAAAGAGATTTGAGTCTTGAATCTCTTTACGGTGGCCAAATCACCATATCAACTCTGTTGATAAATAATGATAACTGAACTTCGTGTTGTGCAATTTGGTCTGAAATCATACGCGTGATTTCAAAATCGAACGAGCGCGCACTGCGAGTTCGATTTGAAATGACAAGTATGATTTCAGACCAAAATTGCACAACACGAAGTTCAATTACCACTTTATTACACCCATTTTGAAATCTCACAGTTTTTTGTCAATATTAATAGTTATTTATCCACTTCAGGAAACCCGGTTTCATTTTCATTTTGATGGGCTAAAAAAAGATGCGATTTAGAGCAAAAAATAGTGCGATTCGTGAATAAATCGCACTGTTGAGAGCCAATCAGATTGCAAGGATCACCAGTGATGGGTGTAATAAAACCAAACACTCGTTTCTACTCCCCCACCGACGCAGCATCACAGTTACTTTGAAAATTAACTCTCTTATCTACTCGGTTTTCGTTCACAATGGCTGGTTTGATTATTTGTGTCTTTGTGTCTTGGGATTTTACTCATGCTATGTCTTCTGGGCACCGAGGGTTATAGCATTTCTGCTTGTGTCTCTCTCATAACAACGTCTCATCATTAGGCGTTAAAAATAGTGGGAAGAGTGATTTTATATACTGTATACTAGTTTTATAAATACAAATAAATTACATGCTTATAACTTCATTTAATCTGCATAACTACTATCCTGATCCATTTTCCATTTAGGAAATTCAATATATACACGGATGAGAAAAATGATTATGATTATGACAAAATGACATTGTGACCAAATAATACCGCCATTAACACAAAGAAGCCAAAATTCTCTTCCAGGTTTGGCTGGAGAGAATTCGCATGCATTCACACGGCGAAACATGGTTACCCGTACAAGCCCTAGCTAACTATTAGCGGAAGCCAACTTCCAGTACATTTATCGTCCGTGTGTCGTCAGTTCATGAGGCATGCCGTTTCCTATTCAACCAGATTTACCATCGATCTTGTCAAAAAGTGTGATTGGAAAATGTCATGGGATGCAATCCAAGTTGAACTTGTTTGGCCTGCACTTTGCTACAGGCGCGTTTGGAAGCATAATATTCTGATTTATCTGTAAGCGTTTCCCAAGGGGTCCAAAAGCTGTTGAAATTTTTGGGATCTGCCTTCGGGCTTATCAGCGGATAAACAATAGGTAAAGCTGTGCTTCTGTAGTAATTCAGTCGCTCCTTCAATTCCAGCAGCTTTTGCGGATAAAGGTGTGAAACATCTCTGTATTCACATGGATCTAGAATGAGATAAGGTATTTTTACCGAGTCTGAACATCTTACACAAATAAAAAGTAATTTAAATAATTCACTTTCGTACCTAGAAAAACAATTCTGAAATTGCATTTTGGAAATATTTTAAATGGAACAAACTTTAACTCCAGAACAGAAAGGAAAAGACTGAGGCTAGAGTGGAAACGAGAAGGCCTTTTCTCAACACCGTGGGAAGTGGAAGAACCAGAGCCAACTACGTAATGATTGCTGGTCGATTGTGAAGAGGAACGTGGTGATAGCCTAAGCGGAAACGGAAACGTATTGGATCTTTAGTTACAAATGTCAAGATTCAAAGCTAGCGGCTTGTGAGTCCGTGTAGGTATAAAAAGTGAATTAATATAAACACTGCTTTTAAACTTAAATTAAACACAACCGACAGAAGTCGGAGCTCCCCGTCAAACCCACCTATAGAATAATGACAGGTTCAAGGATTTCAACTCGGGATCTCTCACTCCGGATTGCAAGTTCAATGTCCGTGTCCTTGCCTTATTTTTAGTGAATAAAAATAAGACATAAAGAGGATTGAAAGCGGGCACTCAGAAGCTCTTCCCCACTATAACTTTCCTCAGATTGCTATAACTACCAAGCTTCGATCTTCACCATTCCGTTACAAATTTAATCAGTAATCGTCGATCTTCATGTACAATTTTTGTCAATTCTTACCGTCAGCCAGGTTAAACAGACAAGCTTGGTGATGCTTTGAATTGCACATGCCCTTCCCATCCGTCCATTCACCACAGTTGATCACTGCTCCGGGAAGAGTCGGGCCTTTTTCCCAGGGTGGTGGGTGCAGCGTCGGATAAGGCGCATGCCAGCCGAGTTCAAACGAGTCGTCCATTCCAACCACAAGTTTAAAGTTGCCTTTCCGAATGCCTTCGAACTTTAACCTTGAAAGAAAGAGGGAAAACAGGATAAGAAATATAGGGGGATAGAGGGCGTCATCAGTCTTATCATATTGTTTATTGAGTTCGTGAAACTATTTTCCTGGCGGAGGGCCAGACAGCAGGAGCAAACCAGCGCTCCAGCAGATTATTCTTCTAACTTACGTTTGTGTCCGCTCGTTCGTTCGTTTATTTAATTCCAGCCTACAATAGTCTCAACTAAAAATGGTGGAGAATTTCCAATGTTCTCTAGTAGCTAGTGTACCGGCTGGTCAACTGGTCCCCTTCCTGTTTGAAGGGCTACTCATATCAAATGCTACGCTGGGAGGTCCCCCATCCCCACCCTAGGCGGGGACTGCTGCAACACTGAATTACCTGATCTTCTCTTGGTTACCAGACGTTTTTCAGTGCACATAGATATAACAACTGCTAACCAGTTAATCTGTGTCAATTTCCTGGAATTTAGAGCCAATCCTTATCGGCGTACCCAAAGCTGTGTCATGAACTGTTTGCGCCCCGGCGCGGAGTTTCACGATTTGAAATCACCATTTTCATATTTCGCCACTTTAATAACAGTTTGACTTTAAAAGCAACAGATTATTTTAAAGAACATTTCCCAATTCTGTTAAAGTTTGGTATGCCTAATAACTGTTTATTAGCTTGGTTCTTTGGTTGGTTGGTTTTTAATGTCCTTATCGATACCCGAGTATCAGCTACTCAGGTTATTTTCAAAGCTATATTTATTACAAGTTGCCATGTTTCTTATGAATTTGCCTCTGGGTGCACCATGACAACTCAGGCTTGCTCGGACTGCAAAATTTATCCAGCAAATAACGATGATTTTTGCTGAGACCCAAGAAGATGGAACAAACTCCCGACAAAATTATCATTTTTTCATCTGCGCCTCTCATTTTCAGCGGACTCTACCTTAAACATTACCAGTCTCCTCGCGGCCATTTTAGCAGAAGTGTTGAGTTTGTAGTTTCGCGTTCTCGCCGCTTGTGGTGTTTTTTTATTTTTGACATGGTTATAAACATCAAACATGAGTGGCTGAAGAGAGATATATTGCCGTCGAGACGTTTACACGGTTTGAATGGAAACGCCGAGAATGAGGTTTAAATCAGATAGTAAGGTGAGAGCTGTATTATAAAAACCGACGCATAATATTCTTACTTTACCTAAGCTTATATTCAACTGAATGTATAATAATTTAAGTTATAATTGTAGCTATTCAAATCCTGAAAAGGCTTTAAATATGGAGACTCCGTAAGTTTAATATAATTGCAAAGACTACTACCCATGCAACACGTTTTCTATCCTATATTTAATATCTGCCTGACCTTTGACCTCACCTCTGACATGCCCTGTGTGTTTGGCTCTATCTGAAGGCATTTTGTAAAATGAGGAGTGGACTGGATTTGTGAAACATGGAATTGATTTTGTGAAAGATGGACTACAGTGGAATGCACTAGTTTAGTCCCAGACTGCAGCTAATTCTCACTCCAGGGTTGCATGTGGTTTTGTTGATACTGGGTGTAACCCTGCCCAGTGAGCTACATGTAAGGTGGATTCCAGTGTTTCAACCCCAGATGGTACATACATGTTTATGCGGTTATATAATGTATGCAGTTTCAATTTAGTAACATTTAGCTTTAAGCTATTTAAATCCCTGCACTTTTCATTTATTGCACTTAGATCTTTAATTAATGTCATTATAATATCGTGGTACACATATTAGGTAAGGTAATGTTGTTTTTCCTTATTCATATTAAGAGCCCTGCATTCAATGTTGACTGAATTGGTACATGGTGTGATGTCATTTTTTGAACAGAGACTGCATATCATTCAAGGAGGTAAAGACCTGTGTGTGAGGTAAGTCAAATAATTAGCCTGTCTAGTGTGATTGTGATAGTGTGAGTCCTATAATTAAAGTGATAAAGAATTCTTGTTCATTGACTACATGTCATCTTTGGAGCAATTGGAAAGTGAGGTTCAGAGTCCAGGAACCTAAGACTCACCATAGATTATCCAGGCCCGTAGCGGGGGGAGGGGCAGGGGGGGCTTGAGCCCCCCCAGAATTTTTGGAAGTTAAAAAGCAATGTGCCCAAAAATATATAATTACAACAAATTAATGTTGAATTCTGAGCGCTGCAAGTGCCTTTTTACAACCTTTAATAGTCTGTTTACTACCTGTCAGTTTCCTTCGCTAACAGGCACTCCTATCTTGTGAATCGGAAATAAGAATCAAAATGGACTGAAGTCAACCAATCTGAAGCCGTGAAAGCTGGCGAAATAAACTACTTGTTTGCTAAGACATCCGCTCATTTTAAGCAATTCAAATAGCAATTTAGTGTTTCCGCGTTGTCACACAAAAAAGCCGCACAAATATGTCCTCAAGACCAGAGAAAAAAATTCTCCTGCAGTCGGACCCGTACGAAAATTTCGGACCTGACAGAGGCGGAATCCGGCCTGACTTCGGCGGGAATACCGTTGATAGAACCAAACATCAGCAAAACAAGAACCAGGCAAAAAAAATGTCTGGCTCCAAGCTAATAAGCCAGACAAATGTTACGCTCGTGTCTGGGTCACGGCAGCCGCACAAGACACTTACAGGAACAGAACAAGAGCCAAACAACCTCAAATTACTTTTCCAAATTTAATAACTTTAATAAGTAGCTAGGCACGGGCCTGATAAGAGCCTGACACGAGATTGGAAAGAGCCAGACAAGGTACGTTTGGTTTCTTTTCAATGAAATTGATCGCAAAGACAATGTTAAGACTAGCTGTTACAGTCTCAAGGAATATAAATAAAGCACGAACAGCGTTGTTTATAAACACACCTGCATATGGTATTACGGTCATCACTCTGCTCGACGGACTGCAAAATTTGGAAATCCCAAACTTGACCCCATTCATGCAGGACGCTGAAAAAAAAAGCCGAGTTCCTTCTTGACGTTTTGAAAATCAGGGCATTCCGCCAGCTGAATCCGCAATTGCAAAGAAGTCGTTTCGATGGATTCCAAGATCAACGTACGTCACACACTGCACGTACGGCGATGCGTTGTTTTGATTCCTAGCGCGCGGTTTTATCAATCAAATGCCATAAGAGACATGACATGTTGCAGATAAGTATCTCATTGTTTGAATTCATTTTTGATTGGTTAGCTTCGAGATCACTTGACGGTTACAGTTACTAATTTTTGGCGCTTGGAGTGTTAACCGTATTTTCAATGTGCGCGCGCGAAACAGTGCAATTGCAGTTACCGTCTTTCTGTTAGGCTTGTTAAGTTAGCAGTGATCGCTTCTTCCGCAGTGTTTTTAAGATCTCTACAAGGATTTAACAAAGTTTTAGAATGTCGCTCTTCGCATGCCTTTATTTTGATTCAGACAAAAGTGTATAAAGCATTTTACATGTAAATGTAAATTGCGAGAATCTGAAAGCAAGCGAGATATATGTCGAATACATCTGCAGCCTGAGGAAAATGGAAGCAAGAAGAGGTTCTTAGCAACCATCCCAAAGGTTTAGGGGAGAGGTAAGCTACATTATCTTGTTATAAAATAAATGTCAGTCCTTTAGACTCGAATTTTTTTTCTTTTCTTTTTATCTATGTGATTTTTTGAGTGTACCAAACTGTTCCAATGGCTAAATTCCATGTTCGGTAAATTTCAGCTGCCAAAACGAGGAGAGGTCGAGTTAAAATTTAGAAAGCTTTATCAATCACGATTTACATTAATTAAAATCGTCCGTCTTTTATCCGACGAAAAATTCAGTAGTGTTTTGAAATGTTATAAAGTATGACCGTCCGGGTGACCTCGGACCATCTGAGAATCAGGCTCTATGCCCTGCAAAATAATTAGACTGAACTCACACCAAAACACACAAAAGGCGAGTTTGCACTTTACTCATGTTTTTGAAACTGAATAAACTTGATTTAATATTCGCAAACCACAACATTCTCTGCCTCTCCCCCAAGATCGCTCTTCGAAAGGTCCGGCTCACGCAACGCGTGTGAGAGATTATACTCTTCGCCGGGGCGATCGGGCTTTGCACTAATTGCACACAAACGCTTGCAATTTAACTCGCGGCGCTATCATTTTTATATTGATAGCATAGCTTTTTTGTTATCTGAATGGATATTTAGAACAGCTGCAGCATCACAGACTTTTGCAACTGTTATTTTGCAGATTACGTGGCTTCTCATCGCATCGAAAATGTCAAGGAGCAGCTAACTTCCATCGACGCCAACCAGATCATTTACGCACAAAACTGAAGCGGAGTGCAGCTAAGTGATCTATCTCCTGTCTATTCAGCAGACATATTTATTAAGGAACCTTTGCTTTGTCGTATTTAATCTTTCGAGGATAAGTCGAGCAAATTATAAGTACATTAGTAAGTTTCCTTCAATTAGTGCAATGAATGTGTATATTTTTTAATTAGTTTGACACATGCAAGAAAATAAGAAATTATCGCCGCAAATTTGTTAATTTCTTTGAGATTGTGTATGTAGATTTAACACTGTATGGATATAGTAAAAACTTATTTTTATTGTATCAGTTTTATTCCATGAATCTATCAATAAAACATATAATCGTTATTTCTATGTGTTTATATGCGTTGTACGGCCGCATTCAGGTTGGAGTAAGGCCGGATATATTTTTGCCGATTACATCACAGATTATTAACGTTGTCCGGCTAATGTCAGGCTCGTGTCATGCTCGTTTTCAGGTTGTTTACGATTTTTCGTGCCCTGCTCGTGTCTCGCTAATTCCCGCTCTTTTTAGGTTAGGTGTCTTGTTCCAGTTAGGTTCTTTACCGCTGTGTCCCGTTCTGCTCGTGTTCGGTCAATGTTATGCCCGTGTCAGGTTGAAATGTCTGGCCGAGTTTGGTCAGACATTTTCGTACGGGGATTCTTACTGCCCGATTTTAAATTAAAAAAGAGAGAGAAAAATTTGTTGTCGTTTGTCTACGTCCTCCTTCAAACGTGAAATTAGGAAACTTCACGTAGTAGTCCACGTTAAAGAAAAGACAAAAACATGTACCTAAGAGTGTGATCGAGGTGCAAAGTTATTTTTTTACTCATTAAATCTACCGGGTTTTTTATGTTCTCGTTGCATTTTAAACTCCCAAATCAGTCTGCTTTTGAGTGACGGGGGTGGGGGTAGTTTTGTTTCACCATTTTACTAAGCCCCCTCAGTTGTTTTAGCCTTGCTACGGGCCTGTTATCATACTAGAAATAAAACATATTTTTACTCCTAGATTTACCATTTACTTACTATGTTAGCCGACTCAAAATAATTAATAATTGTATCCCCACAGTTTACGTGAAATGTCCAAAAAAAAAACACAACAACATTAACCTCTGACTACTAAATTATGCATGAGGTGTTTGCAATTTCTTTTGGGGATATTCAGGGGGCTTTTTAATTTGCGAGAGTTAATTGTCTACATAAAAAGGTATAGTCTGAGATATTTATTTCATTGCATGCAGTAACAATTTTTATGTTCCAGGCATGTTCAAAGTTAATACTCTGAGGCCATAGAACTATAAGCAAATTGATGACAAAGAGAAGTAAATGAATCAATATCGAGAGACCAATTCACGGTTATTTAGTATGCAACTTTAAAGAGATCAAGTGCCAGTTTTCTATTTTTCTTTACTTCTGTTCTTATCTGAAAAATTAAACTAATCTCTGAAACAATCAGGCCACATTTCTTTGGGGCCAAAATCAAAGACTTGGGGTTGTCTCAGTCTAATGTCTAATGTCAAGAGCTGAGAGAACTGTATCCCATTCCTGGGATTACCTTTATGCCAATTAATGAAAACTGGTAGTGCCTGGACATTCCGCCATTGCTGGAATTTACTAATGGATGCATTTGTAAATATATAACATTGGTTGGATTAAGGTGATTCCTGGGTTGCTTTGTGCATACTAATCACACATAATTTCTTGTGCCATTAATACTTGGGCATACAGAACTTTGCATTTATTGCTTTGACACTTAGCTCAGTGGAGCAAGAGACAAATGATGGCTGATAAAGTTATTATTCTTTTATTTTCATGGTAGTTAGGCCTTCCGGCGACGTTAGCATGTGCAAAGTTCAATATACATGTAATTAATAATTCATTTTTAAGTGGGGTTGGAAGGGTTAATTAGCATACATATTATAATAGGATAAAAATTAGCCGTCATTTACGTTTTCCTCCCAACAATTGCTTATTTTGTTTCATATAAATTTTGTAATTGTTAGCTAATCCTATTCTGGACAATTTTCACATCAAATAATAATTATTGTATGACTCATACAAAGCAATAATGTCATATAAATTAAACAATTCCAAGGATCTTCACCAGCAGTAACATTCCTGCACAAATTTTGCCAGACCTCTTAATAGCAACCTATGTACTGTAAAAGTAGCTCTCTTTAGCATCCACAGCACTCTCGCCCTCAAAGCTGTTTCTCAGTCTTGATCTATTCCGTGTGGGGACTGAGGTTTCAAAGTCACAATCTACCTTATGGTCGGAGGGCTCCAAGCCCGGGGTGTGGGGGAGGGGGGGGGGGGCTACTCCCAGATATCGGCTAGATAAGTATGTGCCGCCCGATAGGGTATAGTTTTTGAGAGTCTCGATCCTTAAATAGGGTATCATTTTTGCACGTGTTGGCATTGTGTTCCCGGTGTGATCCTTAGATAGGGTATCTATTAAATTGTATCAGCTAAAATGCAAGTGCGTAAATGCCCAGCTACACGAGAAACAAATCATCTGTTAAAACTATCCCTCAGAGTATTAGGAAAGCGATTTAATAAATAAAGCCGTTCACGACTTTAAATTGTTAGTTTTTGTTGTTCCCTTAAATAGGAAGTCATTGTTCGGGTTTGGGCCTTAAATAGGGTATCAATTTTATGTTTGTCCTTAAATAGGGTCAGGGTTTAATAACCTGGGCGGCACACACCTATCCGAAATTTATGGGAGTACCCCCCCCCCCCCCCCCCGTGGGGGTTCCAGGATCCACCCAGTGAAGTAATGTATGAGAAACTGTAAAACTAGAACCACTTTAGGGTATGGAAACAGAATCAAAGCGCCCTCATTGTGAACTACTTTAGGCTGTGAGTTTACTTTCAGTTCTACCTTACCTCGGGTCAATATTGTGCAGTATTTCATCCCGAGGTGAAGGCGCACCATTTGCTATCGTGTCCCAGACATTCATGCCATCGGTTCTTGCCGATATCAGCTCTGCGTTACCGCCTCCTAAGTGGTAGAGCGTTGGCGCCCAGTCTGTGGCGTCGATCAGTTCTGTACACACGCGCTTTTTCTGCTTGATGAGATCGTTCGAAGTGTAGACGAAACCGACGCCCTTCACCCCACCCTCCCATAGGGTGGCTTTGCCGGCGCGGAGAGGAAAGTTTGAGCCAGCGTTCCTGATGAGAGTGCATAAGATGATAGCTGAGGTCAGTGATGGTGTGGGTAATAAGAGACCCGTTTCCCGACTTGCGGAATTCTCTGCTCTCTAAAGTTCCCCTAGAATGCTCTATGCCCTGTATGAATTGGGGTTATTTTTCTTTTAGATTGTTTTCCTCTCCATCAGTGCAGTGTTTCTCGCCTTTGGTGAAGTACCCAATTCATTGTACGTACAACTGTATGTATATCCTCTTTCCCTGGTTCATAATTGTGGCAGAACGTCTGCGAAGGTAGCGTGAAAAAAATGTTTACATACTTAATAATTTCGTCTTTCTCGTGCGCGCGTTTGCACGTCTACACATTTGTCAAAGAGCCCTAATGGCTGTACCCAGGGTACCAGAGGTTTTTGTCTCGTGCGCCGATAGGACTCGGCACCCAGGGTAATGGCGGATAAAATTTCCAATTTTCGAATTACGTTGTTCTGTCCGTACTGGAAAAATATTTGTCTCGTTCTTCTGTTGCAAGTTTATAGACTAAGCCAAATTCAATCGCATCTGTTTTCTTAGTGTCTGACTCAATACTGGGGACCTTCAGATTTGACTAGAAGTACGAGATTGAGTACGAGTACGACTTTTCAAATCTAGTTTGCGTGGTTTAGATAACCGCTCGTCACACCAATCTTGTTTCTTGGGTTTCCTTATCTGCTGGTAAACAACGGGAAGGAGCGAGAGTTGAATCTGGCGATGTGACTGATTTGAAATTTGAAAGTCGTACTCGTACGCTGATCTGAAGGTCCCTAATACCGGCTTCAATACTGCCATCTGAACCACTTTGCTTACCAGTTCAGTCCGTAAGGAGCGCCGCCATTATCTGTAGTAAAGATGATAACGGAGTCTTGTAGCATTCCTCGGTTGGCGAGTGCTGCCCTTACTTCCCCGACTGAGTTATCTAAGGCTGTTACCATGGCAGCATATTTTCGTCTTTGGGGGCTTTTGATAAAATTAAATTTCTGAAAAAAAAAATAATAAAAAAAAGAGGGGAGAAATAACTGACGGAAAATCAAAACTTTGTGCAAGCCAAGTAGTCTGAAATGTCAGCCAACATAGAGCTGACATTTCACACTAGCTAGCCAAGTTGATCTTCACGATTAACGACAAAATACACCCAATAAGGTACCATTTAAGCTTGGTCTCTCCCTCCTTCTCCACGAGGTATAACCTAGGCGTCTAACCTTGGCACAGGACGACTATGCCTTATTATTAAAAACTGCATCATTGTATAATGCAATTCGAGAGAATTTGATTGGCTTAGCGGCCATGGTATATGAGCAATTATACCACGGCCGAGAAATGGCGACCATTAAATTGCCTTCTGGTCGTTCTTGCACAGCGAAATCAGTAAGATCTAGCAATATTTCTTGGTTGTTTTTAATAAAACAATTATTCCACTTGCGCTTGTTGGATATGAGATGATTATAGCCAACTCGGCGCTACGCGCCTCGTTGGCTATCTATCATCTCATATCCAACGCGCGCTCGTGGAATAATTGTTAAATAATCTGACGAAAACTTCACAAAGTTCTCGTAGTTCACGAATTGATAAGGCAATTTGGCCACCGTACAGCGATTCGAGTGCTGAGTCAGACGTCTCCAGCGTTATCCCTTTCTCAGAACGAATTTCTTTAGAAATTTCTTTAGACTGATTTCCTTAGAAATTGTTAGAAATTTTTTCATAGTTCAGTCTACTCTCTATAGATTCTCATTCTCGTCGATTACCACCCGTCCGGGATAAGCAAGAATTTTCTGCTCTTTTGTCAATTCCTCTCGCAAGTTCGGAAAAGAAGCGAAAGTAAAGTTTAGAAGAAAAGTACTTTAAAGGGGAAGTATCACGAGAATTTGATGTCATTTGAAAACCCAAAAACGTTTGTCTGTCAATAGAAACAAGAAAATAATTGTCTGGTTTTATAAATTATCACCCTATTGGAACAAAACTGTCGATTAGTGCCTCCAGTCAGAGACAGAGTAGGTCGGAATGGATTGAAACTTGACAAAATGTTAGGGTAACGTTTTTCAAGTTGTCGCATTTTTGATTCCAAAATGCGCTAGAACAGATAAAGAGATGTTCCTTGCAAGAATTGAGTTCAGATTTCTTTCCTCTCGTTCTAGAATTATTTTGTAGCTAAGTGAAGGTCTTATTTCACCATTTTTAAGAAAAGAGGTCAAAAACACCATGACACTTCCCCTTTAAGGAGTGTTCATTACACGCATCCTGAATAAGCTTCATCCTGCTTTTGACCTCCGGGTCCAACGGTCCTAGGTTAAAAAAAGGCAATATTTCCTCATTTCTTTCCCTTTTGCTCTCTTTTCTGTTTTTTTGCTTTTTTTCGGTTACCTCAATGAGATCCGCTGGAGCCTGCAAGGGGTCGTTCTTATTGGCTGAATGAACAGCCTGGTGAGCAAGATACAGAAACATCGGCTTAGAGACATCATGAGCGTTTATCTTCTTGATAGCTTCTGCTGTAAACAAATTTGTCCCATAGATTCCAGTTCTTTTAATCGGCTAAAGAGAACAGAATATATGAAATTTAAAAGCATGCAAAGTGAACAGCGAGCAGGGAGCAATGTTTAACCCTCTAACCCCTAATATCAGAGAACAAATTCTCCTGTCTTGCCCCCATACTTTTCTTATAAAAGTACTGGGGAGAAGTTATTAAAATAGGAAGAAAATTCACCGTGGGTGATCATATCCTTCATTCTTACGAGCTCAGGGGTTCAATAAGCATTGATATTAGAAGGAGAAATTTGATGCTGATCACTGTTAGGGTTTAAACTGAGGTTAACTGGTTATTACACCACCTATAGAGCTTATTTGATTTGTTAACCATGACAAGTATGAAGCGGGAACTAAACACTTTGAGCTGTTCGCCCCTTTGTAAACACGACAAAGTTTTGTTGGAAATGTTGATCTCGTTTCTTCAGTCTAAATCTGTCAGTACTATATCGGGTATACTTTTGTACTCTCACAGAATACGTTTTGTATCAGTCATATGTTATGAATAAGCGTACAATGTGGTGGAAAATTCTTCATGTTGTAGAGACATGTTTTGTGTCCCAGCCAATTCAAGGCGGAACTTGTTTGACGTGCGTATCCAGTTCCTATTCGTAAATGGCCTAGAAATGCAGTTAGCCTGTCCAGTACAGATTGAAAGTGCCTACATTCAAGACCTGAGTACCAGGTGAAAGCAAATTACCTCGTGATCCGGGATCACAAATCATCATTTCGATTACAGGCTGTATTGGAAAATATAGCTGAATCTCTTTTATGAATCGGTGATCAGACTGTGCGATTTTTTTTTTTCGGTTCGAGTGCGGATTGAGAGTTGTCACCGTTATTGAACAGGAGATAAGAATTTTTGGGGGTTACAAAATCGGATCAGTGATAACAAAAATACACATTGTTGCAACCTTGTGAGTAGATTGCTTTCCTCTTGCTACTTGTATTTCAGAGCGGAGAACTTTTCTCATAAGTGTACTTTTTGTTTCGCTTTCTAATTGTTGTTAACACACTATTTAAGACCTATCTTGTATGCAAAACAGTGCAGTGGAATACCGATTATTTTTTTTAACCTCCAAGGTTTTTGGTTCGAAAAATCGGAAGTAAAAATGTGACCGAAGCAAATCCAAGGGTAACAACTTTTTTTATCGAAGAATCGTGAGATTCGAAAGATCGAGGCTTCGGATAACCGAGATTTGACTGTATTCTTAGTCTGATGATGGTATAGTTCGTACCGAAATATAACTTGTTCCCAACTTTGTTTCTGTCATTTGTTTTCTAAATATTTTGACACAATGAGGATACTCGGAGTTAAATAGATATATATATATATAAAAAAAAAAATAAAGAAATCACTTTATTTAAGTGTCAATGTCTTTAGCGCAGAGCACTAATTGGCGACACTTTTCAAATCGAATTGGAATTTAGATGTGTCGGTTTTTGAGGAGAGAGGAAAACCGGAGTACCCGGAGACAAACCTCTCGGAGCAAAGACGAGAACCAACAGCAAACTCAACCCACATATGACGCCGTGTCTGGAAATCGAACCCGGGCCACATTGGTGGGAGGTGAGTGCTCTCCCCACTGCGCCATCCCTGCTCCCTATCTTTCATTCTCTTTTTCACCTACCCTCCAGTTATCTCGGAGATCATAGCCCCAATAATCTTCAAACGAGCTGTGATCCCAGTAGTCTTCTTTCGCGCCCAAGAAGCCAAAGAACGAATCGAATCCACGATACAAAGGAGTGTGTTCCTTGGTATAATAGCCAAGATGCCACTGAAAAGAAAGGGAATGTATTATTGTCCTGTCTCAGTTGCACAAAGGCTCAGTTCTCTCTTTTGATCGCTTCTCAGGGAGTCGGTGTAGGAAAGGATAGTCTCTGCACAGTCGCACAGGTAAGGGAAGGGGAGAGTGAGAGGATATCGAAAGTATCCACCTGTCAATATTGTTTAACTACTATGCTGAAGCAGTAAACGAGGTTGCCATGCAGCCATATTAGGGTAGTCTCCAACGCAACCGTTATTAGGGTCGTCACGCAACAGACGTTTAGCTTTTCGCATGCTGTAATTTAGCGGCAATCAGCTTTTAATCGACGCAGTTGATAGATTCTGCCGCCTTTTGAACCATTTTCTTGGTGGGGTTCAAATTTGCTTCAATCCCCACGTACAATGTGTTCGACAGATTTGAACAAGCAAGTCTCATTAATCAGTTAATCAGTTTTTATGGGAGGTAGTCCATCGCGGAATAGCTCCCCAAATAGCTGGATGAGTTTCCCTATCGGCTCGCTCCTATCCATTTATACACCTGGGTATATCGAGGAAGTCATTAGAGCGATTTAGAGTCGCGTTTACGGCAAACGTGAGGTTCGCGTTTATGGTTTCTTGATTAAATGAGTACGCAGATGAGAATAGTAGTAACAATTCTGGCCTTTGATGATAAAGTAAAACTACTCAATGTTACTGAAAATCGGAAAACAGCGAGCGGCAAATATGGGGTAAACATGGTCACGTGGTCATTTTCTGCTGTTTGCCGTAAACGTAATTCTTAATCTCTCTATCATGGTGTACTGCTTCTTATCAACGCAAACAACTCTAAGGCAAATATCAAATTCGTCCCACCACTTTAATTTTTGGAAACTGTTGAATATGCTTTAATTTTGTGCTTTGTTGTACCTTTCCAACGGCATGAGTCTTGTAACCAAGTGCTTTAAGATATTGTGCGATCGTTACTTCCTTGAGAGGAAGACCATAAGGCTGTGCGGCAAAAATCACAAAATGTTGGATCCCTGATGACAAGAAAAAATCGGTAGATATGTACATTTAATTATACTCATCTGTGCCCAATCAGTAAATGGCGTTTTATGTTCACATGTCTGGACCTAAGTAATGGGCAACAAAGGTCATCCGAGTACATTTTAAACTGAATTTGCTCTCATTTGGCCTTCCACACTCTCTGTTGTTTTCTGGCATTTTAGCTTTTTGTCAGCAGATATTTAATATTCAGCACATTGTAATACGGCCAAAATATGGTCATGGTGCACTGAGTATTCTTCGTCCTAGTCAACAGACATCCTGCGGTATACGTAATTTGTTGTCAACAAGGAGAGAAAAATGGCAAAATATAGATCATTTCCAGATTTTCTGTTGAATAATAAAATAATTATCCTGCTAAATCTTGCGGAATATCTCCTGTTTTTGTTTTTGTTTGTTGTTGTTGTTTGTTTGTTTTTTCAGACGATATTCCGCGCAATTTCGCAGGTTAATTGTAGCTAGATATTAGTCGCCATCCTCTGAGTGCCTGCGCATTCTCATTTCCGGTCTAGTGACGTTTCTCTGTCGTTCTAAATCCCAGTTTTCTGCAACGTCGGTCTATTATTGGCAACGACAATTGCCGCATTTGTATCAGTAAATGCCAACTTATAAAAGAGCAAACTTACTACTTAATACAACCTTTTTTCGGATATCAGTTCGAACTTTACTTCAGTTAATCCAGCGTACGAACGTCGCCGAATACAACAACAACCTTTGTTTGAACTCTTGCCTTATGCGATGTTCCTTGCAAAAATACCTTAGAAATAAAATTAGAGTACTGGCTGCCTGTAAGGGGCTAGCGGAGCTAGGCAACCAGTTGACATGAGCATTAAATGAAAATAAATTGCAGGTCAGCAAGATAGCACAAATTCACACACACACAAAAAAATAAAATAAATAAAATACGCACAAGAAAAGTAATGCAATAGATATAACAACTAGGAATTACTACGCTGACACTATTAGGGAAGTCTAAAATAGTTATAATTATTTTATATGAATATAAAATATTAATATAAGAAAAGCACACAATTAATAGCTATGACAACTAAGGCCCGGTTCATACGTCGAACTTTACATGAGCCCAACCTAATACCTATTAAGGTCGACCCAAATAATTAAGTTCGGCAGTTGATTCAGACGTCGAACCTAACTGAAGTCGAACTTAATTAAAGCTAAAGTGAAAAAGTAGATTTTCGTGGTCAGCGGCTGTTGTTTTTACTCAACAAGATTTAAAATGGCGGGAAAGATGAATTCTGACATGAAAGAGCTTGTTTGGTAAAATAATAAAGACAGGCCAAACACGGCTCCTACTGGTCGAGATAGGAAGAATATGAACTTCAAAGCTAATTTGCTCTTACGAGTACGTCTTTCAAAGATCTCCCTTTTCTGTACAAAAGTAAAGAAGGGTCTTTGTAGATCTCCCTTAGCGGAGGCTGATTTTCTATCAAGTGTCATTCACCAGGAGCCATAATCAGGGATGGAGACCGTAACGAGATGCCATTTTGACTTGTGGGCTTGTCCCCATGTGTTGTACCAAAAAATCTATTTTTAGAAAAAAAATTGCGCCATACGCGCGTCCGCGCACGCATGTAAACTGCCAGGATCGCGCGTGGAGAAATTGAAATTTTTTTCTATCCGTTCAAAATGGCGTCCAAATTTAAAAATTCTGCCAGGGCATTTCTCCTCAGTGCCCTCATTTAAGGAATTAGACTCGCACAAAGAAAAGGTAACAATTGAAAAAAGACGGGAAAAGTTGGAATAAGCGGCCTATTGTTCACATGACTCTCACGGTAAAGGCAAAAAGGCGCCAAAACGGTGGCGCTACGTGCATTGCTACTGTTGAATGAATGAAGCTTACACTCTACGGACATGTACTCAGACAGGTAAGGACCTTTTTATCTTTAGTCAATTTTTTCTCAGCTGCTTTCCGTGTCACATATAAGATAGTAGCCCCACGCAAATTTGCGTGTATTCACTCGGGTTTATGACGTGAGGAGGGGAGGGGGGGGGGGGGGGGGGCAACAATTTTTTCTAAAAATAGGGATTTTTTGGTACAATTCATGGGGACGAGTGGACCCCACGCTTACGGTCTCCATCCCTGATTATGGCTCCTGTATTTACTCATCTGAATTGTTTTAGGTTAGGCACAGAAGGGCGATATTCCATAACAAACCTCAAAATGTTTTTGCGGGTTTTTACTTTGTTTTGTAGTGCCGACATTCTTTCGCGGAGGTTGACTTCTAAAAGAGTTTTATTTATAAGATTATCGAGGTAACCTCTGTTGCGTACTCTCTGTTTGAAGAGAAAATTGTTTTCTTCAAATGTTGTTTTTGAAGATTTTGTTCTGAGAAGTCTTGACGCTTCGCCTTTGATATAGCCTGTATTGGAAAGTTTTTGTCGGTTTGAAGTGCGTGTGCACTTCAAGAATAGATTCTTTTTTTCCTTTAATCTTTTGCATCTCAGACAAGTATACTCAGTTGTTCCGAAACGAAAGAACAAGCATACATGCCAAGTCGATGGAATGCACAGACCCAGTTCTGGGATATATATATTTATATAATTTATACGTAACGTATGCATTTGGTTCAGCTCTGGGATATATATAATTTATATAATTTATACGTAACGTATGCATTTGGTTCGGCACATGAAAAGTTCGACGTCTGAATCGAAGTGGAACTTTTGCCGGTCTATTCGACTGGCGCAGTCGAATAGAACGGCGGGTCGACCTAAATACAAATCTGTCTATCCTAACTGATTCATACGTCGATCTTTCCATGCGCCAAACCAAATGATTAGGTTCGGCTCATGTTAAGTTCGACGTATAAACCGGGCCTAAGAAAGCTTAGAAAGATGACAAAATTTAACAATAGACTAATTTACCAGATAATTAGGGAAATGACACAACTGCAATCTAATATAATGCATATACATGAAGCTAATAATTTTTAACAAGATCGCCGAATATGAGTAAACGAAAAAGTTTTGAACAGTAATTTTATTGTGATAAAGTTTTTTGTCTCGGTATATTTTTTGTTCTATATAAAGATTTTTATGATTTTGTGATTTAAATGTTTAGCGTATGCACAGCAGTCAATGCCGTATTCTGGGTAAGATTGGGGCAATCTAGTGCACGCCCCCTAGCCAAGTTATCACTGAACCTACCTAGGTGGATTGGGTGTTTCCCCGTCATAATCGATGCTCTTGTTGGAGTGCACATTGGGGACACATAGTAATTGTTTAATATCACCCCTTCGTTGGCCATAGCGTCGATATTAGGAGTTGGAATTTGGCGAGAGCCATGAAAGCCCACGTCATCCCATCCCTGTGAGAAGTGAAAATGGAATGAATGAATTACATACACATTGTCCAGCTAACCTTGTTGAACGGGAGAGCAAATTCTCTTCCTATCAAACGGGAAAGCAAACTACTCGCTCTCGGCTGCGACCAACACACCCAGACTCCTGCTTGCCTTGTCGAACGAGAAAGCAAACTACGTTCTTAACCTTACTACCTCTCATCTGAGACCAAATCGCACACTGTCCTATGGGAGGAAGGGTAGGACTTTTTACAAAATCTGACCACCGAAGGAGGGTCTTATTAGAGACTAATTTCAATGGGAGGGAGGGTTGGTAGCAGAGTTATTGAGGTAATTTTGTTAGTTCGCTACATTTGGAATTAATTATTTGCCAGCATTGAATATCAGCAATACTTTAGTAGGGTCACTACAGTTACATTTAATGAGTATGAGGTCAGCACTAAGTTGAGCTGTACTGTCATTGCTGAGTTACTCACCAAATCATCCGCCAAAATGAAAATTATATGCGGCTGTTTTTCCTTTGCATTGCAAATTGATGTCAAAATTCCCAATAAGCACGGCAGCCTAGTTAAACAGAAACATTTATGTAGTTAAATAAACTCCTCTAACCAAAGCTAACATGAAAGATGAAAAAGTTGTATGTTGTCCCGATTTCAGTATTATGTGGTTAAATTTAATCACGAACAAGGCCTGGGATCTAAGCAGCTGTCTTATGCAGATTAAAGCCACGGCTAATTGATCACATTTTCGTCCAACATCGTGCTTGTCACTGAAACGTCTCATTGGCTAAGCGGGCAAGCAATGCACGACCAAACTTTCGACAAAGTGAGCCCACCTAACGCTTTTTGCGCATTACCGCTGTTATTGTGACGTCACGCAACGTCACACAAATTCCATTTTTGATTGGTTGCTTTTTGCCGCTTGCGCAAGATTTGTCTGGCGGGGGTGACCTAACGGTCAAACCTTTGTTTGTGATTGAAAATGGTGGATGAAAATGTTATGGAAAATCATTGATATGCAATGTTTAGGAGAGGCGGCTAACGATCAAACAATGTTCTTCCAATAAGGCTTGACACCTTATGCCGGCGTAATTTCGAGCACAATACTATATTTGAGTATCCTGCATTATGCTGATATAATACTGTTATTTTACTGCTACCTACCGAGATGTTTTACATCAAGTGGACCAGATTTTCTTCACAGGAACATAGCGTTTATTGCAGATCTTGACTTATTCTGTTAGTGTCAGAACTCAGATTCTTTTACTGAAGAACATTTGTCACATAAGACCCGTTGCCAATAGTATTTCGACAACTCAATTTCACTCAGACTTGCGTAAGCTTAACAACTGGAGGAAATTCTACGGAAATTACTTTTCGCGCCTTTACAAACTAAAGCTCATTTCTTATTCGAAAGAACAGCGGGTGTTCAACACCTGTGTGTTTACTTGACGGTTTCAAAGGCTCCGATATTTCCAAAACTGAGTGAAATCTACTTTTACTGCACATTGTCCCGTAACAACAGAAAAGAAGCCATTCATTAGAATAGAATGACTTTATTTGCTCTTTTGCTCACATGAATTAAACGGGCACTGAATTTAAATCATGGTATTCTTTTTTGTCGTTTGCTAACAGAATAGTGTGAAAAACAAACATAAATTTGGCTCTTCTCGCTGTACGCTCGTTTCCAGTGCATTTCGAAGTTGTTGGAAGGCATTGAAGGCTTGGCTACCCTTATGCCAACCATCTCGTTGTTTTAGTCATGGCAACGTTTGAACGAAGGATGCATGGAGTGGGGTTGGGGGGGGGGGGGTGGGGGATTCTTGCCGGCATAAAACTTGAATTCGAGCATAATTGATTACTTGAATTTTGAGGACTGTGAGGATGACGTCGAAAAGTATCATACTCGATTTTAGGGGTACAATGTATCAACCCCTATCTTCCAACACATTGTATAGCGAAAGTGTGGATCGTTTAGCCGGGGCTTAAATCTTTACTTAAGATGGGCCTTCGCCACTAGATCAGCTTTGTTCTCCCCCCTCCCCCCTCCCCCACCCATCCAATGTTTGTGAGAACCATCAGTGCAACGAACATGACATGCTATACCAGTTTGAGTAAGTAATCGGGGTGTGTGAACGAAATGTTAACTGATTTTGACCATCGAAATGAAAACTACTTAGCGCTCCTTTAATTTCCTGTGGTACTGTTGTTTTGAAATATCGTCGAAAATAAGGTTTACAATTTTGCCCATGTTTTCATCGTAGACGCTACTGACGGTGCAAAAATCACATAAGTTGATCACTGACAGATGATCCCATCATCGACTTTGCTTTTTTAATTCCTTTTTGATTGATTTAACACCAAAAAGACAGAAGAATATATAACAACTATCCCGTGTTGAAACACTGGTGCCATTGTGATAAATTATAAAGTAATCTATAGACCTTATGCAAAAATGTCTAACGTGTTAAATTAATATTCTTTTGTCTGCATTCAAAGCCGGACAAACCTCGTTCAAGATAAAATATTATTTTGGTTTTTGAAGTCAAGAACGAGGTTAGCAGGGCTAGTTTAAATGCAAACAAAGAATGTCGGCCACTTTTGTGTAGGGTCTTCGAATACCTCAAAGTTTAAGGCTACTTACCAAATTCTCAGTACTTTTAATTCCATTTTAGTTGCCAGCAATAGGTCTACCTAAGCCATTCACGTGGTTTTGCCAGTTTAGATTTGACGATACCTTAGATTTCTACCAAAGGTTACGAGCAAAAATATTTTGGTAAGAAAATAAAAAACCAACACTTCCTGTTAGTATTTGGATTGATTTGACCTGCTGATGTTTGTCAAAGCAAACACATTTGTAATTATATCATTCCTGTTTTAGACTGAAAGGGTCTTTTGTCCGGCATTAAAGAGCCAGAACGGGATAGACAGCAATATGGAAAAAACAAAAGAAGAAGCTAAATCAGGTTTGTTTCCAGTTATTGATACCGTGAACTTGAAAATGTACTTACAGCTAATCAATAGAAATCAATCTTGCATACTTGACCGATACTCGACTTTTGATTGGATCAATGGATGGCTTTCTGCGCCTGGCTGGCGTACGAATTTGATAGGTTTTACGATTTCGCAGCAAGTGAATCATCGAAAGGCTGATTAGCGAGGGGCGGAACTATAAATGTCATTAAAACTGGGACCGCGTAGGAGGAGAGGCTCCCTCTCCCCCCTTCACCCCTACCTATTTAGATGCTTAAAAAATATAATTTTTTATAAAGAAAAATCTATTTTGATAAAATAAAAGAAGTCACTTACAACAATGATTCACATTTTGTTGAGGTTGTAGAAATTTTAGACACACTCGGACCTCTTAGGAAACTTTGCAGTGTTTTGATTGGCTTGGTTTCATCAGGCATACTGTTTGTTTATTGTAAAATTTGTGAAAGGACTGATTGTTGAGTTCAGCTCAGGAAGCCGTTGATTGAAGGATTTGTCTCACTGTTTCTTGTTCATGTGAGTAAACATTGATTGCTTCGTTATGTAAGAATAGGCCTTATCACGGTTTTCGACGCCATTTTGACGGGTAGGCAAACAGGCTTAAGAAAACAGTTTTTGTATGGAAATCCGATGTCAAATAATTTTTATAAAACATCGCTTCTGAAAAATTCATGAATTGGAAACTTTTGGCACTAGAAAGAGGATTTTAAGAACAAAATTTGAGGGATATAGCTGTGACAGAAAGCGTCCAGTCGTGTTTGGAACTTTCCATACATTTGTTTGTATAGCGAACCAGCCGTGAACTGCTGCTAAAAATAGTTGGCGGGAAAAAATACAGGGAAAGGTATGGAAAGTTCAAAACACGACTGGACGCTTTCTGTCACAGCTACATCCCTCAATATTTTTTCTTAGAATCCTTTTCCTAGTGCCAAAAGTTTACAATTCATGAATTTTTCAGAAGCGATATTTTATGAAAATTATTTGACATCGGATTTCCATACAAACACTGTTATTTCAAGCCTGTTTGCCTACCCGTCAAAATGGCGTCGAAAACCGTGATAAGGCCTATTAAAGAAAAAATTAAACTTGTTTTCGAGTCGAATACAATACGTATCTTTTTTCCGAGTATGCCTTTGTCACTTTGAATAATGCATCATTCTCATTCATTCACCAGGCTTAAAATATACCATCACATTTATTCCACTGCACATATGCCACGCATTGACATTCAAATCCTACCAGTACGCAGGATGTTTGTCCGATTAACCTAGTTTAATGGCCTTAGTACCCACAAGCCTCCCGTAGCTCAGTGGTAGACCATCCGCACTATTAATCGAAAGGTCTTAAGTTGCACACCTGATAGGAGTACTCGGATTTCTTTTTTTCCGAGTATGCCTGTGTCAATTTGAATAACACATAATTCTCAATTTATACCATTTCACGAGACTGAGATTCAATCACTCACCGAGGGAGCATGCTGCCGGACCTCTCTTCCCCCCCCCCCCCCCCCCATCCTCCCTCCCCCAACTCAAAAAACGTTCCTCGGGCCCTAAATAAAGACACAGAGCCGGTGTTGCACGGTACAGTGTTCATAAAAGTGTTGTGAGACAATTTGCACGAAATGATATAATATCGCTCATGTTCCAGGTTTTAACGCACGACATTTTGACCGATCACATTTATGTTAAATAATTGATGGATGGTAAAGCATTGTTATTCGTCGTAGCATTTTAAAGTGAAAATATAATATCAAATGTGACGACATGACACTTTTTACAGATCGCGCGCGATCAAAACGCTGTAAAAAGCCAAGATTTTACTTATAGACCCTATGCAAAAATGGCTGGCATTTCAATATTCTCTCGTCTGGATTCAAATTTAGCCTACTAGCCTCGTTCAATGAAAAATATTCCTTTGATTTTGAACTCAAGAACGAGGTTAGTTAAGCTAATTTGAATGGAAACAAAAGAATATAAAAATGTCAGCCATTTTTGCGTAGGGTCTATACGAAAAGCGTTTTTACTCGTCAGTTTTTATAACAAACTGTTGACTCGTAGACGTACCAAGCGGTTTTAAACAGCTTTCCATTGAATAAACGAACAGTAAATCAAGGACCCAGTATTTGAAGTTTTAAATTCTCTGCTGCTGGTGGTGATCTTGATCAGTGAAATAAACAAACCAGTTGTTTAGTTTACTAACATTCTGGGGACAGTATTTTTTTAAAATTAAAAATACTCTTTCTTCGTATGTTTAAGAATGCAGGGAATTTCGGTTGTGTTAGACAAAAGATAATTACAAGTCGTGGAACGTTATGTGTGAGTTGCAGTTGCTAAGCTTCTTACAAGGCTTGCACAGTCAATGAATGAAATCCATTTGAGAAACGCAGTTAATGGTCCCATATTTCAATTAAAGAAACACCATAACTCGTTCGATTGATAAGTAATTGAAGTCAGTTGTAGCTGAATGTTGTTAAACCTGGTTTTCCATTTAACAAAGTTTATATTTCTTTATTCTTTTCTGATTGGGCGGAATTCGAAATTTCTGGCATTGTATTTTTCTGCCCACTCGGCGATAAGCCTCAGTTGTCTTTCGTGACTTCCTATATCGAGTGGCAAATGTCTCAACTTTCGTCGCCATTACTTCGAGGAATGTTTTAGTAAAATGGACCGAAAAAATGACAAATGTTATTTGTACTCAGGTCATAAAACACACCGAAGAACTAGGAAGATCAAGATGAAGACCTATCGGACACAAGGAAGTGCATGCAACTCGGCTACCTTATCTGCTGGTTAGATTTTCTCGTTGTTGTTGTCTTTTGCGTACTTTCGAGCAGTGCTGACTGCTCCTGAAACTTTTTGGGACAAGCATGCCAATCGGGCGAGAAGAGAAAGTCATGAGTTCTTGTTTAAGGAACTGAACAGACATTGTGGAGAGAACCCTATCAATAACACTATGTAAACTGCTTTTGGTCACTTAGAAATTATGCTTAAGAAGGCATGTGAAATTCTTAATTTATACAAGTTATCGTGTCAAATTTTCCCCCTCGTTTCCAGTGCACGGCTAGTGGGTGTTGCACAACCATGCAGCTCTGTTCTGGTGGCAGTTGTTGTAAACACATCAGACTAGAGAAATTCTGCTCTGAAGGGGCGATCTTATTTGAATGTTGTTAAAATCAATGTGGTTTTATGATTGTTGAATTTAAACACACAAAAAACTGTTTTTTGAAACGTTTTTGAAAGTTCGCTGATTTGTAGGATGATCCGTAGGAACAGCTTTTTGTCAGTGAAGTCGGCTGACCAGCGAAACGCGATGTAATATATCTAAGAGAGAGTGTTTTGTATAGGGAATTATTTAGTTTTCTTCAATTTTCAGATTTCAGCGTGTGTACTTCCTTAAAATGGTGTGCCCGTTTCGATAGTTATCGATGGTATAGCTTTAGATGTTTTGGTAGTTTCGGTCAAGTTTCCGAAGGATTCATTTATTTTCTTTCTGGCTTTTAGCGTTTCCCGCTGTAAGGTGGCTGGTACCAGTTTCCTCGCGCGGTGAGCAGGTCTGACTATCGTGCATCACCCACGAAAGACACGCGCTAAAGAGGGACTAAAAATCAAAACAAACATGGCGACGCGCGGCTTTTTCTCTTGCTAGGTTAGTTTTATCCTGTTTTAAACGAATTTCGCGTATATCCGAGACTGTCTCTACTAGTATGACCTTAGTTAATTCCTTATGTTCAAGTTAAATTGTTTCTGGTGTTCAATGTTAAGTTTGAAAGGTAGAACTGCGATCGATCGTGACGGAGCTTCAAGGACTCGCAAAATGTCTATCAAATGGAGAACCGACATACTACCACAAATTATCTCGCTTGATCGTCTTGCCCACATTCTATAGTTTGTATTTTTGTGCTCAACGGCCACTCTTACGACGACCTTCACAAACTTTACACAACATTTGTAACTGACACCGCTCGCCATCCTGCCTAATCCACCGACAACTTCATCAGCGAGGCCGACACCGCGAGTAACGCGGGCGAGGAGAATGTTGGCCGCCATCGTTGTACACTTCGACGGAAACAACCGCGAAGAATAAGGACAAATGCCCGAGAAAATGTCAAATAAAGAAGCTCAGCATTGTACAATTTAGAAGTCTCGCAATCTCCACATTCTGAAACACCGACTGACACGTGTCTTACAAGCAGTTTTGTCCATTTCAAACTTTCGCTTAAGCTATTTGGCAAACACATGGCTAATCTACCAGACGTTGTGAGAAACTCCTTCAAGGTGAGTCCAGGAGGCTGTAACGGCCCCTAAGTAATCTTCTAAGCAGAAAACCTACTGGAAACGGCAGATCAACTGACTCCGAAACTCTACAAAGAGTAGCTGCCCGCATGAGCACACGCAACAGTGAGCGGTAGTCAGAACAGATCATGAGCAACTATTGATCTTATAGAATCCAGATTTTGAAAGCGCGAAGACGCGCGTGTGAATAACTAAACTCACGAACACGAAGGCTTTTACATTTTAAAAACAAGTCCGGTGACCCCCTCTTTTTATTGTTTCAATATGATGTTATTATTGAGAGGAAAGATCAGAAAAAAAACAAACCTGAGCCATGAAAGAGAACGCAGCAGCGCTCTTGGAGCAATTTTTTCCTAGAGATAAGAGACATCAGAAAAGAAACAGATCTTTTTGCTTTGAAAATGCCATAATTTATTGGAATTTAAGCTTATTGTTATTTACCGTGGCCGCTTTCACAATCAAGAAAGTCTTTCAAGTAAATTTCTCTTCATCGAATTTATAATCACTCTTTTTTGCTTACCTTCAAGAAAAAAGTTGTATCCGCTGTACCATGGTACATGTTCACCACAAAAAAATATTATAAGTGTTCCTTGAACAGTGTCAGAAGCTTTGCAAACTCAAATGAAAAGAAATAAACAACACCATCCGACGTCGCATGTTCATTCACAGAAGTAAAATTTTGATCTGTGCTCGCCAAACCCATTTAAGTGCCGTGCTGTCATGCTTACATGACAGTTTTTGAGCCAATCAGAAACCGTCATTTTGAGACGGCAATACGACTTTATATTGACGTCTCAGCGCAATGGGAAGATCCCCCAGGATCGCGATAATCTGAAAAGACACCGCAATTTGTGGGAAAAACCGAAAAGACCTATAACTTTGCTCAGATTCAACGAAAAATCTCTATTCTTTCACGAAAATGATTGTCAAATTATTCTCTACAGATTGAATGAGAATATCCTGACGCGCCGTGAACAGAAAATTTTCGCGTGTTTTTTTCCACTAATTGAATTTTTCAGTTCAATTATTTTTAAATTTTTAAAAGACACAGCTTTTTGTGGAAAAAAACGAAAAAACCTATAACTTTGCTCAGATTCAACGAAAAATCTCCATCCCTGCACTAAAATGATTGTCGAATTATTCTCTACAGATTGAATGAGAAATTCCTGACGCGCCGTGAACAGAACATTTCCGCGTGTTTTCTTCCACTAATTGAATTTAAAACTCATTCACTGCGCATGCCCGAAAGTTAACGACAGAACCGACCGACCAACCAACCAACCAAGCGGAAAAGTCCACTATCGCTATAACTCGTTCATTGCGCATGCGCGCATTCACGAGTTAAAAAGTAGGTGTGAATAATCCTTTGAACACGTTGCCATGGAAACCGCTAGAGCCGAAATGACACTAAATTTTGGTCAACTATAAATTATATAATTCAACCCTACAAGGGTGTTACAATGGCCTTGGTTTATCTTTTTGTCCTATTCTTTCAAAGTCATTAACTGTCAAAAAGCTGACAACTGGTACCAGCCACGTACCTTAAGTAACAATTTATTTTATGCCCCAATGTCCGGCGCATCACATTCCACGCATTGGTTTGTCTTAGGTATTAGTCAGGAGAATCTTCTTCGGTGATCATTTTCTTTCATATCTCATCTCCTGTACGTTGAACAAAGTACTGATGTTGTCAAGGGAAATCAGATGCTATTGGGGTGTTAAGGATGAAATTAAGATTGGCATTGAGAGGGTATCTTTGCCAATTCCATAAACCATATGGGAATTTGATATAATTTTGCGATATTTTTCAGATCTAAATAAAATTTTCTTACCAGTCCAAACTGTCTTTCAATCCGAGCATGAAAAGGTGGTTTCTTTTCTTGGCGGTACAGCTACCATTGAATTCCTAGGTTCCGAATGAATTGTAGGCTCGATTTTCGCCGTCTCCCGGGTCCGGTCTGTGATCCTCCCCGAAGAGGGTATGAGTGCGGGCTCATTTTCCCGAACAGCGGCTGGTAATCGAGCCTAAATGAATTGCCATGTTCCGGAATTTGGGACATGTCAAGAGGTTAACCAACAGAATTGACGTCAGATACTCATCGGCGATCCAAATGGCATTGTTTTGTCAATTTTCGCATGATAACTCCTAATAACTCGATTGTTTAATGTTTCGAATTCAGAAGATAGCGATTTTCCGATGTGAGGCAGCTTCCAACATTAACTCAAACGTTCAATAAAACCTAAATTAGAGCTTACAATTCATTAGTGTCATCCCTGTGCACCTTTACATACCCTCGTCAGATCCGTAACCGGCGCTGTTGTTGATTCTAACTCGTGCTTGGCCAGGTAGCACCGACAGTGTTGGAAAGAACACGTTAAAATTTGTAAAATGACTAGGTTTGAGAGTGATATTATCAGTTAAAACAGCGAAGACATACTTCCATAAATTCGGCAAATTTTACAGACGTGTGGGTGTCTACCGGGGTAACATTTTGCCTACCTAGAGGCAAATTAAAAAAAAAAAAAAACTTCATGAGGTCTGTAATCGTAATGATGGGGACGTTAAGCAACCACAACGGCAACGCCAACAAAAACCTCACTTAGAAATACAAATCCATTCTATCTGATCTACTATTTGCTTCTCCCGACCCCTTCAACCTGTACGATTTAACCGAAGAACGTCACTTGAAAATACTTTAATTTGCTAACCGCGTGAGACAATGTAGCTACTCACCCACCCTATGTCGTTTGGTGTCCCACTTAACACTTTCCGCAACTAGACCCCCATACGGTGATAAAATGTCATCACCGACAATTTGCCGATTGTCTCCGATTTAAGCGCGAACGGTATACAATTAAAGAGTCCCTTAATATGAGAAACAAAAGCCCCATTGTCTTCTAGAAAGTCAACCATGGCAACAATAGGCAAAGTTTGATACGAATAGGTGACACTGCCCCTTTAAGATGTCATATACTGTTATTCCTTGCTATTTTCGTCAACACGACCGCGGGTGTGGAGAACTCCTTCATATTCGACAACGGTGTTTTTCTGTCAACCAATTCTAGGTTATGAAGGGAAGATGTATTCTTACACCTTTGCCGTCTGGGGCTATTTTCCCTCTCTTTGCTTTTGTGCTTAGCTTGCAGCCACCATGTTTGACGCAATACCTCTTTCAAAGCTTGACGGTATTTTGGTATTGTCCATGCATAAAGAAACGGATTCAATCCCGAGTTTAGAAACAGAATCGGTTCGGAGAGCTTACTGACAGTTTTTACCACTGGCACATCCATACAGGGTTCACAAAGCAGTTCTACATGCAGCATTATATACAATGGAAGCATACAAGAGATGGCAACCAACAACAGACGAAAAACAGTTTGTGTCATTTTCTTCTCTGATCTGAGCTTTTTTTCGATGTCATCGTACGTAGGTTGTCTTCTTGTTTGGCTGTTGTAGCCTTGAGTCCGTAAAGACCGCGCTAACTGGCGTTTTATTGTCAAATAGATGGCTATGTAAAGGCCGATTAAGATGGCGCCAAACAAGGTATAGTTCACGTGTAGATCTATCCAGTAAAATACATCTTGCGGTACGCCAATAAAGCGGAGCATACTGAACAAAACAGAGTAAATCCACAGTAGAGCTATCAGCGTAAAAATGCGTTTTCGGTTCATCTTTCGATCGTGTAACAAGGGATATCTCACTGCAACGTACCGATCATACGCCAGTGAAAGGATAGTTAAAATAGATGCATTTACAAAAATGTATGCTGTTGATTCCCCGATGACATACAAAATTGCGCTTTCTTTTTCCACAGATCTGCTAATTTCAAATGCTGCGTAAAAAGGCTCTGTTATCAGACCCGTGAGAAGGTCCGCAAAGGCCAGATTGACCACCAGATAACTTGCTGTATTTCTCAGGCGTCGGTATGGATCTCTGTAAATTGTGAAACAAAGAAGTGAATTTCCCACAATCGCGATGACACCAACGAGTGCATTAGTTAAACCGATGACCAGGGCTGTTCTCGAGCCTTCCGCATTTTCGAAATTGTCTTTTCCACCTGTTCTATTGCTTGATTCCATGTCCTTCTGATCGCTGTGGTTGAATACTTTTTAATGTTGGCCCGATTGTTTTTGTGTTTAAAACGTTTTTAACTGACGAGAAAGCATTTTGGACGGAATTTTCAGTACAGTGAATGCCTGCAGATCAGAGTTTTCAATAAACCCGGAGCGTTCTCCGTTGTTTCTTTTAAAATTAGTTTGGAAATTTCCCTTATAATGCCATTCAGATTATTTATTTCTGCGAGTGAAATATACGAATAATCATGTGATATTTGATGACTTATTTCTGTTGACTGCAGGGGATAATTCGTTAACAAAAATAACGTGGATTGGATATTACTCCATGAAACCATCATCTAAGTGATTTCCTTGTCTGGAAGTTGTGCTCTATTAAGAAAATTAAATATATAGTATGAGTGACAGTTTTTAGGTTTTAATAACATCCTTAGCTCTCATGTGAAAGAAATGATTAAAAAGTAACATTTCGAGTTCGTGTTGATTGAACTTGCCTCGGGGATGTCACGTATTCCTGGGGTGCGCAGACATGCAATCGGTGTAAGACTGAGGTTATTGTACAATGAAACAAAACTAATGAAATGAAATTTACTTTCTTTGGTGAGTTGTTTGGATTCAACAACCATTAAATACAGAATTATTCTGTCGAACAACTACCGCGGGCCAGATGTTCGGCAGCCAATGGGAAGAGAAATAATCCTATTAGATATAACGAGGAAGTATTGTGAAACAATGGAGGATCTGACATCTGAGCCAGAAAATAATTTCCCGCAGAAAAGTAAATGAAAACAACCGATTCCCATCTCGCCTTCGGTTTCAAGAGCCGTTACGGTGCGTTTTAGTGTTTCCGTGCCAGGCTCTGTAATGCAAACTGGCCTTAACTTGCGAAACGTATTCTGGAATAAATTTGAGATAAAGAGTAAATGTTGGCGTGAAAGGAGGGTTAACCTTTTTGGTAGTAATATATATTAAAAAACACCGAAAAATGTTTAAAAGGAATAATCTATCCTCGGACGACATCTCGTACCCGTGGGGTGGGGGGAGGGACGGAGAAACCGGTTCCCAGGTTAGGAACTACAACTATTCAATTAGGTCGATTGCACCGAGAAAGGGAAAGGCTAAAGAAATCTGGGAGACAAACAATGAAGCAAAAATTCGGCCGCTTAATTAGCATTTGTGGGTTACTTGTTCAATAGTTTAATTTACGTAATGGGAGATGTTTGCCGGTAGTAAAACGTCTCACGCGCAATGGGATTTAAGCCGGCGTTCAAACTGTGTACGTGATGCAATATTTTGATAAAATAACAATATAGTGTAGAATTCTTCTAACATTTTCGCAGAGTAGCATGAACACTCACTGTGGGATTCTGAACTGATTTATTCAAGTAAATCACATATGTAATTTCCTACAAGGCTGGCCTTACTTCACTTAAACAGACCTAAAAATGAATGCCCATTTCATTTATCGCACAGACGCGTTTTTCTATCATTGAGCATTCATTCACTTATTGGCTTCAAGTTTGCTCCGGAGTTAATGAGCCAAGAGGAGGAGGGCGAAGCCCATTTGGTTGTCCTGGAACTTAGGCAACGTCGATGACGACGGCAACGAGAACGCCACAAAACAGTAAGTTTAATGACGAAAAACAATCGCTCTGCATTTGCGTTTTAAATTTTGGTACATTTCGTTGCCGTTCTCTGCAAAACAACAACGTGAAATGACCAAATTGAAGGTTATTGAGAACGTGAGCACAACACAGTACATTTGTTCAACTTGAACGCCGTTGGTATCAATTTAGTATCTGTATAGGTCAACAGCATTGTGCAATTTAGTAGCGTGAATCTATACATTCAAGTGACGTTGCCTTCGTCATTACCTATCATCGACCATAGCACATGTAGAGAAGGCCGTAGGAACCATGATTTCTTTTGATTTTTTTGTAATTATAATACAATCATCGTTTTTTTTTTATTTTCCAATCACAGTCATTTTGTTTCACTATAGTGTACTACTTAAAACAGACTAAACGTCTCCTTAATTGTTGAAGTTGGCTGTGCGTTTGAGTTGTCGACTCTCGTTGAAAACTTAGTTGTGTTATCTGATTATTTATTGGCGAACGCTTCTGAAATGAAGCTGTTACTTTGCTGGTCGGCACTGTGATGGGTCGATTAAAGAACCTGCTGCATTGGCTTTCACAGGCTCGTAGAAGTCATCCCAGCTTACCACCGGATTCCCCGTTGTAAACCCATGACAGGTTTCTCCGACACCCTTTATCTCTTCCACTGTAAGGACCCTGTCCCACAACGCGAACCCGCTAATATATAGATCGCCTCTGTCTTCAGCCGCCAAATGCTCTTGTACACCCATTAAAGTCATGTATTCGCCTCCACGCCTATCGGGTGCTCTGCAGGGACGGGCGTACAATTTTTCTCTAGGTACTTCGACGCCATCTTTGTAGAATTTTCCGCTTTTATCGTCATTTGCTTTCCACGAGACACACAAATGATACCACTGGTTTCGTACAAGTTCTTCAAGTTGCACTTCGCTGTAATAGAAAGACGAACACAGTTATTTTACAGGTGATTTTGGACCTGGGCGGTTCTTGTTTTGTCACCTTTGATAAAATCATTTGAAACTACATAGGTTAATTGCGCGTTACGTCATGTCGGCCATGTTGGTGGTATGGAACAATAAGATTATTCCCCTCTGGGAGTTAACTGCCATTTATATGCAAACTATGTGAGCAAATTTCCTTTTGTTTTTACCACCAACATGGCGGCAATGCAATCCACCTATTAGATTACTCAAATTAGAATCAAATTTAGTACAATTTTGACAACGAAAACGCTTACACCTTTTAAGCAACGAGAGTTGCAATGTAGTGTTCCAGGAAATGTTTTTAATAATGACAGGAGCCCGGGTAATGGAATCCTGATAATGATAATGACTCACAATTACAATGAAGATGAAATGATGGTGATGATAATGATGGTTGTGGAGGTGGTGATGATGATGAGAACGGTGATAATGGGTATGGGGGTGACAATGACGATGATGACGATAATGATGATGATGGGCATGATCATAATGATGGTGTTGATGATGATGATGATGAGGAGGAGGAGGAGGAGGAGGAGGAGAAGGAGGAGGAGGAGGTTGTTGGTGGTGGTGATAATGATGATGATGATGATGATGATGATGATGATGAGGTGAAGGAGGAGGAGGAGGACGTTGGTGGTGGTGATAATGATGATGATAATGATGATGATGATGATGATGGTGATGATGATGATGATGATGATGATGATGATGATGATGATGATGATGATGATGATGAGGTGAAGGAGGAAGAGGAGGATGTTGGTGGTGACGGTGACGGTTATCGTGATGTTAATGAAAATGATGGCTGTCGTCATAAACAGCCGATTAATGAATGTGACTCTTTCGATCTGGTTTGCATTCTCGTGTTCTCTTGTATTCCTCACCATATTGATGATCCATAACTCTTCAACGGAAACAGCTGAAAACGGTGCACAACTTTCTGGCGGCACTTCGCACAATACCAGTTCTTAAATATGAGACCAAAGCCATATCCATCATTCCCTTGGCTTGGTTTGTATTCCATCAGCGTTAATTCCCTATAGGGCCAACTGTCAAACATCACCCAAATGCACATGGTCATTTGTGAGAGCCGTGCAGGCACTGTAGTGATTTTAGCCTGGTCACGACTAATTAATTGTGACGAAAGGTGAACATCATAACTATGTTGAGCTGAAAAAGAGGGAAAATGGTGCAATAAACTAAAAGTCAACATTTTTTTTTAAGCTCAGGGAATTGTGTATCAAGTGAGGGAAATTCTAAAGTTTACTTCAAAATCAGTTTAAAGCGAGGAAATTTCACTGTTGAGTAGCCACTAGGTTTGGGAAAGGGTTTCTCTTTGGCAAAGGTAAAGTTTCAAAGTTGCCGCATTTACGAAGGAATTGGTTTCTGTGACGTCATCGCTGGCTTTATTGGCGAGTTATTTGACTTCTGTGGTCAGTGAAAGCTAGTTTCTGGTCAGTGATTAAATGAGGTTCGATTTTATCACCCGAGCTCGATTCGATTGCAATCGTGCTCCAGTGAAGACTATAGATAATCATTAGAGTTGTTTTCAATTAAGTGACGAAAGTAATTTTGCGTTTGCTTTGGTTTTGCTTTACTGCGCTCTGTGATTGGTTAAAAAAGTTCGTGCCACTATCTCAACCAATGATAAGCCAAACCCTCAAAACAATAGTGTTTTGCTTGAGCGCGCTTAACGCCGTTTACTTGGATTTCCTTGGAATTCTGATTTGCTTATTGTGCTGTTTATGTCTGCTGTGATTGGCCAGAGTAGTTACTTTGGTCTGGGTGTTGGAAACTTAATCGAAAACCGCTTTGTGTTCGTTTGTAAATGAACCCGAAAGACACGAGAAAGTGTACAAGAGGAAAGGTACAAGAAATTCTAGGCAGTATTTCCTAAATTTCTCAAACTTTATCCAATCCCTCACTCACTGTTGTTTGTCCAATTGTCAGACCACAGTTTTTGGTCAGAACATGTGTTTGTTATTTTTCACACAACATGCTTTGTCAAGTTTATGAATGATTTTATACAAGACACAATCAGAAATGTTTATTGACATCTTACGACATTCCTGTGTGTTGCACGCCTCTGTTTCTTCAGCAGGTCCCAGGCCGCTACAGTCCTTTCCAGCTCCAGCCGGCGGGGGACTGGTACAAGTTCTTGTTCGTGTTTTCACTCCTCCTTCACAAGAAGCACTGCATACAGAAAACGCCGACCATTGTGAGTAACCGCCATTCACCGCTATGAGGTAGAAAAAAACGGGGTTTTTTTATAGATCCTTCTTTTGTTGTTAAATGTCAAGGTCTGGCTGCCTGGGCCAGTTGTTTTAAGACCGATCAAGCTAATTCTGGGTTAACGTGAACTTTATTTCGAGTTTAATCAATAAAGATTCCTCCAAAAGATTTTTGGCCCTCAGTTTCGACTTATACATTTCTCTACCATTAGCTAAAAAATAACCCTCTAATTTAAAAACATTTTCTACGAACGAGATGAAAACCTCGGTAAACTTTTGGTCGTGGATTAGAATTAATTTGCTTTCGAACAACCGGACTAGGGACACTTGAAGACCGAAATATGGTAGGGGTATTTATATCTGATCCATCTTCGTTAGTTCAGTTGGAAAGGAACTTAGCATCTCCCGCCCAGTGGTCCTCCTCAGTGCAAGAAATCAACGTGTTGATTGTCAACAAGCATTTTTTCAGATGTTACCATTGACGAAAGAGAACGCTTCCTAAACTACTTGTTGCCCTGTAATTTATATCCTGTGTAACTAAGCAGGAAAACGGCTTTTTTTTTTCCTTTGGGCTACCCTGTATAATTTTGGCGTCATTCTGCGTTGATTACTTAGAGTGGCACACATGCACTTTGAAAGGTTTTGTGCTTTTAAGAGAACCTGTCATGATCAGTGCATGCGCGAACTGTGAATATCAGTCTAATGTTTTAAGTTTGATTCGCCAAATTCGAAAGAGCTTCCACTTGGGAAAACAGCCGTACTTCAAAGAAAGGACAACTTGGTGGGAAAAACGTGTGTTTGCTAGGATGAGGATGTTTAGAAATTAAGTTTTGCTTCAGTCGCGCTTCGAGGTACAACAATTCTCGGCAGGTAATTTGTGGCCGATAGTGCATGCGCTGTTTTTTGAAAACTTCTAGGTGGTGAATGAGGTTTTTCTCCTCACTTGACGTGCTCACAAACCTTCACAATCTGGAAGTGCCTCATTGTGATTAAGAAAGAGTTCAGGTAAACAAACGAGACAAAGTTGATTTCCTCGGCGCAAAGGGTCACCACTGAATTTCAGTTAAAATTGGTATAATTGAGAATCTTCCTTAGCCTGGCTGTACTGAGTTAAAATTATCCACAGATCATCAGCATCGCCATCCGTCGCGTCACACTGAACCCAGCTGTGGGTGAAACACGGCATTCTTTTTAACCGATTTAACGTCTCCTGACCCCTAAATCATCGCTTATAGATAAAGCTACATTACTTTTGCTTTCGAATGACGTATTAAACTTAGCGATCTGTTGAATTATGTCGGAGAAAAAATATACACATATAAATGTGAGACGTTAGCGATGAACTGAGAGTGTTACGGATAGCTAAGTGATTCATGAAACAATTCTCTTTCCAAAATGACGTACTAATCCCACCAATTTTTGGAGATACGTTTGAGAAAATAAGGTATTGATGAGAGAGGTTTATAAACAGGTTAACAATACCAACACTGTGTCAGAAATATGGCGTTTTCTGGGGGTGTTTAA
Source organism: Pavona decussata (assembly GCF_977016875.1). Classification (NCBI taxonomy): domain Eukaryota; kingdom Metazoa; phylum Cnidaria; class Anthozoa; order Scleractinia; family Agariciidae; genus Pavona; species Pavona decussata. The sequence goes on from NW_028145567.1 coordinate 3,297,527, forward strand.
CGTCCTTTGACCTTAAAATCATCGACTGCAGCAATTTTTTTAGTGGCCAAAATAAATACGTAGTCTGAGAGAGTCTGACAGTAAGACGTAGTACTCATCTCGACCCGATACAACTGATGAAACTCTGGTTTTAAATGGAGTTGTAGTACCAAATTTAATGTCTATCTCAAGGACGTTGGCTTCTTCTGCTACTGCGCATACGTTCTATGTATCTTGAGGTGGTCTGCTGGAGAGACTCTGATTTCTTTTGCACGGTGCCTACTAATTAACAATTGTTCCACGAGCGCGCGTTAGATATGAGATGATAGATAGCCAATTAATGAGGCGCGTGGAATAATTGTTTTATTAAAAACAATCAAGGAATTATGCTAGATCTTGCTGATTTCGCTTTGCAAGAACAACCAGAAGAGAATTTAATAATCGTTTTCAATCGGGCATGGTATAATGGCTCATATACAGTGTACCATGGCTGCTGAACCCTGGTGCGATGATCCAGTTTTTAATAATTCAAGATATTTTTGTGTGGTTTATGACTATGCGGGAAAAAAAGATTGCGGCAAGAGCTACTGAAATCCAAAGAGAAAATTGGGGGTAGCCTCACATTTTTCAGAGGTAATTAAGCTTCCATTTGGAAAACATTTCATACATTTTTTTGTATGTTAAAGCTTTTTAGAATAATTGTCGCTTAATTGTCTCTGAAAAATACGTGTTTACCCTCAATTTTTCTTTTTGAATTTCAATGTCCCTTGCTAAGATCTGCTTTTCCCGCATAGTCATAATTTTATAATCGTTTTCAATCGGGCATGGTATAATGGCTCATATACAGTGTACCATGGCTGCTGAACCCTGGTACGATGATCCAGTTTTTAATAATTCAAGATATTTTTGTGTGGTTTATGACTATGCGGGAAAAAAAAGATTGCGGCAAGAGCTATTGAAATCCAAAGAGAAAATTGGGGGTAGCCTCGCATTTTTCAGAGGTAATTAAGCTTCAATTTGGAAAACATTTCATACATTTTTTTGTATGTTAAAGCTTTTTAGAATAATTGTCGCTTAATTGTCTCTGAAAAATACGTGTTTACCCTCAATTTTCTTTTTGAATTTCAATGTCCCTTGCTAAGATCTGCTTTTCCCGCATAGTCATAAACCACACAAAAATACCTCGACTGAATTAGGAGAGTAAAATCAGTCTAGTAAAATCAGTGAGCCTCCAAAATTTGGGACATCAAACTCGACCGAAGTACTCAGTTGAAGTGGAATCAACGTATCAGTCCGGCGACCAATTTCATGTATCATTGGTAATGTTTCTTAGAACAGAGCTGCAAAACACACTATCAAATCAGGAGCGAGTGACTTAATTTCTTGTTGCTTATGCCTATACTGAGTTTGGTCAACAAGTAAGACTTTACTAAACAGTGAAGCAACCCGCTGGTTTTTCGACACAAGCGGTTACCGTTGTGAAAAACGTTAAGATGTAGACTATATTTCCTTCGAAAGACACCATCGGAAAAGTGGCAGAAAGTACCAATCATTTCTCATTTTTCTGTAAGTACTGAGTTTGTTTGCATTTGTAGGGAACAATCTGTTAAAAAGTGAATGGGTTATGGTGTTTGGAATACATCATGAAATACAACTGAAACAATTTTGAGATGTCACCGAAACCTTACGGTTACCTATTTGATTTCATCAAGTTGTTATTGTGATTTCCATTTTACACACCATGCACGTGTATTCTTTACAAGAGGATAAGTGTGAGCAAGGATTACGTTTTGGGCTAACTGAACACTAGACGGAGCTCATTCATCCAAACACGTAAATTGAAATGGCTGTGTAGACCGAAGACGTGAATTTCGATTGGCGTCAAAGACTCAAAGACTCATAGCAAACCTCGCAGTTAAGAACGACCCTAAATTATGAAACGTTGCATTTACCATCAACCATTCTCGGTTTACACTATAAGGAAAGCGAAGTAAACAAAAGGAAAAGAGCTGCGCAAAGAACACAGAGATATGCACACAGGCAGTAGGACATGGATACGGTCTAGGATATCTTGGAAAGGCTGAAATGAAGCCGAGTTAAAGTGAGGAGAGGAGCCCTTGTTGAGCTCGATTTAATGCTCGAGGGAGGCTAAAATGACTTTTAAAGCCCAATTTTTAGAGAATAAATCACCCTGTCAAAGAATTCAGTCGATATGTGCAATAGTGTTCCGACAGTACTACTTACTTTTAGGGACCTGACACTGGGAAGGCGTCCTTACAAACGATGTCAACGCGTTGTCTCCCCTGCATGCCTCGTAAAAGTCTCGCCAACGAACAATAGGCTGGCGCATGCCTCCGTCGCATTTGCTAGCTTCATAAGTAATATCGTATTCAGCCAGCTCTCTGTCCCATAGATAAAAATCTGTCATTTCAATATGTTCTGTCCTTCTCCCTCCTCCAAGTTGCAATGTGTTTCCCGCGGGTATTCTTCCACCATTGCAGATATGATAATCAAGCTGGTTTCCATTCAGGTAGTACCTTGTAATGCCTATTTCTCTGTCCCATAAAAGACAGATGTGATTCCAGTCTGTGCTCCCCATAAGTCTTTCTGCGTCAAATTCGCTGCAGCAAATAATTATAATCGTTGTGGTAACTGAAAAGAACCTCAATCAACATATTCACATGAATTCAAAAACTTCAATTTATTATTTTTTTTGTAAAGGTTCAAATAATACTATTAAGCCCTGGCCAAACGAAGCATTAACAAGGCGCCAAATTTCAGATTGCTCAGTTTGATCAAGATTGGTGTTTACTTGCAATGCTAGGTAGTCATTAGGCTGAAATTTGCCCGGAAATTTGCGCAGGTTTATTATACCTTAGTCACGCAATGTAAGGAATTCGTAGCAGTGCTGAGTGCGCAAGACTGCATTGAATATTCTTTTTTTTTTTTTAATTTGCGTCACTTTTTAGTCTGTTGGAACACCCATCGCAAGTTTGTGGATAAAAATGGCATTTCCAACCCACAATAAATTGTAAGTTCACTTTTCCAGGGATTATCATCATCATCATCATCTCTATTTATATAAACACGGAGTCCCTTTCATAAAATCCCTTTCATAGAACCCCTTTCAAGTGTGAAAGATACAATAAGTCATCGATATGGGAAATAGGAGTATTAAGTCTTAAGTATATATGAATTAATTACAAATATAATACAATACGGAAAACATATAATAAAGCATACAACAGGAGATAATTAGGACTATTATGTATAAATAGAAAACTAAGGTCTTAAATATATACGAATAAATCACAAATGTAATAAAAATGGTTTCAAGCTTGTCTGATCTTGACCTTACCAGCCAGGTCAGTTAAAAAAAAAAATCAGTGTTTAATTTTCAGTGGTTTCTTAACAGAGGTATTTTTGGGCGGTTTATGACTATGAGGCAAAAGCAGATTCTTTCAAGGGCTATAACAATCCAAAAAGAAACTTGGTTGTCACCACATTTTTCAGATAATTAAGCGTCAATAAATCTTCAATCTTGCTTACTTATTCCCTACTACCCCCAGTTGAGCATAGGTCCATGGAAACTGCCTGCCATCTCAATCTGTTTTGGGATAGCGTTTCTAGCTCCCTCCAGGTGTAGCCTCCCTTGTCCACCTCATCGTCTATCATTCTCCTCCAGCTGTTCCTGGAGTGACCTCGACTTCTCTTTCCCTGTGGGTTCCATTTCAGTGCAAGCCTGGTGACATTGCTTGTTGGTTTTCTGTGGGTGCGCCCGATCCAACCGCACTTGCGCCTTCTTATCTGGGTGTCGATTGTCTCCCGTTCAGCTCTTTCCCACAGTTCGTCGTTCCTTATGACCTCCAGCCAGTGGATGCCCATAGTGACGTAACAACTTCCACAACACTACCCTATCAATACAGTCAAAGGCCTTCTCATAATCCACAAAGGTCACAAACACGGGAGAGTTTCACTCGAGATACTGCTCCACAATGATCCTCAAGGTGGCTATGTGATACGTACATGACCTTTCCTTCCAGAACCCAGCCTGTTCATCTCGCAGACGGTCATCCACCTCTGTTTTAGTCTCTCCAGGATTATCCTGTTCAACATTTTCCCAGCAGTTGATAATAGCATGATGCCTCTCCTTGCCAGTTCTTTCACGCCTTTAGATCTCCCTTCTTCGGGAGCTTGATCAAGTAGCCTTCTTTCCAGTCATCTGGTATCTCATTTGTTTCCCAGATTTTACCAAGCAGGTCGGAATAACATTTCAGTCGAGGTTTCCAGGTCTGCCTTGATGGCTTCTGGACCAGCTGCCTTTCCAATCTTCAGATGTTTGGATGGTTCTCTTGACCTCCTCTTTACTTGGTCTACTCTCATCGACCTCCCAAGGTGTTTCGGCGGGTTCTTTGTCGGGAATCTCGCTCGGCGGTGGTCTGTTCAGCAGCTCCCTGACGCGATTTGCCCATCCTTTTCGCTGCTCCTTTTTTTCGGTGAGTAATTCTCCACTCTTGGCTCTGACAGGTCTGTCCGGGATCTTTTAAGCACCTGCCTATGGTCTCGTAATGGAATAGAGCTTTTTCATATCACCCTTCCCTGCTGCTTCCTCCGCCTGTTTTGCGAGATTAGTTCCGTCTGTCTTTTACCTCCTTGTTGGCTTCGGAGTATTTGGCCTCAGCTTCGGCTTTCCTGACTCTCGTTTTGCTGCGATTCAACACCTCCTTCGCCTTTTTCCTGACTTTAACCTTGTTCAGTGTATCCACACTTGCATAGGCCCTGTGCTTTTTGGACTTCCTTCCCAGTGTCTCCTCACACGTCTCCCTCCATGTGTCTTTTATTACCTGCCACAATTGGTTAACTGCTGTTTAGTTGTTCCCCTCGCTCAGGTGTTCGTCGTTTTCTTACAGACTTGCCAACACCTGGCACTTGTTGGAGATGGTGAGCTGAAACCTGTTCTTAGTCTCCTCCACCTTCAGCATCTCAAATGTTGTATTTGTAACTTGTCTTCTTTCGGCCGAAGGTTGAAGTTCTTCAGTTTCAACCGGCGTCTGCCCCCTGATATGAAGCTACGTCTGCCCCTCTCTTTACTCTGACATCCAACATCGACCTTCTGAACCTGAATGACACACAGATGTGGTCAATCTGGTTCTCAGTCCAGTTATCTAAAGAAACTCTAGTCACCTTGTGGACCTTATTGTATAGGAAAACGCTTTCTCTGATAACCAGCTTATTAAAGGAATAAAAGTCAACAAACAGCTCTCCGTTGTCACACATTTCACCAAGACCATGCTTCCCCATGACTGCCTCAAAACCTGCATTGTTGCTCCCCACCTTGGCGTTTGTAACCGATGACAACGCGAGCGGTCTAGCGCCGCCAACGGCCGGAGTGCGCGAGCAATGGCACAACAGACATGAATTTGTGGATGCAAGGAGTGGGCTTAAAAGAACATTATATTACAGCGAAACCCTAAGCTAATTACAACAAAATGAAAAGAAACGAAACGAACTAATACTAATAAAAAAGGAAATGTTGTAAAAACACGAGAACGTATTAAAAAGAGACTATTACAAAAACGGGATTATAAAAAGTAGGAATGAGTTCAGTACATACTTACAACGGCACAAACTCCACTAACCAGAGCATAACTGCCTCTGGGGAGCGAGCTACACAGATCACTTGAACAACACTCTGCTCCACTAATAAACTAAGCTGAACAAATTGTATTTATACCGGAGTAAAACACGTACTGATTATGTGACAGGAAAAGGATTGTGACAGAACAAACACAGATTACATGATAACTACGTACAATTTCATCACACAGTACTTGATAATAAGGTTAAAATAACAACGCCCTAATGACCTACTGTTGATATCATGCAGTGTTGCTACAAGAAACAGAAAACTGTCTTGTAATCCCACATACAAGGAAACCAAGCCTAGGAAATAATGAACCTTACGCAATGTAACACTACAGCACGTGATAAACTAAACCAAACTAAATTAAACCACAAATTATACCAAACTAAACTCCAGTGATATGTCACAATAGAACGCTCCAGACTGTGAATGTAAAGCGACTCCACTCACGTCTGCAATAGGTAAATGATAAAAATAACACTTTACACTACTAAACGTGTCACAAAAATATTCTAAAACGATCTTAGAAATAATTGAGAAATTGCCTTTGGGAACTGCAAAGTGACTCGGTCACATTCGCCTCTCCTTTTGCTCATCATGTCCTCATATGAGCTAAACAAAGGAAAACTATAAGCCCTTTTAAGAATAAACGACAAGTCCATTTAAAACTAGAGTACTAGAGTCTCTTGAAAACTCACGCATCCTGCATAGCAGTGAGTGGTACTTGATCCATGATCCACGTGCATGCTTGAACATTTGTGCTTCTGAACCGTACCATTCCAACTAGAGAGGGCGATTTGCGCCAAGTGATCCCGGGAAGCCATCACTATTCAACACCAGTGGACGTACGTCGTCATCTCCATATGCTTCCATCACGAGAACACACAGCAATATAACATAGTCATACACATGATCACAGATTCTGCTAACCGTTCGTAACAAAGTCAAGCCAGGTACAATAAAGAACATTCAAGTCAGTCTGGCAAAGTAAAAACTTCATCTTTCGCGACGATATCCTTGTGCAACACAAACTAGCGATCCACGCCAGTGTAGGGGAAGGGGACTAAACATTGGGGACACAAATAGGCGTAACTCCGGTACCGGTGGTTGGCCTAAAACAAGCTCTTCCTCGGCGAGTAGACACTAAGGTACATAGTGGACGTCTTGGAGCTACCCCTGAGACAAATCCTGAACTCCAGAGGTCGGTTGAGAGATCCTGTGAAGGCGACTCATCGATTCATTGAGCCAAAATGCAGAGAGTTCTATCTTCGCAATCCTCTTGCAGAACGTGTCAACTCCCATCGCGACTCCACTACCACACTCGTACTAGTTACCAGACATAACGGGGACATTTTAGCCACTACACACAGAAATGCTGGGTAGGTATCGAGGGTGTCTCTCACGTTGAGCTTCTCACAGCACAAAGTCAACTATCGCCGCAACATCCTCCACAATAGCTAGACTAACGGCCATGGAACTCCACCACTGCTCTGCAGCATCCCAGCTGAAGTCTCTCAGGACTGGAAACAGGAACACTTACTGGAGTAACCACGCCACACCACGTCAACATCATTGTGCCGTGTAAATACTCCTAAACTCATTCCCGTTTGTAAAATGCAAAACCTAACTTGCAAAAAACTATTATCTTTTTTGCTTTTCTTTCAAACAACTGTTAAAGATTCGATGCCACTATTTTACACTTGCATCCCACTTCTGACACCAAAATGTAACCGATGGCAACGCGAGCGGTCTAGCGCCGCCAACGGCCGGAGTGCGCGAGCAATGGCACAACAGACATGAATTCGTGGATGCAAGGAGTGGGCTTAAAAGAACATTATATTACAGCGAAACCCTAAGCTAATTACAACAAAATGAAAAGAAACGAAACGAACTAATACTAATAAAAAAGGAAATGTTGTAAAAACATGAGAACGTATTAAAAAGAGACTATTACAAAAACGGGATTATAAAAAGTAGGAATGAGTTCAGTACATACTTACAACGGCACAAACTCCACTAACCAGAGCATAACTGCCTCTGGGGAGCGAGCTACACAGATCACTTGAACAACACTCTGCTCCACTAATAAACTAAGCTGAACAAATTGTATTTATACCGGAGTAAAACACGTACTGATTATGTGACAGGAAAAGGATTGTGACAGAACAAACACAGATTACATAATAACTACGTACAATTTCATCACACAGTACTTGATAATAAGATTAAAATAACAACGCCCTAATGACCTACTGTTGATATCATGCAGTGTTGCTACAAGAAACAGAAAACTGTCTTGTAATCCCACATACAAGGAAACCAAGCCTAGGAAATAGTGAACCTTACGCAATGTAACACTACAGCACGTGATAAACTAAACCAAACTAAATTAAACCACAAATTATACCAAACTAAACTCCAGTGATATGTCACAATAGAACGCTCCAGACTGTGAATGTAAAGCGACTCCACTCACGTCTGCAATAGGTAAATGATAAAAATAACACTTTACACTACTAAACGTGTCACAAAAATATTCTAAAACGATCTTAGAAATAATTGAGAAATTGCCTTTGGGAATCGGTCACACGTTGAAATCTCCAAGGAGCAGTATCAGGTCCTTCCTGGCTACTCCATCTATAAACCCCTGTAGCCTCGCATAGAACTCCGACTTAACTTCGTCATACGCTTCGTTGGTTGAGGCATAGAACTGGATGAAGGTGGCTTTGCCAACCTTAGTGTAGAACCTAGCTGTGATAATCCTGGATGATACTGGATTCCAACCTATGAGAGACTTTGCAGCTTGCGGCGTCAGCATGAATCCAACTCCCTCTGTATGGGGAGCATTTACACCGTCATGGCCAGAGAAGAGGACGGTCTGTCCAGTCGACAGTTGTATACACCCAGACTCGAGTCACCTTGTCTCGTAAAGGCCCAAGATTGACAGGTTGTATGCGGTCATTTCAGCAGCAATCTGTGTACACTTACCTGCTTTTCACAAAGTCCTGACGTTCCATGTACGGAACAGTGTGGTTTCCTTGGGAGTAAGTTAGGAGGTCGGCATCACGGCCTGCTTTCGGCTTTCCCTGTGATACGTCACACGGGTCCCCGAGGAGACTCCTTCTCCTCCCAAGACAGGTGTGACTGCGCGTGTTTCCTAATAATCCTGTAGTCGCTTTGTATCCACTTAATGGGTGATTGGCACACCTAGCTTCACCAGAGCCCCGTTGGCCAGGCTTTTCAGGGTACTTCATGGCTACCATAGCGGCCTGGAGGAACCAGTCCACCGCCATACTTCACCTTGCACAACAATCCTCTACCTACCTGTTCCCAGCTACCACGACGTGGACGCGGGGTTGGACATTGGTAGCCAAAAGCTCAATTTAAAATACGTAGCGATGAATCGAATTTTTTCTAAATTGAAGATTAATTATCCCTGAAAAATGCATGGCTGCCCCAAATTATATTTTTAGATTTTAATAGACCTTTCTGTAATCTTCCTGTCCCGCATAGCCATAAACCGAGCAACACAGACCTTTGAACTGGAATGCACTGTCCCCACGAAATGAGCTTCTCGTACGATCCCGAGATGCACAGAACGTATGCGTAGTAGCAAAAGGTGGCACCGTCCTTTAGACGACTCCAGATTTAATTTTTACAATTGTTGGAAAAAAAAAAGTGTGTTAAGTGATGTGTGTATCTCTTCCTTGAATTCGGGTGCATCCGTTTTGTGGCTTTTACACTTCAGTGATTTTCCTTTTTGGTTAACAAATATTTTTTGGGCGGCCTGCACCGTTTGCAACATCTTACATGGTTGGTCGAGAGAACAAAAAAACGAACAACAGGACAATGATCCCACCCTTAAAAAAAAAAAAAAAAATACACCTGCAGGTTATCAGGGTACAGTGAAAATAGAGCTTTTGAAAAGTGCAGGTTTACTGTTATTTTGAAGGTTCCTAAAAGGAATAAATTTCTACAATATTAAAATGCAAACGAGTTTTACATTGCTATAAGAGAACATTGAGAAGAATTTTCATGTGAAAATTGAGACAGTCAAAAATTTTCTTTTCGAACTTTTTTGGCCTCTCTGACACGATTACTTAGAGCGTTAAATAAAATAAAAAATAACGTTCTTACCATGGTGTTTGTCCAGCACCGGTACCAAAGACAAGTTTGTTATTTCCATTAAGACCCACGAAGAAGTCGCTTGCATAAGTAATTAGCTTTAAGATCTGGCTTGGATTGCTCTTGAATCTCGTTTGCAGCCTTAGCCACAAACACATTGTCATTTTATTTATATTCGGGAAATTGTGAACGTTGACAGAGAGCGTTGGTAGGTTCGGCTTGATGATGACGTCAAAAATATCAATTGCTGCAACGGTATGAAATATTGTCAAATTGTTTTCATGGTGCCAGAAATCTTAGCAATCAGTTACCTAAATTAATAATAATAATAATAATAATAATAATAATAACAATAATAATAATAATAATAATAATAATAATAATAATAATAAACTTTTATTTACCCTCGGCAGTGTTTATAGCACAAGTTCTAGTGGGGCCGAGCATTAAACTTCATAAAGAAATAATCCCAACTGGCAGGAGGCAGACCAGCTGGCTATTTACAAGCCCGGTCGAGGAGTTGAACTTGGGCTACCAAGAAACAACTCCAGCTAGCGGTCAGAGCGGGGCTTGAACCCGGGACCACCGGATTTCAAGTCCGGCGCCCTAACCACTCGACGACGCTGCCTCCCACCTGTTGTTTTCTCTTATCGCCTCCCACTGTCGTGTAGTAGTAATAATAATAGTAATAATCATATTGTTCATTTTAATAAGCTCATCCATCTTAAGATAAAAATATGCGCTTGATTTGAAACATTGAAAATATACTAACGATGGTAATAGGAAAACTGTGTGAATTCACGTTCGCCTCATTTTACGCAACGTTGTGTTTACGTAAGGTCGCTTATGGCTTCAGTAGATTTTCCCTTCTTTACACGCGTGGCCGTTTTCCCTGATACTATGGCAAAAACTGTTGTTGTTATTCTCAATTCCGTTTAGACTAATAAACATGCATATGGTAATGTGAATAAGGTATTGGTAAAAGCACATAGTGAATTATCACTCACGTTTTCGATTACACGCCTTTTCCCCACGCAGGTAAGATATTGTAGGAATATACAGGGCAAGACTTTCATCGGATGAAAAACCTAAAAAACAAGAACGTGATATGGGAGGTCTTTTTGTTTTGGAATCACCAAAGGCCTTTTAATATGTTAAGCGGGTTGGATGTAAAACCATTTTCAGTTCAATCATTAAAATGAGCCAGCTTCATTCACATTCACTCTTACTAGGAAGTATTTACTGACACCAGCGCCCCCCTGTGTACATTGGAAGTTTACATGAACTTCCTCGTTCAAACATGGTCCGTAAAGGTGCCGACAAAATCTGTAGTGTTCTCTTGGTGTTTTATTGGCAAAAAAGGGGGTTGAGGCGGGGTGGATAAAACCTCACGCCCTCGGGAATTAATTTGATATAAACCCTGCATGTCGTTAGTTATTCCAGCTTAGAAAATTATCTTGAGCATTCATGATATTAAGATATTTATCAGTCTCTGACATTCGGATTTAAATTTGACGCTCCGAATTTGCTCAGAATATGAACTCTGTGGAGCCATAATCCTGTTTTGAATTTACTCAAGTAAAAAGATCGTTCCCCCTGGCTAACGTGTATGCAGAAAATGGGCGTTAACCATTCTAAAGAAAACCCTATTATTGCGGAACACTTATCAATGAATGCCTAATTGTTTAGGTATTCTTCCAATTGGTGTTCTTAGTTGGGAATAAACTTCAAGTCTACCTGTTAAAATGGAGAAACGATAATTTATTGAAAAGGATCAGTGGCAGGTGAGCGCAATTGAAAGTGGTGAGTTGTGCATGTGTTGTTGGTTAACGTTGTTAGTGGCGCGATGCGGGGTGTATAGTTGGATGGGAAGTTGTTACAGTTGAGATGTTGTAGTCAGGATGTGTTCGAGCGTAATCATGACTTTATAGATAAAACTTACAGTGAGGAAGGAGAGACAATAGGACGGCAAAGAGCAACCGTAGGGTCTTCATTTTCCCTGTTTGAAAAAATAAAGTGGAGATCAACGTAAATCACTAATCTTGCAAGTAAGTACTCGGCCTTGTCCGGTTGACGCCAATCGTGTCAAACGTCTTAAATCAAGGTGAACTCAACTCAACGGCAGAACGTTGGGGGCTTTTCAAAACGATAATAACCCAAAGAAAGCGGAAAAGTCTCAATACTGTAAAAAAAATAATGGCTCGAAACTGCGATGTCACAACCTTGGCCTATTTCCCCTCAAATCACTGCTCTGGATTTCGTTACATATAAAATCAAACAGTTTTGATCTTAAACTATACAATGATAGCGAACAACACAAAAATGGAGAACTTAGAAAGTCCTTCGCTTATTGTCACGAACATACCATCTGAATCAACTAATAACTAAATATAATTCAGTTGGTCATATGATAAAACACTGAGTCAGCGCGACATTGTCCCGGAGGACGGGAAATATTTGGATTCCGAGCAAATGTTTCCGTCCGGCTCTCCCACTGGATTTCTTATTACATGTTACATTGTCATTACATTTTCGTTATATTAATGATCATAAAACTTGTCAAATGTTCGATTTATGTTTCAGTTAATGATAGGAGAAAGCAAGCGTCGACGTCTTTCTCTCATGTTTATAGCATTGAGCGAGGCAGCCATATTCTCGGTTGTTGTTTTCGTTTAGGTTCCTTTACTTTCAAACTTCTATCAGAAAAAATCTCTCTGAAAGAGAATGTTTATAGCCTTGAGCGAGGCAGCCATATTCTCGGTTGTTGTTTTCGCTTAAGTTCCTTTACTTTCAAACTTCTATCAGAAAAAATCTCTCTGAAAGAGCATGAACTGTTTTTCGTCAACAGCATTTTTAAATTTACTTACATCAATTTAATATATTCTCAACTGAAATCCAAAGAAAGAAAGGCTTTACAGAAAACCAAGAATTTCCAAACAAATGGAGATAATTAAAGATGAATGACATTTTACTAACTCAAACGTTTTTATTCCAAAAAGGCACGGTAAATTTGGAAAGCTTTGCATAACAATCTTACCTGTTAACATAACAATAGAACCTCTTCTGTTTTGCTTAGCACTGGATGATGATACTAGTCAGAATACCTCGGGGAATTAAGACTGGACAAATCTTCTAGCTTCCGTTTATACTAAGTAAAGTAATCAGTGACTGGATACCAAAAGAAATGTAAATACTCTCTGTTAGGTGGCATGACACCTTAATGGAGAAAGTTTACTGAACGGTTAAACTTGGTTACTTAGTTTCTTCCTAAGGGAACCAAGAAAAGATTTCAATTAAAAAAAGGCCGAATGAATAAGAAACGTCCTCGTTTTATTTTTGCAAAAAAATAATCTGAGGTCTGATCTGCTTGGTATTATGAGGGATGAGTCACAGTTTCACGCAGAACAACTCTATCGTCCTGTAAATTTCTTTTAACTGTTACTTGTTCGTCTGTTTTTTGTTTGTACTGACCAAACTGGTGCCCATTGACCTGACATTTAAATGTCACCTTTGCAGGTATTGAAACAAAGTGAACGTTTTTATGTTTTTTCATAATAGGAAACTAAACCCAAAAGCTGAGCACAAAATTGAAATATAACTTTCTTCTTTGACACGACGGCATTTTGTTTGTTATCCCCGTAGCGTCTTATTCGGTCCAGTTTCTTGTTTAACTTGCCGGTTATATGTTTACTCCAAAGTCAGAAAGGCTTTACAGAAAACCAAGAATTTCCAAACAAATGGAGATAATTAAAGATGAATGACATTTTACTAACTCAAACGTTTTTATTCCAAAAAGGCACGGTAAATTTGGAAAGCTTTGCATAACAATCTTACCTGTTAACATAACAATAGAACCTCTTCTGTTTTGCTTAGCACTGGATGATGATACTAGTCAGAATACCTCGGGGAATTAAGACTGGACAAATCTTCTAGCTTCCGTTTATACTAAGTAAAGTAATCAGTGACTGGATACCAAAAGAAATGTAAATACTCTCTGTTAGGTGGCATGACACCTTAATGGAGATGTTTTTTCATAATATGAAACTAAACCCAAAAGCTGAGCACAAAATTGAAATATAACTTTCTTCTTTGACACGACGGCATTTTGTTTGTTATCCCCGTAGCGTCTTATTCGGTCCAGTTTCTTGTTTAACTTGCCGGTTATATGATTACTCGCAGTTACTAAAGCAAATAAAAACAAGCAAACTGTTTCCCATACAATAGATGATTAAATGTGAAATTACTGAAATAGTTCATGATACTTAAATATTACTTTAGTGGATCTGTTCGATGTCAAAATAGTGATTATAGACCTAATGTCACATTAGAACACTCATTTTCTTGATACCATCGGGAGAATTTACTGATGGACTTGTCCTGGGAAAGCCAAACGTCAATGAATGCCTCTGAAATCGAAGAATCATTTAATCGTTCATTTCTGCTTTCAATCAGATATTTTGCTTTTAAAATTTTGTTTTTAATACTTCTCCACTATCTAAATTTAGGAGCCAAACCCATGTCATTACAAGAGCGCTTGCTCGAACCGTAGAAAACAAGGTTCTACTAGAGGTTGGCCTTGTCGAGGAGATAATTGACTGTGTACCGAAGCTTGTCTTCGTCTGAGCTCCAAACAAAGCTGCCATGACGCGAAGTTCGAATCGTTTACTGACGAATATTCCCTCAGCACGAACCTTTCGCTAGGTTGAGAAAATGCGATTTTCCAAAAATATATAATGGTGATTTGCTCTCTAATGTTTTTGATTGATTTCTCTCGTTATTTTAGTTAACGCGGGCGATTTCTTCCGCCCGGCGCCTTCACGTTTCCCACCTCCTCTTTTCATGTCCCTTTGGAGACACGATCCATACTGGTTTTAACCAAATATGATAAAATAATGTCATAGGATGAACAAAAGCATACTCAGAAACGGGTTTTCAGTAAAAAATTGAAAATCCAATAAAACACTGGGAAGATTGAAGCGGACTTCTAGATGTATTCGAGGCGTACCTTTGACTTCAAGCTGACCGAAAACTAGTGTCCAGGTCAGCGCGTCACAAAGCTGACTGTGTTCCTTTAGATGCGCATAACTTTTGGTTTAGAACTTTCGGGTCTAAGTTCTGAACACAACGTCAATTTTCATTCTTGTTATTGTTCTAGTTTACTTGATAAAAGTCTTTGTTAAAGTTAGGAATCTTGTATTTTAAATTCTAGAAAAATCACCGAAGAATTATTGTCCAATCGTTATGAAGTGTCGGGGCGGACATGTTGGAATAAAGTGTGTTGGTTTTGAGTCTGTGGCGGTTACTGCACTACATATACATATAATGGTTTGGCATTGCTATTCAGTAGCTTCAATCAGTTGGCAGTCAATATGGTTGAGTGAGAATCCTCAATGCCTGTTGGACAGTTAGTAGACTACAAAACCGGATTCCGGTTATGAACCGACAGCGAACTGGGATCGACCATGTGATTCTGGCGCTTCGGCTCATGGTTGAAACAAGGTTGAACACCTTATGATGTTTATACAACAGAAACTCATTTTGAATTTAACAGCCATGAACCTCGGGTCGTTTTCGTCCTATATCCTGATGTCCACTATACTAACGTGGGCAAGCTGACAAAAGTGGTAATTTTTAACTTATTTCATAGAGTTAGCCTTGAAAACACCTGACCAGTTTTCAAATCGGTGCTTTAAGGCCCCAAATAACCTGCGTTTAGCACCAAAACACTACACTGTTCCCTGCCTAAATGGAACTCTATTCTCTCAGTTCTTCACTGAAAACAAGAGGCTATTACCAGCTTAAACTCGGGCCATATTTGACCGCGTGGTGCGTAAGTCTACGATCTTTTAGCAGTGATAACCTCCAGCATCGCTAACTCCACCAAATCGATAAATACAGAGATATAGTGAGGCAATAAGTAACCACCAGATACAATTCCATTACTTGCAGTCAGAATGAAATCAAGGGGAAAACAACATTTGTTAAGTAGAGTACCTTGTGCTTCAATTCCCGGGCTTAAATCCTTACGTTTTTACCTTTGATTTGGAGACAGAAACCATTTGTTCATTGATTATGTTTCAATACTAACCGTGAGTCAGATATGTATCTGTGTGACCCCGGGTCATGATGACGCTAAAAGATCGCAATTTCCGGTATGATCGTCGTGAAGGCCACATTCAAGTGTTCTACCCTTTCAACCAAATCTTGAACAAGAATTTCTGTTGTAGGCTACATCGGGACTATGATCATGAAGAATACTATTTCATGTAAACATCATAACGTGTCCAACCTTGTTTTGGAGTACCCATTCTAGAAACAACCTTTAACTCATTTATCTATCATCGCTGATCATCGCTAAGTATAGGGGAATCTTTGCTGTCGTCATTATTCGCATTTTCCCTCATTGCCAAAAATCAAACAACAGGCTATAAACAAATGGACACCACAAACTAATAAAAATGTCACTGGTGGTAGTTGCTGGAAGTAGTGCTGTGAAATGTTGAATAGTCTCAGAGAAATTAGCCTTCAACAAGTGTGAAACTTTCAAAAAATGCGTGGATGGCTGGCCCAGCCATACATTCTTTTTAAAATGTTAAGTAAAAAAAAAACTATTCAATTTTCCGAAAATTCCAAGTTTGCCAAGCTCTTTCAATTTGTGGAGACCATTTATTGGTAGCTAATTGTATCCTTTATGTTAATACAGGCTAGTGAGGCTAGGCTTGTAAACAAAAATCTGCTTTTCAAGAGCACGCAGTGAACAAGGTCTTAAAGACTATTTATAATTTCTTTTTCTTTTTTTTTTATTAAAAGCAGAGTCATCGCTCGTTTCTGTCAAATTACAGTCATTTTATTTCACTGATGTACTAATTAAGAACATAATTAACCTTGCTTAGCTTCGTTGACAGTTCCTCATTGAAAGCTAATACTTTATTGTAGAATTCAATTTCTGATGAAATTAATACTGTCATGGTTGGCATTTCGTTGGGCTGATTAAAGAACCCTCCGCATTGGATTTCACAGACTCGTAGAAATCATCCCAGATCACTACCGGACTGAACTTTCTGAACCCTTCGCATGTTTCCCTGACCTTGCCTATCTCTCCAATTGTAAGGACTCTGTCCCATAAAGCGAACCCGCTAATTTGCACCTCTTCACTCGTGCGAGAAACCGATTGGTCCACGTGATTGGCTACACCCATTAAGGTCATATATTCGCCTCCACTCCTCTCGCTTGCTCGACAGTGATAACGTCGTAGATTTTTGGGTCTTTTTATCGGGATTCCATTTCTGTAGAACCTTGCATTATTGTTATTTGCTCTCCACGATACACATAAATGACGCCACCTGTTTAATTGAAGTCCACGAATTTCCACTTTGCTGTAAGAGAATGATGAAGCCAAATGTTATAAGGTCAGTGGGAGGAGGAGACCTGGGACGAGTTGCCTAAAACTTAACGGCGGGCGTAAATGCTATCATCAGACGTTAAAATACTGAATGTGACTGGGCTGAAGGTCTGGCGTTAGCAGTTACGCCCGACGTTAAGTTTTATGCAACTCGTGCCTGGAGCGAAATTTACGAAGGCCGCCTGCAGTATATCTATCCTGAACAATAGGGAGCTTAAGCAGTGACGACGGCAACGGCAACGAAAACGTCACCTGGAACTATAACTTTATTTCATTTGTGCTACTTCGCGATTATTTCAACTCATTCAACTTCTACAGAAATGGCGAACTATCCAGGAACCAAATTGGTTGGAGTGGCGTTCAAGTTAAGAAAGAAAATGAAAAATTCACCGTCGTGTGCTCACGTTTTCCAAAAAACCTACAATTTGGTCATTTCACGTTGTTGTTTTGCAGAGGACAGCAAAGAAATGTACCAAAATGTAAGACGCACATACAGAGCGATTATTTTTTGCTCGTTAAACCTATTGTTTTGTGGCGTTGTCGTTGTCGTCGCTGTCGTCGTTGCGGAGTAAGGGCTTGAAAGCTGGTGCAGACTGCTTTCAAGCCAGTGTGCTTGTTGAAACTTTAGGGGCTGATCGCCAAGCATGCGCAGTAGCCTGCTACATAACTCAGTGTTGGGCCTAACTTTCGATAGGTGACTGCATGTTACGTTTCAAGAGCACAGGGGTGGGAAACGGAGGGTTATGACACTTTTAACTCAGTTGAATTTCTTTTGTTTCCTAGGCTATAGTGAAAGGCGGCATAGTTTGGGCCAAGATCTCCAGTCAGATGCCTGGCCTGAATAATGGATGGGCTTATGCTGACACAAAGCCTAGGTGCATGGCTCAGTGAAGGTGGGTGACTGGCAGCTGTCCGTCAAAAGTACAGTGGGGAGAAGGGGAGTGATACTGGCTACAGGTGAAGTTTGGGCCTTTTACAGTTTGAGGGCAGGTGCATTTTTGCAAATCCAACCTCTTCATATGAGCCCGTTGACCGCGGGCTCGCCCGGTTAGCGGGGCGAATTTGGTCTTTTTTTTTTTTTCATTTGCCTATGGAAAGTTTCATCCCGGTTACAGAGACGAAAAAGATGCCGGATTCTTTGCTTTGGCCTTCACGTCCTTTGAACGTCTGTCGAAATCATACGGCAACTGTAAAGCACCCACAGCTCTGAACATAAATGCATCGTGTACATAAGGTTTTGCCAACCCCACTTACAGTTCTTGGTACTGAATTTGTTTATCGGCGTCGAAATCAAGACTTTTATAGGCCATTTTTGGGAAGTCCTGGTAACGGGCTGGAGTTTATATATGGAAAATATCGTCAGTCCGTTTACAGAGATCTCGGTTGCAAATCCAAACATCTCAGTAACGAAACTAACCGCCTTCTCATCAACACATGGAAAGTTTTACAAAGGAAATGCAGATGAGACGAGATCTTGGAAACCGGGCTTATATGAAGAGACCATGAGCTATACATGTAGCTTGAGCATAAGCACTGCCTTCAGTGATGAATTCGCAAAACAAATCAATGAAATCATGGACGATGATGTCATAATATCGATATGGAAATTGATATCGAAAAGAATGTCAGATATCGGTAAATTGCTTACTCATATCAGATCGATTTGAAAAACTGGCATCGGCCAACCCTCAGTAGACATAACGTAAGTATCCATCCACAATCATCACGATTACCTGAAGCAATCCAGGGACGGGATTTCACACGGCTTAATCACCATATACATGTATTCCTTACCACTTTTCGTTCTCGGGCACCCCAGGCTTCATCCAGAAGATCTTAAAAATGTATCTGTACATAGCTTTTTTCTTCAATTTACCAGGAAAGGTAAGTCTGAGACCAAAACCGTTGTTCTGCACACTTGATTTGTATTCCACGAGCGTAAAATCCGTAAATTGCCCACTAGTTAACTTCACCCAAATGCACATGGTCATTTCTGAGAGCCGTTCAGGGACTTTAATGGTCTTAGCCTGGTCACGTTGAATCAATTGGTTGTTAAGTCGAACGTCAAAAGTAATAGCTGAAGAGAGAAAAAAAAAGACATATGGTACACAGCTTAAGGACGGTGTCTCCTTTTGCTATTGCGCATACATTCTGCGCATCTGCGAGAAAGTCGAGTTTCTATTGGCGGTGCCTGTTAAAACAGAGATATTTTTGCGCGGCTTATAACTTCGCGGGAAATGCAGATCTTGGCACGGGTTATTGGAATCCGAAAAGAAGGGTAGGTAGGGGTAAGCGCGCATTTTCCGTCTCACAACCCTTGTTTGTATATAACTCTGTGGGACGTTAAAGAACCCACTCACTGTTCGCAAAGAGTAGGGGACGTAGTTCCCGGTGTTGTGGTCTGTTCTTTGTGTGTATACTCTCATGGTGGGCGCATTTCATCATCACGTCATGTTAAAATGCGCGTTACAAGTTACAAGTATTCGGTATTCAGTATTCGGATATTTAAGCTGGAATTTGAAAAAAAAAATGCCCATTGTATTGTGTTTTGGCACTTTCTAGAATTATTGTTGCTTAATTATCTCAAAAATAAAATGCGCGGTTACCCGCCAATTTTCTTTTTGGGTTCCAATAGTCCTTGCTAAGATCTGCTTTTCCCACATAGTGATAAGCCGCGCAAAAATACTTCGGTAAACTAAAATAGAAATATCCTTAATGTTTGTTATGTCATAGTTACGCGTGAAAATTAATGAATAGAGACAAGCATGAGCGATGAACAATAAGGCGTTTGATTGACAGTGAGGCACGAGATTCGACTTTGTATCATGCATTACGACATACGACCGCCGACCGGTTGGCTCAGTTGGTAGAGCACCGGGCTCCCGTGCAGGAGGTCGCGGGTTCAAACCCCGGCCGGACCAACACTCAGGGTCCTTAAATTAATTAAGGAGAATAGTGTTGCCTTTGTAATGACATATCTGCAAATGGTTAGACTTTCTAGTCTTCTCGGATAAGGACGATAAATCGTAGGTCCCGTCTCACAACTCTTGTTCATAATAACTTTGTGGGACGTTTAAGAACCCACACACTGTTCGCAAGAGTAGGGGACGTAGTTCCCGGTGTTGTGTTCTTGCCTTCTATCTTTCACACTCATGCTTGCATGGGTTGAGTGGGTGGGTGAGATCTAATATGGACCGATAGCGCCTGCCAGAGGCGCCTTCACATGCTGACGTCCGATCTCACCCCATAGAATTGTAAACCGCCCTGAGACTTGGTGATATGTGCGGTATATAAGAATTCATTCATCATCATCATCATCTTGCTCAAGTAAGAACCAAGAATATATGCGGGGAATTATCTGGTGTCTCCTGATAGTAGTTTCTAGATAATCTGATACTTGACAATATCCAACAAATTCAGGGCACCTCTTCATGTTATTTTGTGAGTACGACTGCAAAGTAGAAAATATCATCCAGAAGTCACTTTCTTCGTGACCCGCTCGAATATTACCGAATTTGTTAGAGGCTGTATTGTCCCATCAGCGTAAGCAAGTCATAACTACCGAATGTTCGAGACGGGTGACTTTTCCATTCCTATAAGGGAAAATTTAATTCTCGCTGCCCGATCGGACAAAAGCAGCTGCAAAACTCTGTGCTATATGTTTGACTTTTGCCTGTTCGGTTACATTAGCCGAAATGGTCCTCTACAATCGTTTACGTTCTTGGGCACATTCTTCCTTCAAAAGTAAGTAGCTCAACGGTTTCCAGCATTTCCCCCAAGTTACAGTTTGATCGATCACCACCACCACTCTTTATCAGTGTATACTACAATAATGGAATCAAACAAATGTCCAATTATTGAGAAACAAGTTATAATTTTTTCTCTCGATTTTAAAGGTTGCCATAGTAACCACATAAGCTGTTAAATGCAGCTCTAAATTTAGCTTTAGTTTATTGTTAACTCGAAAACTATATCAGTGATCCCGATATTTTTATTCTGGAACTGTAATCACCATGTTCAGCCGCAACGTTTTGCCAATTTTAAGAAAAAATGTAGGAAGGGGTTCAGAACCACTTTAAGTTATCGAAAATTTAAGGTGGCTCTGAATCCTTCCGAACATATTTTCTTTTAATAAAAAAAGATTTGCAAAAAGTTGCGTCTTGACGTGTTAATTACAATTCGACAGTAACTAGTATGGGTCACCGAGCTCGTGTTTGAGTTATAATCATTTAAAGGGAACCTCCACTCTTACAACAAATTGACGGGTAAGCGTTGGAAATACAGTCGAACCTCCCTTTGCGACCACCTCTCGTAAGCGACCACCTCTCATTAGCGACCACTTTTCCAAAATACCAAAAGTTTTCAAGTCAAATCACTATAGATGGAACCTCTCGCAGGCGACCACCTCTCGTAAGCGACCACCTCCCGTAAGCGACCACTTTCAGAGATGATTATTTAAAACTTCCAATTGTTTTTAACCTCCCGTAGGCGACCACTTGACACACAATCTGCTGTTTCTCTCACGGGCGAAAATTGACTGTAACATATTGGGCCACATCATTACAGCGGATGCCGTATTTATAGCCGGAGCTACCGGAAGTGTCTCCCGACATTGAAACAAATGATAACATATACATGCACTATAGTGTACACCGAAATAAACTTTAATCAGGTTGAATCCCTATAGGAAAGAAACTTTCTTATCTTGCAAATAGCATACATGTACATGCACGACCGGTGATGACTCTCTCAACCTTGTATTATCCAACAGAAAAATTGTGGCGATAAAGAACGTCAACTGGATTATGTAACAAACAAACAAACGCCAAAGTTGTTGATGTGTTACGCTTGAAATGTAACATTGCAAACATGCCGTTTACTGTTTGCTCCTAAATCAGGCAGTCTAAAGAAAAGTTTTTACTTTGGGTTTAGATAAGCACTGGCAAAAGGGTTAGGTGTCCGCAATTACCATATGTAAATTACCCGAAATTTAACCCCCCCCCCCCCCCCCTGTGGCCTGACCTCTGGTAAGCGACCACCTCCCGTAAGCGACCACATATCCTTGACATTATGGGTGGTCGCTTACGGGAGGTTTGACTGTAGTGTCTAAATTCTAAATATTTGTCTAAAACGTAGAAATGACATTCAAGTGTGTTAAAAACTAGATATGATTATCGGCAACTTTCGCTTTTATATTTCCTGGGTGCAGCCATTTTGAATTTGATGACGTGTAATGGTTGCCGCTATTGTAATTCAGCAGAAGTTCTTTTGTGTAAAACAATTGAGCAACCTTATTACGTCATGAAATCCAAGATGGCGGCGCGCGGGAAATTTAAAAACGAAAATAGCCGATAATCAAATTATGTTTTTTTCGACACTGAAATATTATTTCCATGATTTCCAATGAAATTCCAAAGAAAATTGAATTTTCAATAATGTAACGTTAACATGTTTCGAAAGTGGAGGTTTCCTTTAAAGCTAAAATAATGTTGTGGTAACATACAAAGTCGAGAAAACTATGACTTGTTCACCAATGATTAGGCATTTGTTTGACATTATGTTACTGCGCAGATGTTTTGGCATCTCGAGATACTCGTGTTTCCTATGGTTGGAAACAGGGGTATTTTTGCGCGGGTTAAAACTATGCGGAGAAAGCAGAACTTAGCAAGTGCTCTTGGTATTTAAAAAGAAAATTGGGGGTAGCCATTCATTTTTCAGAAATAACTGACATTGCTTTGTATTTTAGCACTTTTTAGATTTATTGTTTCTTAATTATCTCTAAGAAATGTGTGGTTACCCCCAATTTTCTTTTTGGATTCCAATAGCCCTTGCTAAGATCTACTTTTCCCGCAAAGTAATAAACTGCGCAAAAATGCCTCTGTTTTAGTAGGCACCGTCCTTAACTGATCAAAAGTGGTAGTCAAAGTTTAAGTGCTGGAAACCGGTGCCAGCCACCTTAAAAAACGGCCAATAAACACATTTTTGGAACGTTGTTACCGTTCTCTTTGACATTAAGCACTTACCACCTTTCCAAGAGACCTAATGCCTCACAGCTTAACTAAGTGAAGGCCCCACATATAAACATAACTGTTGTCGTTGTTGTTGGTGGTGGTGGTGTTGGTGGTGGATTGGTTGGTCACTGGGGTTATGGTCTAAATCCACGTTCTTCCTTGTCCGAATGGATGAGTGTAATTGAAAAAAAGATTCTTGTCCTTGTCCATGTGGTAAGTCACAATTATTGGTCAGAACATGTACATTTACATAACGTCAGCTTACTATAAAAAGCATCGTTAAAACGATAATGCAAAACAGAACTTAAATGGTTATTGGCATCTTACGACATTCCTGTGTGTTGCACCACTGTGTTTCTTTATCAGGTCCCTGGCTGCTGCAGCCTCCAGCTCCAGACGGCGGGGGGTTTGTACAAGTTCTTGTGCGTGTTTGGAATCCTCCCCCACAAGAAACACTGCATCCACTAAACGCTGACCATTGAGAGTAACCGCCGTCCAACGCTATAAGGTAGGAAAAAGTTGTCAATACATCCATTTTTGTTGTTTAAGGTGGCTTAATACAGTTTCCAGCACTTCACATCACTTATACTTTGACAGATCAATATACTACCATCCTTTATCAACTAATACAACAATAATGGTATCAGGCAAATGCCTAATCATTGGCAAACAAGTTAGGGTCACAATAAGTTACCATGGCAACAAAATAACCTGTTAAAAACAGCCCCAATTTTAGCTTTAAGGACGGTGCCTAGTAACACAAAGTTATTTTTGCGCAGTTTATGACTATGCAGGAAAAGTGGATTATAGCAAGGACTATCGGAATCCTAAAAGAAAATTGGTGGTAGCCACGCATTTTAGATAATTAAGCAACAATAATTTTAAAAGGTGCTAAATTACAAAGCAATGTCGGGCATTTTTTTCCCAAATTGAAGCTTTTAATTATTATCTCTGAAAAATACATGCTTTCTGATAATAAAAGGTTTCGTGAAGCACTTTACAACAAAAATGAGCGATTGTCTTAGGCAATCCATAGAGATTCAGTAGTCCGCAGAATTCTTCCCAAACACATTGCTGATTTACTGTGTCCAAAAGGAACCAGATTAGCTCATCTCTATGGATTGCGTAAGACACACAAAAAGCATCTGGCCATGCGACCAATTCTTTCTGCAACAGGGACTTACAACTACGCCCTAGCAAAATGGCCACATGAGAAGTTAAAGCCCTTCTCAACTAACAAATACACGATGTCCGATATCTTTGAGTTTGCTCAGCAAATCCAACATCTTCAAGTCAACGAAAATGATATCTTTGTATCGTATGACGTTTCTGTATTATTCACAAGTGTCCCCTTGGAAGAAACGATCCAGATTCTCGCTAACAAAGCCTTTGCCCAGAACTGGTTAACGAAACGCATCAGTTAAACATCACCCAGGATGATCTTGTTGAACTATTGAGGATCGGGTTGCTACAAAACATCAACTTTTTCAGTTTAATGGACATCTTTATGAACAAATTGACGGAGTTGCCAGGGGCTCGCCCTTAGCCCCACTTATGGCGAATGTTTTCATGTGCTCTATCGAAGAGAAACTGGAAAGCAAAAACAAATTGCCTTCTTTCTACAGAAGATACGTGGATGATACCTTGGCCACGGCACCCGATATTCCATCTACTGAAGCCTTTCTTACAACGCTGAATGATAGAAACAGTCACCAAAAACAAGCTACCCTTCGTTGGAATGGAAATTGAAATGAAAGGAAATCAACTAGCAACAAGCGTCCACAGAAAAACGACCAACAAAGGTCTCTTACTGCACTATCAAAGTCATGTTGACAATAAGTATTAACACTCACTCTTAAAAACAATGTTAATTCGCGCACACCGCCTTTCAGCTTCTCCGGATCTTTTTACTGATAAATGTAACAACCTGAACTCAATGTTCCTGAAATTGAAGTATCCTCCGTGACTTATTGAATCGACCATCAGCAGTTTCATCCGTTCACAAGATCAAGTCGAACCACAACCCGAAATCCTACTAGATCATCCCATTACAATTGTCTTACCATTCAACTTTGATCAGAGTTCGGCCGACGCTGTACGAAAAGATCACAGCGAGCAAGAAAAATGGAAGTGATTTGCGCCCAGTGTTTACTAGCACAAAAATTATTGATGATATCAGGAGGCTCCTGATGATATCAAAGTGGTGGAGGCCAAACATCCCCTGATTAACCAACACTGCGTTGTTTATAAATTTTCATGTGATCTGTGCGATACAGATTATGTGGGATATACATCCCGACATCCCTTTCAACGCATCACTGAACGTAACCATTCTGCTATTGGTAAACACCTGAAAGAAGAACACAAGCTGCAAGCAACTAATCTACAAGACCAGTTTATCGTTCTAAAGAAATGCCGCACAAAGTTTGACTGCCTGACCTATGAGGTGCTGTTTAACAGCAACATAAGGATTCAGTTCGCGCCAAACTTTTTACATAACAATTGAATGCTTTAACTCCCTTGTTTATTCCCTAAATATTTTCACACTTTTGTTTACTATATATATGATTAATTTTACCCTGTACTTCGAACTTGATAATGATGACATGGAGTCATCGAAACGTCGTTCACTCTTTAAATACATGCTTACCTCCAATTTTCTCTTTGGATACCAAGAGCACTTGCTAAGTTCTGCTTTCTCCGCATACTTAATTAGTCTTAAGCCGCGCAAAAATATCCTTGTATTACTAGACACCACCCAAAGGAAACCCGAGTTTCTCCAGATGCGCAGAACGTATGCCCAGTAACAAAAGTAGGCACCGTCCCTAAGTGATTATAACTCAGAAACGAGCTTGTTGACCTCCATTTTAATTATGGAACTTTAATCAGCGTGTTCAGATCCAACTTTTTGCAAAACTTAAGACGTCTGTAGTTAGGGATTCAAAGCCGTCTTAAATTTTCGAAAATGTAAGATGGTTCTTTTTAACAGGCTATTATCTTGCTATGGTAGCCGATTATGACCATAAGTTGTGCACCAATGACTAGGCATTTGCTTGATACCATTATTTTATATCAATTGATGAAGGGTGGTAGTACTGATCCATCAAAGTATAAGCGCTGGAAAGTGCTGGAAACCGGTGCCAGCCACCTTCATATCAAGTAAGTTAACGTGTAAAAGGAAGATGTAACGTACTATGTGTAAATATGGTTCACCGGCCAGGACGCGAACCCTGGTCTCCTGCATTTAAGGACAGTGCCTACTTTTGCTATTGCGCATACGTTCTGCGCATCTCAAGATACTCGGGTTTCCTATCGGTGGTGTCTACTAATACAGGGATATTTTTGCGCGGTTTAAAACTATGCGGAGAAAGCAGAACTTAACAAGTGCTCTTGGTATTGAGGGTAACCATGCATTTTTAAGAGACAATAAAACTTCAATTTGGAAAAAAAAAACAGCCATATATTGCTTTTTATTTTACGCCTTTTTAGAATTATTGTTGCTTAATTATGTCTAAAAATTGCGTAGTGACCCCCAATTTTCTTTTCGGATTCCAACAGCCCTTGCCAGCCGTTTTCCCGCACAGTCATAAACCGCGCAAAAATACTTCTGTTTTAGTAGGCACCGTCCTTAAAATGGGTTATTCCAGGAAGGGTTAGGGATAGGCTATTCCAAATCAATGTCTTCACTTCCATCCTCATCAATTACGCCAAATTCTCTAAAAATGGACGCTTATTGGGCAAGAGGCACTTTAGCAATGGGATTGGTTATCAGTATTGGCGTACTTGTAATGAGCTTCTGAAGTTGGGCCTGTTTAGAAAGATGACGCTTTCAGAAAGAAATGTGCTTAATCAACTCATTATGCCCGCGGAAGGACCTTGAAAAGCGACGGACCATGAAACCGTAATCAAGAGAGTAATAAAGAAATGAAAATAAAATAAAAGAAGTGAGAAGAAACATAGGAAAGGAAAACTTGGAACAGAGATGTTGAGGTAGAGGGTAGGGAAAATGGCTAGGAATACTTTGAAGAGGATAAAAGGAATCTTATCAAATCACGACGTTAACGCCAACGAAAACGTCACTTAGAAATAAATATTCACGTCATTTGATTTACTTTGTGATTATTCCAATCCGTTCAGCTTGCACAATGCGAACGAATTATCCAGGAACATAATTTAAAAATTCACTGCTGTGTACCCACGTTCTCCTGAAAACTTTGAATTTGATTAATACGCGCTACTGTCTTGCATAGGACGTTGAAGAAATGTACTTTTTTTAAACGGGCGTGCAGAACCACTGTTTACCTTATTAAACCGTTTGTGTTGCCCGTCGTTGTTGTGCGTGATAAGGTTCCTATCATTAAACTAGGTTAGTCACAGTAAGAATCTGAAGGCTTAAGGGAAGTGACAAGGCTTGACTAACTTCCAAAGTGCAATGCTTTGACATGAAATTTCCCTCTTGCAAAATAACCCCGATAAAAAATATTAGAATTGTCGACAACACTTACTTCTAGGGACCTGACACTGGGAAGGCGTCCTTAGCACTGGTTTAAACGCGATATCTCCCCCGCATGCGTCGTTAAAGTCTCGCCAATGTACAAGAGGCTGTCCCATTCCTCCTCCGTTGCATTTTTTAGCTTCATTAATAATATGGGATTCGGCTAGCTCTCTGTTCCATAGATAAAAACCTGTCATTTCAACATCGGTTCCTTTTCTATTTCCGCCTCCAAGTTGCAATGATTTTCCCGCGGGTAATGCTCCACCATCGCAGACTTGATAATCAAGCTGTATTCCATTCAGGTAATATCTTGTAATGCCTATTCCTCTGTCCCGTACAAAACAGACATGGTTCCAGTCTGGACTGTCCATAAGTCGCTCGACGTCAAATTCGCTAAAATAAATAAATAAATAAATAAATAAATAAATAATAATGATGATGATGATGATGCCGATGGTAATCACCCTCATGATCATAATCCTACTTATAATCACAATTTTTTGTACTCTTCTTATCTCAGAGATGAAGTTCTAAGGTCAGCTTGATAGAAATGCGGGGAAGCTAAAGACCGAAATGTGATTGACTTTGTTGTCTAAGGGTGACCCGAAGAGAAAACCGAGAGTCTTATGGCAGCTTAGAATTTGGCTTTGAAAACAAACTCATTGACGAAGGATATTCACAAAATGGACCGAATGGAGTTAAAAAGCGAAGGTTATCTGGGAATCTGGTGGAGAGCGTGATGCACGTTGTCAGTGCGTGGAGGTAAAAGGTCATGCAATGATCACTGGTACCAACATTTCCCAAAGAGGGTTCTGAATGATGTTGAAAAGTGTAACATCCTGTGGGTCGACCTTGACTTCTTTACAGCTAGAGAGATCGACCATCGGAGACCTGACATTGTGGTATTTTAATATCCCACGTGAGTACTAGCTAGATGATCGATGTTGCAATCCGGCCCTAGTGACTACCACATCGCAAAGATTGGGTTGGAAATGCTTGCTAACTACTGAGTATTAGAAGTAGAGATCCCAAGAATGTGAGACGGTGTCTATCACCAATGTGAAAATAATCGCGTCCTAAAGTGATGACGTCGCAAAAACTAAATTTGGCAAATTATGCAATTGGATGAGATATTCGAAAAGAGTTTGATCAAAACTGCCCACTTGCCAAAAAATCAACATCTTATTGCAACTTATGTTCTCATGACTCCATGTAAACCCCTCTTATTAAGCCTCGGTTCTAAACGAGAAGAACTGAGTAGCATTCAGCGAATGGTCAGGATGGTAACTGAGGCATGCGTATGCTTAGGTGTCCTTGACATTGCCACCGTTTGTTTTCTTACAGCTTTAATCTACATGGAAATTGTAGCGGGCTTTTTGCGCTACCTTCGTCTCAGTGATGCTTTCTTTGTAGTGCCACGTGCACAAGACGGCGTTAAAATGGCTTTTCGTGCAGCTTGCGCTCACCCTTGAGTCTGTTTGGCCACCCATTGCAACTCTGTGCATACAAGTGGGAATTTCCAAACTCGCAATGCCTTGAAACTAAACTGATACTTCAGGGAAGATTACTCAGAAAACTGTATACTGTAAATATTTTTTTTTACAAAGTTATACGGACATATTTTTTATTTTGTTCATAGCTATCTTACTTATAGGAATCCTTCAACGTTATAGGACCCATCTCTTGTTTTCCTTTTCAAGTTGTAATTTTATGTAAATTTTGTTTTGGTTAATCTTATCTTATCTTATCTTATCTTATCTTATCTTATCTTATCTTATCTTATCTTATCTTATCTTATCTTATCTTATCTTATCTTATCTTATCTTATCTTATCTTATCTTATCTTATCTTATCTTACTGACCTGTCCCGGGTTGTTCGAAAGCCGATTAACGCTAATCTACGATTAAAAGTTAAGCGAGGTTTTCATTTAGCTTTTTAAAAGTGGTTTTAAAGCCTAAATGCAAGCTAAAGGTAAAGAAAAGTCTAAGTCAAAACTGCGGGGCAAAAATCTTTTCGAAGAATCTTTATTGACTAGTAATTAAACTTGAATCAAAGTTCACGTTAACCCAGGATTAGCTTAATCGGGCTTTAAAAAACTGAGCCCAGGAGATTGTGTCATTTTAAGAAAAAAAAAAATTGGTGTTTGTTTACATGATTCCAGAATTCAGTCTTTCAATTGCTTCAGATGAACGTTTTTGTTGTATCCCCCTTCCCCGAGATCTGATTTTATGGCTTACTCTCTTTGGATATTTTTTACTTTAGAGAACGTATTAAGGGTTTCCTTGAGCAGAATAAATTCCTTCCAACTTAAAGATATATAAACAATAGCCGCCATTTGGCGCGAAAATATGCTCAAATATCTGAGCATATTTTTAAAGCCAAATGGAGGCTATTGTGGCTATTATCCTTCAAATATTTTTCGCAACATGTACCAACGAGTTTGAGTATTTGAACATTTCGTTTAAGAACAGTTTACCGTCAAAAACGTTTAGAGCGTATGTTGTTTTCTGATACTGCTCTATCGACCAGCAGGTTTATCTCTCCTTCTGTCACAAAAGCAAACGTTCCGCCATCTTGACATTAACTGTTCAATTGTAAGCAAGACGCGCCTTGCAGTTTTTGAAATTGGGGAATATTCACGATGATATTCCCCAGTTTTAGCTGGGGTATATTCGGTTACGAAAATATTTGATGGATTATAACGGTGAATTTAAATGTAAATGATTATTCCGACGAATTAAGAGTAATGCTGGACAGCGCTTTCCAGCAGAAATTGAAACAATCGCCAATTTTGTACTTCTGATCATTAATTTGTTTGGCCCCTTAACCTTGAAAGTTTGCGTTACGAGAAGCGGCCTTACCAGTTTTTGTTCCAAAGACCGATGCCAAAGACAAGTTTTTTATATCCATTTACGGTCAAGGAGAAGCTCTCTCTTGTTAGGATATTAGGTTGGTTGCTATAAGCAATCAGGAAAAGCATCAGGGCGGGGTGTCCTATAAGTTGTCCTTGAAACCTTAGCCACATACACATAGTCATTCCATTTTTATCCGGGACATCTTGGAGTTTGAATGGCGCCATTCGTGTAGACGAGGAGAGAGTGATATCAAAAGGACCAATCGCTGCAACGATAGATTAAAAACATTGTTAGCATCCCTACTGATGAAAGTATCTTGAGCCCTTAATTTTGTACTTTAGTCGCGTTGTTGTTGAACTTGACCAGAGGATAAATAATGGGACGAATTAGAGTTTTAAATTGACTGTCATCAAAGGAAAGTAATTACGCTGGCCAATCACAACACGTGAACAACACAATGAACCACTATTGCATGTTTGACTGATGCAAAGCGCGGATAAACGCCCGAAAGCAATTCACGGTTGGTTTTGGATGTACTTTTCAATGATTAATAATAATAATTATATAATAATAATTACTTAATAATTAATTAAGAAGTTTGTGCGAGTTTTGTCAACCATCCAGAGAGCGTAGTAAAGCAAAAACAAAGTAAACGCGAGTTTACTTTCGATAGTCAGTTGAAAACTGCTTTATGTTTGTCTGCCCACTAAGTACAACTTATAGTGGCTAACTTTATCCAGCAGTGGACAGATGTGTGAAGCAAGCACTTCTCTCAGTTTTAATAGTGAAGGCTTTTGGAACGTGTTTTCGTTGTTGTCAAACCTATTTGTCAGACTTCATAAGTTTTTCCACGTAGCTACAAATATCAGTGCTCTCCAGAACTTTTACTTACATCCTTCTGAATTGATATTATTCCGTTAAACCCTTTTCCCGCGGACGTTTGCAAAAACTAAAAGTCAAAAAGATAACTACTCGGAAAACGTAAAATATAGGTGTAGACAAGAAACAGAAAAGTATCGTAGTATTTCGGTTCTAAACTTAATTTTATAACAACTGTCAAAACTCCTGTGTGCTGATTGGCTCTTAGTTATTGTCTATAAGAGTGCAGACAATTATGATGACGTCACATGTAACGCACGGGTTTTCCCAACGGAAAATAAAGCCAATTCCACTCGTACTTTTTCCATGTTATTGCAAAAAAAAAACAAAAACACACAAAACAAATAGACGGTGGCTTTCTATGGTCTATCATCTTATAGCCCACAAAATGTTCAAAATTTGGCAGTGAAACCGCTCGTTTGCGGCTCGTGATTCCACCTCAGTTTTGAACATTTTATAACGACATTTTATGGTCTATCAGACGATAGACCACAGAAAACTGCCGTCGATTTATTTAATAGAGGACCACCTTCCCAGTGGCCCTGATGAAGAACTAATAAGCTATCAAAAGTTACAAAAATGTCGGCCTCAATCAACGCAGGAGCCCATCTCAATGTTGGTTTCAAGGGATGCCAAAGAACTTGTATTGTTTTAATTTAACGGTAACATTTTTGTAATATTTAACTTCGTGACTGTTAGCTGGTGGATATTGGTTATTTTATTTATTAAGTAAATGTCAAGAATTTAGTGATTTATCACTCACGTTTAGTTCGCCGATTACATGCCTTTTCTCCGCGCAGGTAAGATATTGAAGGAATATACAAAGGAAGACTTTCATCGTATGAAAAACCTGAAAAGCATAGATTAGTTAGAGCATGGTTTCCAGTTTAAGCGTTGGGACCTGGTGTAAAAACATATTTTGAAAGTTTAACTTTAAGGGTAATAACCGTATAGACGACAGGTAGGAAACTGAAAACAAGTCGAACCTTCAGAAGCAGACCTTTGACCTTCCGATACCGCCCAAAATATATAACCATAGGGTTGTGCTGACGTGACGCAAAACTCGAACCCCGGAGCAAACACTTATGCAAGAAAAGTCATTACATCACTCCACTGCACCTTGGCGTTGCATTGTTAGGAGAAGTGAGGTATATTATACGCGAAGATGACGGTAGCTCATTGAAGAGTGCAGATATTGATAGGAAGTTTTTACAGTTGAGATGTTGCCGTCAGGAACAAAATATTAAAGCGTACCACTACATTTGATAAACTTACAGTGCGGAAGAAATGCCATCAGCAGGGCAGAGACCAATCCAAGGGTTGTCATTCTCCCTGTCTGGCAAAAAGAGAAGCGCAAAATCAACGTAAATAACTCGGAAATAATATTGACTATCCGACTGAAGACATACGCATGGAAAGCACGTTTTGGATGGTCCACTCAACTCAATGACGGAACGCGTTCTGAGTGGTTTCGACCGCTAGAGTGTTCGCTCTTATCCTTCTAGCAGATAAGTAACATTATAAATCATATAACTAAATGTAAATATATCAGATATATAAATCATATAACTAGTAGTAATCAAAGATTAGGGAGTGCGTTCGATGATGTCGATCCCAGGCTCTCTCGCCTTTGCCAAGTTGGTGATGACGTCATCCACCCCTGCAAAATCTGCGGGGAATGCCAGATAGGCGTCCCAAGAACCATTCATTCATTCATTCATTCATTGATTTAATCAACATCCCATACAATAATCTTGGCTCCAATCTGTATTAGGAGTACGTCCTTTTTACGTCGAACGCAATTAAAAACTGGATCATTCGATAACGCAGTTCAGAGTTTCGACTGAGTTATAATACTGGACAACATATATCAGCATTACACCATACACGGCCGTCAAATAGTCCTCTGATCTTTCTCGTAAAATGAAATTAGTAAGGTCTAGCCATATTTCTTGGTTTTTTAATAAGAAAAATTATTTCACTGGCTGTTGTCGGATATAGGATAATCATAGTTGGACCTAACACCTACCTAACAGATATGCTAATTGAATATACACCTACTAGAATACTCCACTCCGTTAAGAAAGATCTCTTTGTCGTGCCTAAGTACAATCTTAAAACCTATGGAAAGCGAGCTTTTTCTGTAATCGCCCCAGCGCTCTGGAATAATTTGCTTGTCTGTGATTGTATTAAAACTTCAGAGTCCTTAAGTAATTTTAAAACTCGTGTTTAAACCCTTTTATTTAAACGTTCTTCCTAAATTTAATACGTTGTCATTTGATTTCATTGATTGTTATATTATTTTTCTTATTGTATCCTTGCATAGTTAGAGCCCAGTCTCGACACTTTAGTCCTTTTGGTACATTTCAGTCCTTGAAATTAGACTATTTAGGCCCTAATTTAG
This sequence comes from Pavona decussata, assembly GCF_977016875.1. NCBI lineage: Eukaryota > Metazoa > Cnidaria > Anthozoa > Scleractinia > Agariciidae > Pavona > Pavona decussata. The sequence goes on from NW_028145567.1 coordinate 3,331,322, forward strand.
TGGAGCCAAATTAAACCTCAATATAGCTCCCGCCGAATCGGCCCCGATTTGGGGACCAAAACATTTTTTGAATTAACAGTATACAACGCAACTGTTTCTATTAATTCAGATTACCCTTATTTTGAACTAATCCATTTTGTATCTACTTACCACTGAATCCGCTTTTGTTTCCCTTGACAATGGATGGAGATAATGATATTATCTTTGAACAGACTGGAAAACTCGTTCAGCCGCTACTGACTTAAAAAGTAAAGGAATCACAGTGACTTGTACCAAAAGAAATGTAAATACTAATACTATATGTTGGGTGGCATAACACCTTAGGGGGAGGAACGTGCTGAAGCGGTAACCTTGATTACTTACTTTCATATCGTATATTTAAACGTTTTTGTTTCAACGTTTACCGACAATAAAGCACAACTGGGGAAGCCAAAGACTACCATTTCATGCTGTTTTAAAAAGCGTGAAGCGAAGATTTTAGATCGTCAACGAATCTTAATCTAGATTTTAAGGGTATGTTTTCCATTCCGTTGTGTATACCAGTCGAAAATAGGAAAAGTGCCAATCGAGGTTTGTGGTCAGAGTGAGAGAGACCGTACAGATGTAAGAAAAAAAAATGATAATGAGGAAACTTTTAGGAAAGCGCTGCAGACGTGTTGAAAAAATGTGCCTTCTTTTTCAATGTATCAGAAATGTAATTTTCCCTTTTTCGTGCAGCAAAATTTTCTTTAAACATTATGTAAAACGCATTTGTTTGGATTAATTCAGAATACCGTTGTTGAGAACAAATGCCTTTTGTATCTAGTTCATACTACTACCCCAAGCTGTAGCGACTTTTCGAGTCACTATACTAGTTTCTACTTACTTTAAAACAATGAAATCTGTGCTGACTAGATTCCTCTCCTGGAAGAGTAAATTTATCCGACAACAAAGTTTTTGTTTTGCTACAAGTAACGTTGTCTTGGTTACCCCAAGCTGTAGCGACTTTCAGAGTCACTATACTTACTTAAAAAGAATGAGATCTCTGCTGTCTACATTCCTCTCATGGAAGAGTAAACTTATCCGACGATGAAGTTCTTGTTTTGCTACAAGTAACGTTGTCTTGGTTTGCACTCGAACCAAGACGAACAGGTGGCCATTCACTTTCTCCAAACAACTAAGCTTATTTACTTTATTTTAGCTTATTTTATTTATTAGCTTTGCCATTGTTACTTATGTACCGGCAACATTTCATAAACCCGTTCATATTTTACGGCAGAACCCCGGTAACTCGAACTCGGATAACTCGAACTCCCCCGCTAACTCGAACTGAGTCTCAATTCCCTTGGATTTGACCCAACTTTTCAGTCATTTTTACTCGGTTAACTCGAGCTCCGATAACTCGAAAACCCCGCTAACTCGAACTAAATTTCGTTTCCCTTCATCAAAATGTACCCTGATAACTCGAATTCCTGGTTCTTATAACTGGTCATAACTCGCCACGGATGCCCATTGAGATATCCCATTTGCTTTTCTTATCGTGTGATGGAATTCTAACACTAGATCAAAGACTGGATCAATTTGATTTTAATTAGTGCAACGAACAGATACAAAATGTATTAGTTTCTCGTTAAATAAGTTTAATTTGCACTACCAAAGTGCTGAAAATCAATAAACTACTAATTACTAACCTGGAAAATTGAATATTTTAATCGACCCCGATAACTCGAACAGTTTTTCGTTTCCCTTTAGAGTTCGAGTTACCGGGGTTCTACTGTATATGATATTAAAGAGATTTTAAATTACGTTTACGGAAAACGGCAGAAATGACCACGTGATCACGTTTTTCCTACACTTTCCACTCGCTATTTTCAGTTTCTCAGTAAAATTGAGTAGTTTTGCGTTACCGAGTAAAACCTCCGTTTCTGTCTACAGAAGTTTGAGCCTCCCCAGATTTAATTATATCGATTTGTAAATATTAACAAAATTTAGAAAAAATAAAGGAAATGAAAAACAATTTCTTAAACAGGTAACGATTTTTAAGGATGAATAACTTAAGACTCGTTAAATATAAAAATTTGCATGACTTACACGTAATGATAATCACCTTGCCCACTGAATCCTTTTCTGATTCCCTTGACAGTGCAGGGGCGTAGCCAGGGGAGGGTTCCAGGGGTTCCGGAACCCCCCGTCTCCTATATTTGACAGTGATTTTATCCCAGCTAGAATGTAATGGACTCTCGATTCCTGAAATTCTTCGTTTTGTTCTATGCTTACAATAAGTGCAGTGAACGTCATTGTGGTATCCATTTTTCGTTTCACTTGCATTTTCGGAGACATGAGCAGAGCTGGGATTCCTTTCCTGAAACCCCTGAGTGTAAAACTTCAGAAGAGAGATCTTGATGTCTACGAGGCATACACTAACAGTAATAATGTCACGGACGATCTCCAGGACATCCGAGACAACATCGAAGACATCTGGACCGAGTGGTTTGATCTGGCGGTTCGGCTACCGCGGCAAATGTAGGTGTTGTGCCTTCCATCCCACGCCGAACCAATCAGCAGCAGCATCCTGACAATGTACAAGCCCAGACACCATCTGATTACTATAAGAGGGCAGTTGCTATTCCCCTTCTAGACCATCTACAATCCGAGATGAAAACATACTTCAATCCTACTAATGACGCTGTCTTGTCCAGCCTCTTTCATCTTCTTCCTGAGCTGGTAGCCGTCGGAGACAAAAATCCTGACATTGAAGCAGCGCTGGAGTTTTATGAGAACGACCTTCCTTCTCCTCTTGTGGTTGATGTTGAGCTCCTGCGATGGAAGAGAAAGTGGTGTAGTTCTGAGGATGCCGACCTTCCCACCAGTGCAGTTCATCGAGAGTAAGTTCTTTCCTAACATCCACACCTTGATCCCCATTTTGTGCACATTGCCGATAACGTCAGCTGAATGTGAGAGCTCATTCAGTACACAAAGAAGGTTAAAAACATACCTGAGGTCGACCATGTCAAGCGAGCGAGAGTCTGGGTTGGCATTGATGAACATCAATTACCACCGAGACATAAATATCGAGGAAGTGATAAACATGTTCGCTCAACGGCAACCAAGGCGTCTTCTGTTTGCGTAGTGTAAACGCCAAAGTCTTGTACGTACGTAATGTAAGGATTTTAGACCAACCGTTTTCGTTGGAACCAATTTGGAACCCCCCCCTCCTAAAAATCCTGGCTACGCCCCTGCAGTGGATGGTGATATTAGTGTTATCTTAGAACAGAATGCACAAATCGTGAAGCTTCTGCTAATTTTAAAGAATCGCAGTGACTTGTACCAAAAGAAAAGTAAATATTGTCTGCTGGGTGGCATTACACCTTAAGGCGTAATGCCACCCAGCAGACAATATTTACATTTCTTTTGGTACAAGTCACCGCGATTCTTTTACTTTTTAAATCAGCAGAAGCTTCACGATTTGTGCATTCTGTTCTAAGATAACACCAATATCACCATCCACTGTCAAGGGAATCAAAATAGGATTCGGTGAGCAAGGTGATTATCATGACGTGTAAGTCATGCCAAATTTATTTAACGAGTCTTAAGTTATTCATCCTTAAAAATTATTACTGGCATGGTGTGAATCTAAGTAATCAAGGTTATCAGTTCAGCAAGCTTCCCCCCTTAAGGGGAGACGCTTGCTGAACTGATTACCTTGATTACTTAGATTCACACCATGCATAAATTCAAGGGTTTTGTCTCTGCCCCATTACCAATTTAGCCCAGTTTCATGGGTCATTTCCCGAACAGTGGCTAGTAATCGAGCCTAACGTAGTTGCTGATTAAAAAAACAGTAGGCCTTCACCTTTTCTAAGCTCTATTTTCACTGGATCCAGATAATCTGCGGCTCTGCAGCTCCATTGTCAATTGAAAGCAAAAACTAAACACTTGTTATTGATTAAAATTAAATTCGCGCAGTTCGCTGCGCACAAATTGTTCAATCTTTCAAGGACAGGTTGACAACTCATTTATTTCGACAAACCTTTGACCTTTATTAGAATTGTAATTAGCTATTAGGAATCATCTATAAATATTTTATTCATAGGTTATTTCCTAAAGAATGAAGTTGATCATTGTGTTTTAGCCATTGACCTTGTAATTCCATTGTAATTTTAAATTATATTTATTTAGGCTATCTATATTGTAAAGCGCGCGAGAGCATCTGTTTAGGATTCGCGCGCTATATAAATAATAAATTATTATTATTATTATTATTATTATTATTACTATTATTATTATTATTATTATTATTATTATTATTATTTAATTGTTATTTTAAGGCCCACGAGCGCCTTAATTGTGAGCAGAAACCATCAACATGTAGCCTGCGATGCAGATGTTTGTAGGGGTCGCGCGAGAGCCAGAATATCGGTTAATCGTGGCCGCCATGTTGGATTTGCAAAATTTTAGGGAGTGGAGGAAAGGGAGCGGGAGAGAGAGGCTCCCCCTCCTTCTTTTTTCTTTCACTCTTTTACCCACCCCCTTGATCGCACTTCTACTCTCCCCAGTCTCCCTCTGTTTTAAAATCCAAGATGGCGGCTATAGCGCGCGCCCAGAACAATACGCTGGCACTGCAGGCTAACCAGTGTGAATCAGGCGGTGTGCGTCACGAAATTCGACCAATCAGAATGCGCTATTAGATCAGTGGTTTTCGCGCCCAAGAAAATCAGTCTGGAGAGGTCAGCCTGTCGAAAATTTCGTTATTAAAGAAGTCTGTGACATGTTTTCCAGGTTGACATTCGTTTCAAAATTAGAGGAACAAATTGGCTTAATGCTGATTAGGTTACTTTTTAAGCTGAAGCATTTGTTCGCGTTTGTAGCCTTTTCAACTCTTGCTGGGTTTGGCCAATACTTTTGCGCGTTAAGTTTGCTTATCCTTACTACAACAAAATTTTCGGGGTCTACCCGGGACTACCCCTTATGGTTTTTCCGTTGGAAGCCGTTCAACTAATAAAGAATCTAAGAAGAGATCGTGTAAACCAAGTAGCTCAACTCCCAGGAAATCGACCGGAAAAGCCAACGGGTAGATGCTATTTCTCCTCTAGAAATCCAAGAAGGATATGTAGATCTCTTTCATCCTGAGATAAAATTTAGCAAACTAAAAATGAGCGAAAGCAATGAAAAAAAGACTGCGAGCAGTCGTACTTTCTCCCGCTTTGATTACGCGCGCGACAGTAAAAATAGGTAAATTACAAAAATTTACTCGCCGCTCGCGGCCTCACCGCTCGCAAGACTCGCACCGCGCGCTACAGAACTTAGAACTTTTGTAGAAGGAAGCAAAGTTTGAATGCCCAGCTTCAGTGCAACCGAAGTCGACCTAAGTCTTACGTTTGGGAGATGTTTACTCGATCGTGACCAGAGGCAAATGAACAATTTGCATATTTTTACCCAGCACCCTCTGTGGGTGGTGACGCACACCGCCTGAGTGTGAATCGTCCTGTTATGGGTCTTCGTTACAATTAACACGTCACCTTCCCCCCCCCCCCCCCTTTTTTTTTCTATCCTTGTTTATCTCACTTGAAGAGATTAAATAAAACGCCTTTCTGTCTTAAAAGACAGCAATAACATCTCGCAAAGTACTTTATTAGAAGGACTCCGACTGTAACTACCATCAATTCTAGAAGGTTGGTCGATTCAGTGACAATCCTTCCAAAGAGTTTTCAAGGGAAATAATTGAAATTAGTTGAAGCAACTGGAATAATCTGGATTAACTTGAAATGGTGGGAACTTTGACAACTAGAACACCATTTCACTTGTCGAAAAAAATTGGTGGACGGAAAAAAGACCTGTTTTGGTGTGCTCAACAAAGCGGAAAATTTGTTAATCTTTGTTTAAATATTTATAGGTAAAGGCAACTTATAGCTTTACTGACACTATTTCAGTTGGCGGGAAAAAGTCATACATTGGGAAAAAAACTACCGTTGAGTTGAAGAGGTGAGCATCATTATCAAAGATTACGCTTTTTACTCTGAATTTATTGGTAGCAAGGATAAATAAACTGGTCGTCATTTAAACGTGGCAATTTTAAGGAATCGGTTGGTTTCAGTCGCGATTTTGAAATCTGCTCAAAATTGTTTCTTCCTAAAGGCGTAAGGAATCTGCAGCGATTGGTTATTTTTTGTTTTATACTGCAAAACAATCAAATTCGTCTACGGTTTTTCTGATGCCTCTTGTCAGTTCAAACCTTTCATGTGCACGCACTGGTGAACAATGTTTACATGTTGTATCTTTTTGTGTTGTTATAATAGTCCGCTTTTTTGTTCGGCTCAGTCGGCACAAGTCAGTGCAATATACTCATTATCTTAATTCTTTTAACCTGTTTATTTACATGTCTTATTTGTCACTTTGTACAAATACGATTTTTTTTGCCAATATTTAGGTTCTGAGGGCAACCATCGACACCAAGCCAACATGTCCAACGTTCTTTTTCTTAAAAGTAATCACAGATGCTCTACGGTTACCTGTGAATATTTCTTTGTAAAGTAGCTAAAGTATAAGGGAGTTGGGAGGGAGGGATTAGTGAAAACTGTTGCGTCTGGGATTGAAAGCTTCGTTTTGTTCTAACTTCACGGAATGGAGATTCGAGGAGATGCTTGGAACGAGGGAACTTCAACCATAAATGGTACCTGCTGTGACCACCCACAACACTAACAGGCTAGTCAGTTTTGGCGGCAAGTTTTCTAAAAAGTTCCGGAGTGAATGATACCGAACAGAATAAAATTATAACAACTGGGAACTGTGCAACCTTGGTAACTTGAACAACAAAGCAATTACTTAAATATCTCGGATGAGGAGGAATTAAAAAGAGAACCGTCTTTTATCGTACTTAACGAAGCAAAACAACTGTCAATCTGTCTTTAATATTTATAACGTTACCTAAAGCTTGAATAACATCTTTTTCAGCTGACGACAAAAAAAAAACATCGCATTCAATAGTTAAAAGTCAAACAAGCAACCACCGCAAAATTGAACAGGTAACTATTTTTTTTAAACTAAGTTAATAGGCACGAATCAAAGAGGTTTTGGTTAAAACGTGTTATCTTTTCTGAGTGAAAAGCTACTGAATGAAGCATATTTACGACTAAAACGATAATTATAGTAGTATTGTCAGTAGTTTTCTGATCATTTTATTTTCGGTACTCACTAATGAACAATATTTTATATCTTGTTTGAAACTGTACGGAGCATAACACGAAGGTTTTCAATTTTCTATCACTTGGGGCCTTCTTCGATATTTGTTTGCAAATGCTTAGCGCTATGAAAATACTATGTTTACATGCTAAACCCTTCATTTGATTTTTTTTTTTGTCAAAATTAACGTTTTAAATGAAAACCTTGAATTTAGAACCCTTAAATTTCAACCTGTTGTTTTACTTATACTACCATGCTTAAGGACGCTATGAAAGTCTTAATCAATTTGTCCTCTTCTTGGTTTAAAACGGTATAACCGTAAGAGAAAATAATTTAACCCAGCTGCAACCACAAAGAAATATAGAAGTGTGGGCAAAAATGGAAAAAGTCTTGGTCAGTTCAGTTCCAGACTGGCAGAAAACACAACATTTTGTTTTGTGGTTGTGACAGACCAGTTACTGCATTTGTGAAAATGGATAATGAAGTGCTGGAAAGAATCTAAGAAGAGATCGTGTAAACCAAGTAGCTCAACTCCCAGGAAATCGACCGGAAGAGCCAACGGGTAGATGCTATTTCTCCTCTAGAAATCCAAGAAGGATATGTAGATCTCTTTCATCCTGAGATAAAATTTAGCAAACTAAAAATGAGCGAAAGCAATGAAAAAAAGACTGCGAGCAGTCGTACTTTCTCCCGCTTTGATTACGCGCGCGACAGTAAAAATAGGTAAATTACAAAAATTTACTCGCCGCTCGCGGCCTCACCGCTCGCAAGATTCGCACCGCGCGCTACAGAACTTAGGGAGTGATAGGTTTTGTAGAAGGAAGCAAAGTTTGAATGCCCAGCTTCAGTGCGACCGAAGTCGACCTAAGTCTAACGTTTGGGAGATGTTTACTCGATCGTGACCAGAGGCAAATGAACAATTTGCATATTTTTACCCAGCACCCTCTGTGGGTGGTGACGCACACCGCCTGAGTGTGAATCGTCCTGTTATGGGTCTTCGTTACAATTAACACGTCACCTTCCCCCCCTTTTTTTTTTCTATCCTTGTTTCTCTCACTTGAAGAGATTAAATAAAACGCCTTTCTGTCTTAAGAGACAGCAATAACATCTCGCAAAGTACTTTATTAGAAGGACTCCGACTGTAACTACCATCAATTCTAGAAGGTTGGTCGATTCAGTGACAATCCTTCCAAAGAGTTTTCAAGGGAAATAATTGAAATTAGTTGAAGCAACTGGAATAATCTGGATTAACTTGAAATGGTGGGAACTTTGACAACTAGAACACCATTTCACTTGTCGAAAAAAATTGGTGGACGGAAAAAAGACCTGTTTTGGTGTGCTCAACAAAGCGAAAAATTTGTTAATCTTTGTTTAAATATTTATAGGTAAAGGCAACTTATAGCTTTACTGACACTATTTCAGTTGGCGGGAAAAAGTCATACATTGGGAAAAAAACTACCGTTGAGTTGAAGAGGTGAGCATCATTATCAAAGATTACGCTTTTTACTCTGAATTTATTGGTAGCAAGGATAAATAAACTGGTCGTCATTTAAACGTGGCAATTTTAAGGAATCGGTTGGTTTCAGTCGCGATTTTGAAATCTGCTCAAAATTGTTTCTTCCTAAAGGCGTAAGGAATCTGCAGCGATTGGTTATTTTTTGTTTTATACTGCAAAACAATCAAATTCGTCTACGGTTTTTCTGATGCCTCTTGTCAGTTCAAACCTTTCATGTGCACGCACTGGTGAACAATGTTTACATGTTGTATCTTTTTGTGTTGATATAATTGTCCGCTTTTTTGGGCGGCTCAGTCGGCACAGTTCAGTACAATATACTCATTATCTTAATTCTTTTTACCTGTTTATTTACATGTCTTATTTGTCACTTTGTACAAATACGATTTTTTTGCTAATATTTAAGTTCTGAGGGCAACCATCGACACCAAGCCAACATGTCCAACGTTCTTTTTCTTAAAAGTAATCACAGATGCTCTACGGTTACCTGTGAATATTTCTTTGTAAAGTAGCTAAAATATAAAGGGAGTTGGGAGGGAGGGATTAGTGAAAACTGTTGCGTCTGGGATTGAAAGCTTCGTTTTGTTCTAACTTCACGGAATGGAGATTCGAGGAGATGCTTGGAACGAGGGAACTTCAACCATAAATGGTACCTGCTGTGACCACCCACAACACTAACAGGCTAGTCAGTTTTGGCGGCAAGTTTTCCAAAAAGTTCCGGAGTGAATGATACCGAACAGAATAAAATTATAACAACTGGGAACTGTGCAACCTTGGTAACTTGAACAACAAAGCAATTACTTAAATATCTCGGATGAGGAGGAATTAAAAAGAGAACCGTCTTTTATCGTACTTAACGAAGCAAAACAACTGTCAATCTGTCGTTAATATTTATAACGTTACCTAAAGCTTGAATAACATCTTTTTCAGCTGACGACAAAAAAAAACATCGCATTCAATAGTTAAAAGTCAAACGAGCAACCACCGCAAAATTGAACAGGTAACTATTTTTTTAAACTAAGTTAATAGGCACGAATCAAAGAGGTTTTAGGTAAAACGTGTTATCTTTTCTGAGTGAAAAGCTACTGAATGAAGCATATTCACGACTAAAATGATAATTATAGTATTGTCAGTAGTTTTCTGATCATTTTATTTTCAGTACTCACTAATGAACAATATTTTATATCTTGTTTGAAACTGTACGGAGCATAACACGAAGGTTTTCAATTTTCTATCACTTGGGGCCTTCTTCGATATTTGTTTGCAAATGCTTAGCGCTATGAAAATACTATGTTTACATGCTAAACCCTTCATTTGATTTCTTTTTTGTCAAAATTAACGTTTTAAATGAAAACCTTGAATTTAGAACCCTTAAATTTCAACCTGTTGTTTTGCCTATACTACCACGCTTAAGGACCTTATGAAAGTCTCAATCAATTTGTCCTCTTCTTGGTTTAAAACGGTATAACCGTAAGAGGAAATAATTTAACCCAGCTGCAACCACAAAGAAATGTAGAACTGTGGGAAAAAATGGAAAAAGTCTTGGTCAGTTCAGTTCCAGACTGGCAGAAAACACAACATTTTGTTTTGTGGTTGTGACAGACAAGTTACTGCATTTGTGAAAATGGATAATGAAGTGCTGGAAAGCGAAACAAAAATCACAATACATTCCTGCTTTGGAGTTATAGTCACAAAAAATCTTACAGAAATACGTATTTTTTAATGCAAATATATTTGACCACTTTTAAAACCAATAAAATGATGTGACTAATTTGCTGTTACATTTCGTTTGTGATTCGTTGAAACAGTGAGTTCCTTAGTATACATCTGAGGACGTGACAGCCATGAGACAATTTACATTTCTGCTGCTCATTGGTGTGAAGTATATGGTGTGTCATGGTAAGTAGCCTATGTAGGTTTCTGAGTCCAACCGTACTTCGACTCTGGTGAAACAATCTCATAGGAGGGACGAATATCATTTAACGATCTCTTTCGTCTTTGCTATTGGTTAAATGGCTTTTTTCCCGAACACATAGTTTATGTAGTATTCTAAACTTCAAATTTAATCTTCATAATTTTAGTTCAAAAACGCTAGCCTGACAAAAGTTAGACTCTTATTTAATATCATTCTTTCATTTTGTATATCAGAGTTCTTTGTCAAAGTAATTATTTCAAGAAGTAAATAAATTGGCATGTTAATGATAGTGTTTTCGCCTGGGCCCTATGACCTCAGTCTCGATGCAACTGTAAATTCTTGCGTAGCTTTCTCTCCGCCTTGAGTAACTTTTGCATGCATGGACAAAAATTAAATGCTTCTTAATGGTGTTTCATGGGATCAACTTTCAAGTTAATGTAAAATTGTTCTTATCTGTTCAGTCATTTATCTCCCAATCAAACCGTTTTTCGCCATATTTTTCCTTTTTTTTCCATTGTCCATGTTTGTGCTTTACTTGTAACTGTTTACTGATAGTCCTACTAGGCGTTTTTGCCTTTGTTGATCACCGTCATGGAGGACGTCATATTGATTTTGCTTAATCGAGCGTCTGAACAGAATGATGATGTCGCGAGAATTTTAATAGCAGTGCATCATCAGCGGACATTCATCGCTCCACTGGCTCAAGATGTAGTTGGTTCTGGCTTAGAGAACCAATAACACCCACCATAAGAAATTTCCTCTTTTACGATACAATGTTAATTGTATCATTGTATAATTGTAATTGTTAAGTGTTATAAGATAATTGAAGTCAAGTTAAATGATAAGTCTAAAAAAATAAATAAATAAATAAAAAAAATTCAGTTCTCGAGCTCTTCACTAGCCGTTCAGTCAAAATACAGTTTAAATTTAGGTTCAATTTTCGCTTAATTAATGTCGTGTTTACTAAGGTGACGTATTGCATAAAGTAGCAGGAGTAGATGAAGGTCTGCACTTGGGTGAATCCGGTGGTAATGAAGACAGGAAGGCCACAGAAGAACGGCTGACAAACCTTCAAACCGTTGAAACAGAAGGAAAACAAGTAAACGATGGCTCCGTGGGGCAGGCGAAGAAGGAGCAAACAGGTATGGTCCTAAAACAAAAACGCTAAAAACTACCGTTGAAAATGAAGAAATGATAGTGGGGTGAAAAGTATAACTACAGGTAACTCTTTTGCAGAAAATTGATCTGCTGTTAGTCTGTCTTTTAAAAATCGGCTTAAATAACGCATCCCGGCCCAAGACGTTCCCGGAAAAAGCGGACTTGCTCCTGACTTGCGCTCTTGTAAAAATGTATTTATTTTCAGTCAAGTGGATAACTGTAAAGTTTAAAACGAGAGTAGCAACCCACAATAAGGGAACAGGAGCTGACAAAGTTGTCACAAAACTGTGAAGCCGTATTTACCAGGTTTTCCAGTATCCCTTGAGCAACAACAACAATAACAACAAGCTTTTACCAAATTAAAAGGAAACTTGATTTAAGACATAAATACATTAATACAAAAAGGGTAACATTTACTCAGAATAACTAAAAGGCTAATCGAGCTGAGTAAAACTAAATAATGTTTATACACTGTGAAATATCCATAAGCCTTTGGTATCAACCTTTACCATAGCGTTTGTTACCTTTAATTTGTCTGGAAATATTTTTTATTTTGTTGAATAATATTATAATTCTTTGTAAGCGAAGAAGTCTTCCAGTGCCGAAAACTACACATATAATCTTCACTTTCGTAGTAATCGTTGACAAGAAATGAAAATAAATTCTTCCTTTTATTGAAAACTGGATGAATTAAAACTTGTATTATTCAATTTGAATATACTTTTAAAAAGCAATTGACTCAAGTTTTTTCTAGATTTAGTTACTTACGTTTTGTGCTCCCTGCGTGAGCTTGTACTATGTGGAAAACTGGGAAAATGAAAATAAATATTTTTTTAATTTATTTTTTTTCGAAAGAAAACCTGAGGAAGTTCAGAATATCCAAGTTTTTCGGTCATGTTCTGGAACGAGATTTATCCTGAAAGCCAGAATATCCTGGCTTTTCACGGGTTATAATTTGTGTCCCTATACTAGCCTAACCAGTCTTCGTGTAAATGTGAACTAGACTTAAAAATAAAATTGTTACTGCATCATTTTGTCATGTTTCTTTCTTCTAAAGGCGAAAGTGCTTCAGCTCCAAAACGTGCGCTTCCCGCCCTTGCAGCAACAGTTTTGAAAAATCCAAAAGTTCAGGAAGCTGTTATCGATAAGGGACTGGACGTAATGAACAAACTAGTAGACAAGCAGCTCAGTATTATCGATGAAGCGCAGAAAAAGGCTTCCAACTTCTTAGCCAAAGAGGTGAGGAGCATTTTAATCCGATGTAGATGTGAAGAACTCAAACATAAGCTGACTTGTGAAAGATTTTGAGGGCATCAACGGATCTTCTAGAAGCGACTACAAAGAATCCCTCAACCAAACTAATCACTTTGGCTGGGTAGAACAAACGTATAATACCCAATTAACTGATCGTTTGTTGGGTTCAACCAATCTTGGAGCGTTCTTAGTTAGGCCGCAAAGCTGTCGAAATGTAGATACTGCAGACACCCAACTGAAAGTGGCTGAACAGAAGTTCCTATTTGGCACAAGGCAGGTTCATTCAAATCTAAAATGGTTGGAAGGTGGATGACGCGGTGTGTTCTTTGGGTCAGGGTGGTGAGCATTTCTCAATTATTCTATCCAAAGACACAGTAATTGTGTTGAAATCTAGCCAGACCATGCCGGTTCAAGCTAGCATTAAATGGTAGTGCGTATTTTCGGGAAATGGGGCGGGGAGATATGGTTGAAGGGTGCTCCCAATATGGAAATGACCCCATTTAGTCTACAACAGGTTTATGCACGTCTAAAGGGTAGGCAAGAAAAGGTACTTTGTTGACTTGAGGATTGTGGCTGTCCATCTGGTCAAAACAAAAGCTTTTATTTCTTTTAATTAATATTTAGATCAAACTGGACATCATGCCGGACAAAAGCTGGAGTACCCCGGACATGTTCGTTCCTCCCGGTTATCACATGAGGGCCTCTCTCTCGGGTGTAGAAAAACCTGAAAAGGAGCAAAGCGACGTTCCATACACCTACGCTCCAAACACTGGTGTAGGATATGTGATGATGAATGGTTGCTGGGGGACAAATTACAAAGCCAGTGATCCTTGCTACAATGCCAAATGGACCTCAAGTGTCTGTCAGGTACACTGCAGAAGTTTAGTAGGCAGTTCTCAGGGAGGTAGTTTTCTTCTTGTAAATTTCTTGTTTCTAGTGAAAACAGCTTTACTGACACATGGTGCAGGACGTCAAAAATCTGCAGAGAATTAGGAATGTTTGACTTTGTGGCTTTCGGGTGCTTATTGTTACATCAGTTTAAACTTGAGCCCTTTTTTATTATAATGGTTTTTCATCTTACCTTATTTATTATACTCTCATTTCTTAGAAATGTCACCTTGACATATAAAAGCATTGAGACTTCTTTCGATGTGCAGTAGACCCTTGCCACCTAGACTCAATGTTTGTCAAAACTTCTGACCTCTTGCTTGTTTTGTTTGAAGTATTTCCATGTCAACGTATCTTTCGATGAACTTAGTGAAAATTAAAATAAAAGATATTGCTCGATGGAAGTCACATAAGTCAAAAAGTCATAACAAGTGCATTGGCCGATTATTTTTCTGCTCAATCGTTAAAATCTTCCATTCTTCTATCTTGTCCATCCATTTCAAAACTTCAAAACCACACGGTGTTAGTAGGAAAAACATAAATACAGTGAGAGTAATATGCCATTTCTGTTTTACACCTTAAGCTCTACACCTTTCCAAATATGTTGGGAACGTTTGTCCTTATCCAAAGTTCTCCTGGTCCCAAAAGACTACTTTTATGCATGGTTCGGTCTTCTTTCAGAACATGATTGATGGAGCAGCTTTTATCGGAGTTGGGTTTGATGGTCGAGGAGAATACAGTCCAGAATCAAGGAAAATGAGTATTGTGCAAAGGAACTGCAAAAACAAGGCAACGTGAGTCGGTTACAATAAAATTGCAGAGAATACCATTTAAAACCGTTGAATGTGTTAGGCAAGGGCAGCTCAAACCCAAATCAGCCATGACTTCCATGAAAATCCTCCACGTTTCAGGCGTAGCTAAACGTTATGATCGTTTTCTAATTAACAATTTGATTATGAGCTTGAGATTTCTATCGCGTGATAGTTGATGAGGGCGAAGCCCGAATCAACTATCACGCATAGAAATCGTTAGCGAATAATCTAATTGTTTTAGTATAAATCTACTAGTCGTTCAAAACTAAAGAAGTAAATTATCTATTTCCTCATCGCAGACGCTTCGAAAAAGCGGGCACCATTTTGTTGAGAATCGCTACTCACTATCTATCACAGAATAGATAGCGAGTAGGGTAGCCAATCAGAGAACGGCATTCTTGATAGAACACTAGTAGATTTATACTAACATTCTTTATCTGCACATGGTTTGGTCACCAGTCACGCCATCTTGAATTTCATTTTGTCGCTTTTTTTTTCTGGCATTTATTTTTTACATTCATAAGACTCGTAAACACATTGCACATAAATATGAAACAGATAAAGAGATTGGTGTCAAACTTAATTATATATACCACGGAAAATAGATTTGAAAAGTCTTACAGCTACTCAATGATCCTCAATCGCGTACTTGTAGTCAAATCTGACGGTTGACTACTTATTAGGAAGTCGCGGGTCGCTATGTACAAGACATGTTAGCAGTGTTTCAATCACGTGTGGGTCACACATTAATCAAAAATGCTTAGCATTTAACCAAACTATTCTTCTAGTGAAATCGAATGTGACGTATGGGGTAACATAGATTTCTTGGCTTACATGTCTGATTTAAGGTATGACGATTTTGACGTGCCCGATACCATGAACGTACATGGAATCTATGATACCTCAGCCACTATGCATACATTTGAGAGCCGCGCTGAATTCCAAATGTATCTACAGAAAGAAGCTGGCGTGGCAGGATCGTACTTTGGGTTTTATGCAGGAGCGAAGAAAGCCTGGGGCAGCTCATTATCAGCTGCCGGTCAGCAGTTCATGTCTGTTTTGGATATTGATGTGGACCGGTAAGTGTGCACACGCGGGAGGTGGGGGAGGTGAACTTCCATATATAAGCTATATGGGTATGTGCTGCTGTGATTGGTATGATTTTCAAGCAGTTAAGTCTGGTATATTTTATAGAAATCAGAAAGTTTTCGTCTACAATTGGGTCATTTTCCAGGAAGCTGATTAATTGCTTGTCTAGGCGATGTTTCCCTGGAATTGTGCTTGAGCGCTTACAGGGAACATCAGTTTGTAGCGGATAAGCATGCTGATTTGGAGGATCTGCATAGATCTGCACGGAATAGAATATTCCCGGTTTGAAATAGTGCACGTTTTTTAAAGGGGCCCCAAGCACGCCCACCCAAATTTACTGGGAGAGACCACACTGGGGAGCACTTCCTCTTAGTTGAAATGAAACACTCTTAGAATTACAAAGGCTTAAATTTCGACCATTAACAGTGAAGAATAAAACATGTAACTAATGATTGAATTTTAAACTTGGTTAGGTATGAGATTTTCATGGACGAAGTAAAGCCTCAGGATTTGAGCTTGGCATTTTTGCGAGAATTCTTGAATCTTCCCAATTCATACTTTGATGCAGGAGCCCCTCTGAAATTTCGTAAGTACATGTTTATTGAAAACAGTTCCATTTTTAACAATGCACCAGGCAAAGGGGTTTAAGGGATTTTGTAGCAGGGCAATTGTATTGGAAGAAATAATCAACTGGTAAACGCAATTTTGTACCGACATTTTGAAACAGTGTTCTTGAACATGGCCCGATGGGAGCATTCAAAAACTCTCTACAACCACAACTTATTTCATTGTACGTTAAGTATATTTAGTGGACTGATCCAATAGGTAGTGATTGCTGATTTAAGTTAAATTTAATCGGACAAGCCATGTATCAGTTTAAAAAAATGTTTTAAATAGAACTTGGTATAAACAAGTGAAGCTTAAATTAAAAAGCTCAGAGTGGCAAGTAGATGTATCTAGTTTAGAAAACAAAGAAAAGAAGGAGAACACTATTTCGATATCTTTGAAGTTATTTAGTCAGCCCAACTGTCATTGGCGTGTCCAAATATTAAGGTCTTCGTTTTCCAAAATATCAAGAAGAAGTCCCCAAAGGACTCTTTTGAATGTTCTCTTCGGCTGATCTTTATGACATGGAATCTTATTCCACGGTTCTGTGTCAAATTGGTAGAAAGAATACCTTTGTAATTCCAGTCTTGAGCTTTTAACATAGAAGTTTCCGGTGATGTGAGGACTTCCGCTCATGTTGTCGAAACGTCGGTAGATGTCCCACAGAACAACAGTCTTTTTTAGGACTGCATTCAGCAGATCATACTTTTAGTTACGACCAAGTTATGATATGACGCCCTGGTTCAAACCATTTCAACGCTCTCTCGGACGACTGGACGATCAAAAATTACGTTAGAGACGACAACAAAACTAGCGAGAAATTTTGGGAAAGCCAACAGCAGCTTTGAAGTTTGGGAGACAACTTTCCTTTTGCCAAACCTTATGTGATTACAAAATTTAGATTTCATTGCAGAGGCCCTAAAACAGTTTGGAAACAGGAAACGGTATTTTACGAAAAAATTGTGCATGGTTGTTCTAGCTCCATTAAGCATGAATCAACAGCATATTACAGATATTTTCTTCTACTACAACACAGAAAATTTCATTCAAAGATGGGGAACCCATTACATCAAGTCAGCAAGGTTTGGCGGACAGCTGGAAATAAGAAAGAGAATGGACGCCTCGGAAGCAGGGACGAGAACGGCGTTTTCGGAGAAAATGGAATTTGAATACAAGAGCCTTTTTGCAAGTGCTGGAGCTAAATATTCCAAACAAGGAGGAATGTCGTACAGACAACAGACCAAAACAACATCAACTGAAGTCGAAGCCAAAGGTGGAAGTCAGGATATTGCCTCCATCCTCTCTGACATGTACTCGCCAACGTTTAAGACAGAGTTCAAAGAATGGCTGCAGTCGATTCCTCGCTATCCAAAGGCGTATAAATTCCTGATGGGATCCATTACCGACCTCGTGAATTTCCGGGCCAATGACCTGTTTCCGGACGAAAAGGTTTGTTCGTCAATTATTTTACCGGTTAATTATGTCTTATCCTGGTCGTTCTCAAGAACTTAATAGTAACAATAATAATAATAATAATAATAATAATAATAATAATAATAATAATAATAATAATAATAATAAGTGGCCCCTGAAACTCTATTAGCACAGTGCAGAGTCGACGATAGCTGGCACTGAGCCACCTTCAGTCCACCTGTTGCTACATGCTATTCCTATGAACGAACGGTATTTGAAGACTATTTGAAAGCCCAAAAGACCTATCTGGAAAAAACAATTCCCCTTGACTTCTTGCTGCTAAACGCACAATAAAATAAGAGGCGTTCTGTTTTGCGCTCAGAAAGTATACAAGAATGGTGAGCGGTAAAACATTTTCCAACGGAAATGTTTTCACAACGAACATTTTGCTTAGTTACTTAATCATGAACGGATGAACATCCCCAAAGCTATCTGATTAATTTGAAGAATGTTGACATTGTTTGAATTAAAAAAGATCCTGAATTAAGCATTGAGCTGGACACCATTAAATAAATTCGTAGAATATGTCAGTGGAAAAATTTCTCGAAATTTCGTTGTTTGGTTAAGGTTTGTTTTGCTTTGTTGTTAGTCTGTCCAATCTTTATTTGATGACTGATTATATGTGCGAAAGTAATTATAAAAATTCTCCTTTTACTACACACCTCAGGTCAACTGGGGCTGTGAAGGAAAAGCCGCGGAAATGGAAACGGGAAGAGATGGACGTAAGTTCTATTACACTTACCCCGTTAAAGGAAAAAAGAAGAAAGTTTATTGCAATTATGACAGTCGTCAAAGTCTGGAAACAGCAATTGCGGAAAAAAGGACGAGCTTGAAAAGAGCCATTGAAATCTACATGGAAGAGGTATGGTTCCTTTTCTATATGCACTTCTGATCACTAACATATAACTCATTGTATCAAGAATGAGTCTGAAAGGCACCGTGGAAATAGAGAGTTTTCCTGAGTGAAGCTAGTAAAGTGTAACATCTCAAAAGCAAGTAAAAGTACTTCTTCTTAGATTGAAGAGTTAATTTGACAACCGTACCTTTGCATCTTGGCGTCTGTCACTGAACACTGCACCGCTATCTGTTATGTCTATGTCTTTGATGATCTGTAGTAAAGATGGCATCGTTCACGAGTTATATCTTTCAAAATATATTGATATCCTAAAGAAAATGCACTTAATATCAAGCTGAAGAACGATGAACTTTTTATTGGAATATCAATGGTTCCATTTTTTTTTTTATTGTCTCAGCAGACACGCTGTTAAGTGCAATACGGAAAAAATATGTCAATCAGTTTTTACTTTAACTCTCCATTTTTTTTTTTTCACGGTTCAGTTCAGACGCTAATGATTCTTTTCCATTTCCATTTCGTTTCATAGGGACCGGTTTCTTTGTCTGATATTCGCCTTGAGAAATGTCCACCGGAGAAAACGACCAGCCTAACGAAAAAACGTCAACGTGTGCGAAGTGATATATGGATGGATCAAACAGAGGCCCCCAAATGGGAGGAGCTGATCAGGAGTGACTCCACCTTCCAAGTGTCATTTGACATGTTGGACGATCTGATAAACCCGTTACACAGTGCTGTCAGTATTGCGAAAAACATGAAGCGCAACCTTCGATATAGGTAAACAAAATCTCTAATGTTTAAAGATGCCCTTAGCCATACTAGTTATCACGCTGAGAGCAGAAAAAGGAGCGGATACTTGTACTATGCAATGTGCTTGTGATCTTATGCCCTACCGGCCTTTCCTGTGATGATTATCGTTGTCGCCTAAATAGCAGCCCATCTTCAATGCGCTGTTACTTTCTTACCTCCTCTTGAGGCAGAGGAGTAGGGTTGACGCAGTAGTGAGAGCACTTGCCCCTGCCAGTACCGATGTGGCCCGGGTTCGATTCCCGGTTCCGGCGTTTTATTTCAATTCGATCCGGAATTGTGAGGGCCACAACTTGTCAGTCATAACAGAATGTTAAGTGTCACCCTCGCTAAACAAAGTTGATATGTATACTATTTATGCCGATGCTGTTTTTCTTGCCACCTGCCTACATTTCCCTATCCGGTTCGGTGCGCTCGTGGACTCGTTAACTTGGCTATTCTGCTTCCGACGTGAAAACTCAACCTATTTAGCTTGTTCCCGGGCTAAGTTACCAGGCTCTTTTTCAATCATATGTTTGCTCCGGTATAGCGAATTGAAGTACTATGATAGGCAGCCCTCAAGATGGAATCTCCAGGCTCCATATGTTGTTAGCGACCCCTTGAAAGGTTAAACCATAAGTCAGCCTTGCTGATGCAGTGGTTTTTGGTGAATGACGCATCCAATGGAAAGCCGGTAACAATTTCCATTCGTTTACCTTGAAGATTTTGAAACCATCTATATTGTAAGTAAATGAGAGCAGTGTTATGGAAAGTGAATGGAAAATAATGGAAGTGTTTTTTACGCAATATAAAATATATATTTTCTTCCGATTCGCACTCTCACTTACAGAAGGGGGGACTTCAGAGCCACATTGCTTCTTCTTGTTTGTTCAGAATCGAGTAGGTGAAGTTATTTCAGTTATTTGAGTAAACACAAATCGTCTAAAACTGGAATATTCCTTTAACAGAAACGGGAAGTGGTACACGAGTGACGGCGATAATATATTCCATCTGTACAGTGCATTTAGTGGTTCTACCAGTGATCTTCGAAAGCACAAACTGGCCATTTTAGGGCTGAAATTATCGTACGACGAAAAAGAGGGAAGTTTGTTCCTTGATGACGAAGATTACTTGTCTTCAAAGAAGGTGTTTCCTGACATACCCCCTGACATGAAAGGGAGAACACTAGCGAGGGTGGAATATGTCAGCAGAACAGCTTTAATCAGAAGAAACCAACAACCAGCAACAAAACCACCCACTACAGGGATACCATGCCACACTGAATGGTCCAATATTCTTCGCATGGACCTTGAAGACATGCAAGGGAAATGTCTTCACTTCACAGCGTCGTCAAGTGGGACGATTTATGTATTGTTCAGTGGCTCTCCGAAAAACCCGAAAGCACGCTATGTTGTAGAAATTTCCCCTAAAAAGGTTGTCATTTTCAAGGTAGGATCATATTGTAGACAACTCAGACGAGTGAGTGCAAATGTGGATACGTTTAACGGAATAACCCATCATAAATGAAGAATCTTAGGGGCGCTTTCCATTCATCAAAACTGGCCAGCCAGACTAGTCAGTTGGTAAAAGGAATGTACCAATTTGACGGATGAGTTTTATCCTAGCCCTTCGAGTTTCTTCAAACTAGCACGTACCATTTTCGGAGTGATTATTTTTGAAGGTTTTGAAGCACCATTCCTTCATAATGAGGCGTTCGATTTTCTGACAAACTGAAAACGCCCTTACAGTCTACACTGGAAAATCTGGACTCTTTGGAGAATTTCAATAACTAAAGATGTGTAAAATCGTAATTAATCTCTCCCTACGAAAACCAGCTTGATGTTTTATATGTAGTATTCTAGGACCGCTTCGCGAATGAGAAAATATTCGGAGTGCTTGCATTGGCAAAAAAACCGTACCAACTCCTTGCACTGTACCATGTTTATGAATAGTGTACGACCTTTCAACTGAAAAGTTCCAAAGAGTAACTGTTGCCTGGCGGAAGGGCCGGTAAAGGTTGATTGTAGCTGTCCCAATCCAAAAATGTCGTCAGCCTTTTCCAGGCTTTCATCACTTGTATAATGGGAAAGGTCTAGAAAAAAGCCTTCCCTAGATGAATTGCAAACTTTTGCCTGAATTTTCATCTACGAAATGATTGTCATTTTTTCTTTATGTCAGGGTGTAGCATCAATAACAAGCTTGCCCATCCATAGCAAGTGTAGATCCCTTTGCTCTTGGAGATAGCGTCCTTTATTAGTCTTACCTTGTATGCAAACTTACCCCTCCTGAATCTTCATCTACGAAGTAATTGTCATCTTTTCTTTATGTCAGGGTGTAGCATCAATAAAAAAATCGCCTTCCATAACAACCGTAGACGCTGTTGCTCTTGGAGATAGCGTCCTTTATGAGTCTTACCTTGTATGCATCACCATTGCTGGCAAAAACACCTTAATTGAGTACGGCAAGAACAAGGGCACAACGGATGTTGGGAGCGTTTACTTAAACATGATTGACAATAACAGGGACTTCGACATTAGATTTTATTCCTTTGGAAACAAAGATAAACCAGTGAACATCATGGACGCCCACATCGTTTCACACAACAAAAATGAAGTCAAGTGCAAAGGAGATACCGTTAAGGACTCCATCGAGAACATGTGTGCAGAAAATTGCCATCACAGTTGCAATCCTGTAGCAGGTCTGTTTCCTGGTTGAAAGACCGTTTTCAAGGTCCTTTATTAACAACGATAAAAACTTCAGGGTTCATAATTGCATCGTTGCTGCAGAAACATGGTTTTGTCGGTTGAAAGTGAGCAACATATTTACTCCTTTACAAGCAAGCTTGTCAATGATAAAAAAATGTCACCGACAACGTAAATTGACGCCGTACTTCTGTTTCTCTTGCGTGAATATCCGGACAAAATGTTTGAAAAGTATTTTGGTGAAGGTCCTAAGAATGAAAAAATTGAAAATTAAACCTTGCAATTCGAAGAAATGATGTTAATCAGTCTAATTTTCAGATCACGTAGTGTTATGTTAGTCCCTATATCTGCTCCCGAATTATAGATTTTTACCTTGCAACCTTTTGGGGACGTCATCACGGTGGTCTTTGCCAGCGGTCATCAGATATGAACTAGATATCCTAACAATTCAGGTTTGGATTGATGAATCTATTTGCTGACAAAAATTATTTGTCAATTAATTAGCTTCTCATAAGCTCTGCGACACTGTAATTGTTACGGCTCCTGTTATTATACTGATATTTAATATTATACACGCAAAATGACACCAGGAGCCCGTTTCTCGAAAATCCCGATAACTTACCGTGCTCGAAAAGTGTCTTTGGTGATAAACATTTCCTAACAGAAGTCAATTTTTGTTAGCTTTGAATACTAGATTTGAAAATCTTTAGTCCAATGAAAACATTGGCCAAGTACCATGTCTGTAATCACTGTGTAATCGGCGAAAACACATTTAAAAATTTACTTATCGGGCCTGGTAAGTTACCTGGACTTTCTAGAAGCGGGCCCCAGCACCCCGCAATTAAACCGGCTCCTCTCTGTATTAAGAAAGAGTACAAGACTCTTTTGCAATTATTATAAACATTTATGAATTTTAAAGTCACTTTTTTGTTTTGTAGGTTGCACAGCACCACATAATGCTACAAAGTGCCAGAAGTGTCGAGTTGCCAAGGTGAAGTTAGGAAAAAAGCCACTGAGATGTGTTGATGAATGTCCAGCAGCATCCATAATGAACAAGAAGAAAGAATGCGTTGGTAAGAATATAACACAATATACCTGTACGGATAGTGCAAAATACGTGGAGTAAACACCCCGTTTTTTCAGGTTAAAATGTAAAGATTAGTGTAGAAAGTGTTTAAAATGCCATTATTTAACGGGTCAAATGTGCGGTTCTGGTTTCTTTGTTCATTTATGTAGTTATTGGCAGAGAGGAAGAGCGGTACGATTTAGAAAATTTATACATTATATGTATACTTAGTCACGTATTAGATTCGTTTTGCGTTTGGTTTGTATCCATCTCCCAAGAACTTCACACATTTTATTCTTCGGCTAATAGATACTTTACTTGATTGTCTATCCTTAACCCTGCTTTTCAGGAACAGTTTATTTTTTAACACACATACCCTGAGAGCCTGCTAAGACCAAGGTTACGTGGCTTTTCTGGTTCTAGTTTGTGTGCCGAACACCAGCTTTTCTAGCATTTGTTTTTGTTTTTTTTTTGGTAACTTTAACCAAGTATACCAGGAAAGTCTTTTAAAACCAGACTCACCAAACTCTTAACCGCCGGACTTGAATTAAAACCAAAAGTCTGGTAAGTCTGGTTGAAGCAGGCTTACAAGACACTTTACGATTGTCCCCCGGGACGCAAATTTATTTTCCATCGTATGCCTGTTGAGTTGGGCATAATACCGTTCTAAACAACTGCCTTGTTTTCCTTTTTTATAGCATCCTATGATCTAAAGGCGAATATAGATGGATTTTTCTGGAAAACGAAAATCTCAGTCCGTCCAGAGTTCAGTGTGTGTATGTGGGTGAAACTTCTGGAAGCACCACCACAACCAGGAAACCAACCATTTATAAATTTGTTTCAGATAACTGGTGGATTGGATATCCGGGTTGCCCTTGAAATGAATGGTAACAATATCTTCTTGAGATTTGTCTACGATGGGTCGAACCAAGCAGTCCTTGATGAGAAGTAAGTCTTTTTGAAGTTTTGCTTTGTTTTTTGTTTAGTTTGTGTTGTTATTGTTGTTGTTTGTTTGTTTTGTTTCATGAGCTATGAATTTCAATTCAAAATTTGCCATGGTGGGCAAGATCATGCAGAACATCCTGGGAAGGAGTTTAAACAGCTTTCTCTTTTATAAGGTCGAATAGACATAAGCACGAATAAAAATCTGATTTGGTTCAATTCCTGAAGAAGCGCTTTTGAGGGCGTTAGAGGTTCAGAAATACAATATTACCGATATCGAGAAGAGCTTTTAGAAACAATGAAGAAAACCCTTAATTTATTATTATCATCATTATTATTATTTTTTGTTCTGTTTTGTATGTTTGTGTGTTTGTTTTTGTCAACCTCTTTTGGGGAGGGTGGGTGGGTATTTGGACACTATTTTTCTATTTCCAGTACTTACACCATTTATTTGTGTATATATCTGTACTTTCTTTATAATGGAAACATCCAAAAAATCGAAAAATCGCAATCTTGTCAATTGAAACCGTATATATCTTATTAACATGATGTCGGGCCTTCTCATTTTTATAGACGGAACGTACATGGACGGTTAACTGACCAAAAATGGCACCAAATTTGTGTCATGTGTTCAAGCAAAACAGCTTCCTGGTGGATATATCTCGATGGAGAAAGAGACACGTTTGGAAGTTATGACCTCTTCACAAGTGTACCAAAGGAAGGTAGACTTGGGGTGGCAACGCCATCTGCGTGGACGAAGTTGCGACTTACTCAACTGAATTTTTGGGATCGCGTCCTCACAGGTCAAGAAATCGCGAAATTCGCACAAAAATGCAACCAAGGGTTTGGAAACGTGGTCTCCTGGTCAGATTTGTATGATGAGACGAAAACGAAACGCTACATCGCACCGTCCACTTGTCAGCCCGCGTATCTGTCTACCACGGCCACCCCAATCACCACGCCATCCAGCAACAAAAAAGCGAGGCAAAAAAGACGGTGACTTAAGTGTATCTTTGTACTAAAAGAAAAAGAATGCCGTTTTATTCTTTTCATTTCTTCCTTGAATTATTATTGTTGTTTGAGTTGATAAAAATCCGGTCACTACCGGATCAAGAAAATAGGGTAGTTGATGCAGCTTGTTCAAAATAAAAAAGTCAAGTTGGCTGAAAATAAAATAATTATCTTGGGATTGAATAACTGCAAAAATTTTAATTTTGTATCGACCTTAAGTTACCATTGTCAAAAAAAGTCTCTGTGTTCCAGTTCTGTTGCCAACAGATTGGCAAAGTTAAGTTGTAAAATTATACGGAGCGAATGCGCTTGAGTTCTATTTAATTCGTCACACGTCCCGTGGCAAAACTGCTGTCCACTGCAAAGACGTGAGTAAAGTGGCAACGAGTATGTTATATAGGTAAGAACAAGAATCTTAGACTGTTGTTTTCTTTTAAGCAACCATCTTTTAAAGTTGGAAATGAAAACACACCAAAAGGCAAAGGTTTCCTCCATTCCTTATGATTTTAAAAATGTAAGTTAAAATCTGGTTATTTCGCTGTTCCTTTGAAACTTGGCAAAGCTATTTGTATTACGCTGATCTTTCACTTAAATCCCTAGGTTTCAAACAAACATAAACAATTTTTCATTTTCCATGTTTGTTTCATTAATTTGATAAAACGAATTTGCTGTCATGTAAAAGATTCAGAAATGGAGGAGTTCAGTGGGAGGTGAAATGCAACCACTAGTGCAGGTTTGGCTCTATGATGCTCTTCAGAACAAAGATGTCGAGGAATTTTTTTTAGAAAATTAGAAGACTTAATATGCGTTCGCCATGTTGGTGTCTCCCCGTCTCTAGGGCACCAACATGACCTGACGACCATCCAAATTTAAAATATTTAAACCCTCAAAAAAGAACTCGCGATTAAATGTTACAGGCCTCGATCTTGGTCAAATAGCAAATTTTATCGTGCTCTTTCAATTCTTATAGTCTATAATGATGACACGTTTGTGCGCAAATTAGGTCTCATGACCCCAGCTTTAAAAGGCTATTGGAATGCCTTGTATTTCTGGCTTCCATGTCACATTTGATCACATTCCAGATTGTTTTATTTCTAAAGTAAAGAAATTTCGTGACTAAAAATTTTGGAAGAGTAGTCGTACAGCTGTGTTGAATATGTGGTGAAAAGAGGTAATTGTGGAGCTTAGAATTTTAATTACATAACATGAAAACCAGCACATTTTGGCATCTGGAGCTACCTGTCCCGATATGCTGGTGGAGGCTGAGCTCTGGTCCTTATCATATGACATTAAGTATGTTACTTACTTAGGTGATTTCTTTCAGCTACAACTACAGCTTATAACAACTTTTATGAACTGGGTCTCACATAAACTGTTTATAGTCCCCTATTTTCTCGTGTGATTATGGGGATCGTATGTTTACCTTCGATCCAACTGCCGCCGTCTTGTTTTTTAATTCCGAGTGCTAAAACTACCGAGGGAGGAAACAAGATGGCGGTGGTATCGACAATCACGCGAAAAAATAGGGGACTGTTAACAGTCCAGGGATCACAAAACTTAAGTGCCGTTGTCTGGGAGACAACGCTAGTGGATGTTACGAATGAGGGACGACTGATTTTTCACTTTTTTCGGCCGTTTTCTACTTTCTGTCAGTGATGTTTAAAATGGATATTCAAAGAAGAGCACGTAATTATCTTTTTTTTTGTTCCGGGCTTCAAAACGCTGGCCATTTAAGGTTGGTTCCATGGCGTTTTCACTTATAATATGGCGAGTGCTATGTTACACATCGAAACTCCAGTGTCTTTTGTTTAATTTCTACCAATTCATTGAAATCCCCTAAAATGTAATAGCCAAGAACAAAATTGTGTCCTCGAACCTTTGCTGCTAAAATGATGCCTTTTATTTTTTAGTTAAAACTACTCAAACAGAGGCCTTTGTCAGTAAGAAGTAGGCTTTGATATTTCAATTTTTTTTTCAATTTCCTATAGAACCTCACCACAAAAATCTTAAAACAAAAATGTTAGGGGTTACAGAGGTTGCTTTTTGCACATTTGTGGTGTTGCCACTGAGTAAAAGTTCAGTGTAATAAATTTTTAGAGCAAATTATTTAAAATCTTTGTGACATTTTTTAGGAACTTTTACCAAAGGAAACGCGAGAAAATCAAGTTGAAAGTTAACATTATCACGAACGATAATTGCGTCTTAGAATAGGAGTTCGCCAAGATGGCTATTTCAACATGCATGAACTTTCGAGAGGGTGCTTGTTTATTAAAAGTTTAATGCGAGCTAATTGGATGAAACTTACAGTCTGGGTTATCTTTGGAGATAAGACCAGCAATATTTCGGCTTATAAATCTATTAAAGAGAAATTTTTCTTTCGAATACACTTCTTTCTTTACTCCTGTAACTTGAGTTGCATCTTGTTGACTTTGGTTCGCTGTTCTGCGTCAGCTCGAGCGCGCACATTACTAAAGCTCGCATCATTAGTTTGCGCGCGGTCTTAAAAACCTTAAATATGACGACTATGTTTCCCTTTCATACAATCTTTACAACAATTTCGTAAAATTACACTGAGAATACACCTAGGAGATCTTAATAAAGCGGGCAAATTTAATTTTCCTCTTCGACGTTATTGAAGCCCTCAGTTGACCATAGATTGAAATAGTATGCTTAATTAACTCCAGTTTAGGCCAAGGTACCTTTTCTGTGTTCCATGATCATACTGCACGATCTTTATTTCGTAGGCCAAAAAAGTAGGTTTATGTCAATTTTTACATCTCAAATGTTTTGAAAACAACGGTACCGTTGTTTTCAAGAACATTTGAGATGTAATACCTAGTGAATTGTGTACCTCGTGACAGCTACATTCCGAAGGACTTTCTCGTACACTATTATGGATGACTTGCTTGAAAGCCGATAAACGGTCATGGATGAAGCTCAAAAAGTGACCTTAAGCTGTGCGAGCTGTGGTTGTGGGCACCAAACTTTGAGGCACCTGGTTGCGGTTCTATTCTACATTCCGATCTTTTTATTTAATAACATGTCCAAAATGTTCATCTGTGAAATGCATACATTTTAATTCACATACAGTACTTACGTACAATGAACTTTTGCATAAAATAGAAGGAAATAACAGAAAGAGTCCAATAAAGGTAACAACAATGAAGTAGTATTGCTCAAATTTCAACTTATTTTGTGACAATAATTAACAACGACTACAATAGCTAGCTCATTTGATTACCTTGAATTTTGGTTTCATTTCACGTGGAATTTGTCACCAAAACATTTGCTTTCATTAAAGCATGGTATTTATTTCAAAACTAATGAAAAAGGAAACTTGGTAGCCTTTCTATTTTAGGGAGTTTTTCCGTGTTTTACAGGTATATATGAAATATGTAACAACAAGAAGGTCGACATGCGACCAAGAATTACGGCAAGAGTACAGTAAAGCTGGTAATTCTTAACACTATTTGCTTTCAGAGAAACCATTCCTTAAAATATTCTCAAAAAAATTGTGTTTTGCTTCAAGGCCAAAATACAAAGACCAGGTGATTCGAGAGCAACTCGCTCGTCTCCAGGGTGACTTCACAATATAAAAAACTGGCGGACGGCGGTAAAGACCGTGGACACGTGGCAAAATACTCTACGAATCGTGGAGTATTTGGGAAAAGTGAAGAAAAGGGGAAAATCAAGCCTTACTCGTGGAGTATTTTGCATCGTGTCTCAGTGTCCTCGCCGCCGTCCGCCATTTTAAATATCGCAACAGACGTTCCACTCTAGTAACTAGTAACCGGATCCATCAAACCCCTCCAACTAAAGGTGTGTTTAAAGCATTGTTGGCGTATTTCGCAAAATGAGACTTGCTAATACTTCACCACGCTTAATGTGTGACGTGACTACTAACCAATCTCTCTGCACTAAGCTCTTGTCTAGAATGACTACCAGGGCCTAGTTGTTCAAAGCCGGATTAAAATAATCCTGGGTAAACGTAAACTTTGATTCGAGTTTAATATGTATTTTTCCAAAAGATTTTTGCCCTTTAGTTTTGAATTAAACTTTTCTTTACCTTAAGCTAAAAATCAGCTATTAATTTTTTTTTTTTTACGAGCGAGACACAAATCTCGGGTATTAGCGTTAATCAGCTTTCGAACAACTGGGCCCAGAATATCAGGTGAAGACGAGCCCCAGTAAGGCCGAAGCAGCTGTTCAAGGCTGCTTTCTAGACTTGAGCGCTACTGAAGACTGCAAAGAAAGAAGTTGCCCGAAAGAAGGGTGTTAGTGGGAAATTCCTCAAATGAATATTTAAGCATTGAGTATTCTTTTTAATGGTCATTCTTTCGATATGGTTGTCGTTTTCGTTTTCTTTCCTTATTTCGGAGCGTCACTATGTAAACTTCTGGGTCACCGGTAATCAATGTCTACTCTTATTAAATAAAGAATCATCGACTGTAACTCAGTCGAAAACAAAACTTTGGAATACACCTCTCAGTTTCGTCACAATTACTTAACAATCTGTCAGTAGAACTCAAACGTATTAGTTTACTATGGCGCTGAAACAACGAAAATTTAATCCAGTTTTGAAGAGTGGTTAGGAAAGAACACTCTTTCGTTATACCGTAGGGAACCATTCAAAATGAAAGCTAATTTGCTGAATAATGCTGTACAAGAACTTCCTCGTGGCACTGATGACTCATTTCAGTCTACGATGGAGTTTGAATTTTAGCTTCAGCGAGGAGCGTCAATCTGAAGATTGTGGGTAAAAGACCAGTTTCATCATTTAGTTATTCCCCATTTTGCAAGGCATCAAGCGTCTGACATCGTTCCCGTGTTCATGATCAGTGGTGATGTAGAGGTATCTATTTCCTGGACGGGCGTGTCGAGTTCTTCGTCTTCCTCGCTTTGATGTGTAATGGGAGCAGTTTGTACCACATGAGACCTTCCGAGCAACATGATTATGCAAAGGACTATGATGCACAGAACAACGCCATTAACCGCCACAAGCATCCAAACAATAGACGCCGACGAAGCCGGCTTCAGGACTGCATATCTGACGTTCATGAAAGAGAAATGAAGGGTCAGAAGAACCAGGGTTTCTGCTGAATTTTCTAAGGCGATCTTTTGGTAGGAGTCCTCAAAAGGCCTGAAGACAAGCTGAATGCAAAGGGAGGCTAACAGAACAAAGCAAACTGCAATGGTCTGAAACGACGAAGCCCGCGGGATGAAAGAAAGCGAGAACGCAATCAACAGACACCTCAAAATAAATAATATCTCGAAATAGGAACGGAATTCTTTCTTATATGGCAGGTACAGAGAGCCTAGCCAACTGTCTAAGATTTCTTGTTCTCGTTGGAACAGTTGCTCTCTCTTGGCAACCTTTATTCGCAGAAGCGGCAAGAACACTCCAAAAGGTATTCCGATCACGTATACTACCAATGCAAGCCAACCGAACGCCTGTAATATGGTGTAAACTGGACCATCGCACTTCAGCCACGGTGAGGTAGTGATACCCACTGTCCTCTCCGCAACGAGCCAAGACAGAAGCTGTTTTCTTTACAATGGGAAAATATGTGAGGCTAAGGGCTACGATAGATAGCTGCAAACAGCTATTGCGTAACCGAAATCGCCTATCGTACAAATTACGAAGTTTTAGAACAGCACACCCGAGACAATAAAACAACCAAATACCTACAATACAGATGACTGGCAGGAGGATTACAGTCAGCAACTCGCCCAATGGTGTAAACAATTGAGGAATCACACAACCCAAACCTGAAAAGCGAATGTTAAACACATTACTGATATATCGCTGAGTTTCGAGAACCTTATTTGGCCAGATATCTGTGTTGGAAATCAAAGCATCCATGGTCTGGAAATAAAAGACGCCTATCTTCAAAATTCCTCGTGCAGCTTTACCTCTTCCAACCAAGCCAAGAAAAAGACCTACTGTGTTGAGTTCAACAAGCCAGCCTGGAATTTTTCGAAGCATGGCTAATACAGCTAAAAGAGAAATTTGAGCAAACACAAATGCAATTGAAAGAAAGCGTTTCCTCTCGTAAAGAAATGTAAACGCTACAATGATCAACGCCACGGTCAATACAACAAGTGCAACCAACAAATAGACATTGGTATTATTTTGGGAGCAGGGGTAGCATAGCATCCCCTGCCTGTAAAAGCCATCTTTGCAATTTGAACAAAATCGTTCTTTACTTCCATTACGACAGAGACATGATTTCCTACAAACCGTAGATGGCTTGATGTTTGTCTTGTTTTCCTCCTTCACCCATTCAATACCACAGTCACAAGTGCCTGTTGGATTACATGATGTGTTTTCTAGCGGATTAATACCAAGTGCTCGTGAGCATTCAACCAGATGGGTCACGTTATTATCACGTGATGATGGCCAATATCCCACGTTCATGACCATGTTCTGCGCCGGTGGCCTTTGATCTTTACACAAAGCCCCTCGCATACAAGGCATGCAAGTTTTTCCTGAACCGTAATACCCAATGTCGCAGATGCAAAGACGATAACTATAATAGCTAGGATCTACGATCACCAATCCATTGTTGTACGTAAGACGTAGATTGGGGCATTTGAACTTGTCGGCAGGATTTTTGTGCGCTGAAGTTGTAAAATCAACTTTTATAAAGTTCGGTAACAGTCCGCGTTCGTCTGTTTCATGCATGTGTCTATTCTTTGAAACGTCAAGAACTTTCAGAGAAATTAACGCAATTTGAGGAATTTCGCCTGAGAGATTGTTTGCAGAAACATTCAGATTGGAGAGAAAAAGCGGGTTGTCGGCAGTGGGCGACGAAAGCTCTCCATACAATCTGTTTCGACTTAAATCTACAGAGATCAAGCTTTGAAACATCCACAGTCTGTTTGGGATTGTGCCGTAAAAGCTACACTCACTTATGTTAAGGATACGCAACGACTTCAATAGCGGTTCCATTGCGTCAACCAAACCATTTAAACTCATAGTAAGGTGTTTATTACCAGACAAAACCAGCACCTCCAACGATTTCGAATTAAATTGCATTCCCTTTTCTAGTGATGTTAAGCGATTCCCATTGAAAAATGCAACTTGAAGCCTGGGCATTGAACCAATGTTTTTCGGAATTTGTCCCGAGAAATTGTTATCTTCCAAGTTTAAATGTTTTAAGATTTTCATGTTGCCAATTGTCGAAGGAATGTTACCAGTGAAATTGTTTCCTTTCAAGACACACTCGATCATTGCAGGGAAATGTAATCCAAAATCGTCGGGCAGAGTTCCTGTAAAGCCACTAAAAGCAAGCATCATGTAACGTAAGGATGTTAACTTTAACAGATTTTCAAAGCCACTACGTAGATATGTGGTGTATTCAAGATCCAAAAACCAGAGCTTTTTCAGTTTTTCAGTACTATTCGGTATTGGACCATACAGTCTGCTTCCCCCGAGACTGAGAACTTGCAAATGTGTTAAGTTTCCAATGTCGTCTGGAATTTCCCCTGAAAGAGGTTCCCCCATTTGGCAGCAAAGGTGTATTTTTACCAGGGACTTCATCTGCACCAAACTTCCACCGGGGATGCGGCCAGACAGTTTGTTAAAGGCAAGGTCGATACGGAGAATTTTGGTCATATTGGCAGAAAGAATGTCATCCAGCCTACCAAGCAACCTATTGTTGCCGCCCATGCACAAGCCCTGTAAATTGCGTAACCTCCACAGGCTCCCAGGAAGAGTTCCAATCAAGTTGTTCCGGGCTAGTGAGATGACGGTAACATAACGAGAAGTGCGATCGCATGTTATTCCATACCAAGAGCAGTGAGAACCTGAGTGATTTCCCCAACGTGTTTTGCGTTTCCAATTATTACCCCCAGTTTTGCGAAATATTTCCATGAGCACCGCGTTTTCTTGCTCGGGTGTAAATGTTGTATCCAATGTAGTGTTTGGGATCGGGATGTTTCGCAAGCAGTAGTTCGAGGCTGTAGGTTTATTCTGATCGCCTAAGGAACAGAGGTGCAACAGACAGGGATCAGTCTTATATCTATTCCACCCTGGTCTCGGGGAACGTGAAAAATAAGTTTACAAATTTACAAAATATGGCCAAAGTAGTATCGAACCAAATTACGAACGTCAACTTGCGTAATGACATAATCATGCAAAAATAAATATATGATATTTAATGTGTCTGGGAGATGCAGGTACTTTAGCGGTTAATGTGCTTGCGTGATGCGGGTAATTTGCTTGTGATTGGTGTCGAGTGTACTCGCAAGATGCGAAGTCCTGAGATTTATAACCCCAAGCCTGTGACGTGCTTACCATATGAGTTACCAATAGCTCAGTGGTTGGAGCATACAAACTAGTAACTGAAAGGGCGTGGGTTTGATTCCTGCTGGGTGCTCGGAAAATTTTTTTCTGAGAATTTTCATCGTGTACTTATCATCTATTTCATAGCATTGGGGGCTGGCTGGTTCGCTAAATTTGTGGAATCAATTAAAGAAATAATTAACTTAAGAGTGCGCTATTTGTTGGCAACCATTTTGCAAGAAGGTAAAAAGTCAGCACAAAATTGGTCTAAATATTTCACTTTTCCAAGCAATTGAATACGAAACTATAAGCAGTACTCCCCGGCTCAAAAATGCAGATGACGACTATAAAATTAGCTTCGCATTGTGCCTTATTCTCGACCAGGTATCACAGATGGCTTTGTTCAAACTGTTGTTTACTCATGTAAGTCTCAACAGAGGTCAGCGTCAAATTTCTCATTGTGATTTGAAATGAATAGTAGATTAAATGCCAAAAATGAAATGGGCGAGCCTGACAATAGCGAAAGCTTAAAGTCTGAAAGCGGAGCCTTCCCAAATTTCAGCAGGCCCCTAACGTTTGTTAGTGGATAAATCGCTATCCAACGGATAAAATCTCTGATGCACTCCACCTAAAGCCCCGTTTACACGGTTTCAACGTTTGCTTCAACATGCGTTCAACACTTTGTTGAACCAATTGTCGGGGGCGTTTGAACAGGTCGTTCAACATTGTTGAAAGTGTAAAAAATGTTGAAAGCGTGTTGAATCAAATTTAAATTGGTTTAAACTTTCATTCAACATTCCCTTTGCTCTTGAACATTTTAAATGGCGTTGAAGCCGTTTTAGAACACTACGTTCAGCATTTGTCCAACATCCGTTCAACTTTTGCTGAACGAATGTTGGTCAAATGTTGAAACCGTTTAAATGGGCCTTAATACATTTTATCCCCGCGGATAAAGTTGTCCGTTCTTTGAACAACTGGCGCCAGTAGTCCAAAGTTGCGAACTTAGTTGGAGCCGAACTTGCCAACTGACGGGTAGTTTGACAATGCCATTATAAATTTGAAGTGGAAACTGAGTTAATGCAGCTTTCAATTTTCCATAAATTTATACTAGAAGCACCCATGGGCACCCATGAGGAAATTGAAGCGACGTGCTATAAAAGTCGTTTTCTGTTTACCCAGGTCGGTGCAAGGCCTTCGCCAAAGATAATAATTTGTTAAGGATAACAAGGTTAACGTTTGTTCTCTTCGTATTCTTTAGGTAACTGAATAAACGTTTAATTCTATATTTAAAATGGTAATGTTTATCAGAATCCGCATGTCAGTTCCTAAAAGCTGAAGCTGACAAAAAATGACAAACCGCGCACGAAATTAACAAAATCTCAGACAAAAATTATTTACATTTTTTTTTTATTTTGGGCCTGTTTTACTCTGCCCCATTCCTTAATTCAAGTGAGTTAAGCAGTACAAAAATTCTCAGCGCAATTTTTTTTATGCGAAAGGTATCAGATCTCAAAAATTATTGCTTTCTCTTTGCTAGCGACAAGTTCACCTACTGTATCTAATATTTAATAATATTAATAATACTTAATATTAATATTATTAATAATATTTAATATTTAAAGTTACAAACTTGGTTGGTGTTAACCTTAGGAAATACCGAATTTCCTCCTTCTCTTGGCTTTCCTAAACTCCTGTTGACCGCGATCAAACGAAAGAGAGTTTCAGACGTTCGATTATCTCCCAAAGAAATTTAGGTTTATTTCATGAGCGAATTAAAGTCTGGGAAGTACCACACGAATTCGATGTGATTTCAAAACCCAAACATATTTGTCTGTTAACAGAAACCAAACACAAATAATTTTTGGTTTTGTTATAAATTATCACCTCAGTGCAATTTGTGTTTCCAAAATGCGCTAGAACAGCTCGCAAATTGTTCCTATGAGGAATTAAGTTGATTTCTTTCCTTTCGTTGTTCTAGAATTATTTTGTAGCTAAGTGAAGGTCTTATTTCACCATTTTTAAAGTAACAAAAGAACAAAAACCTCATGGCACTTCCTCTTTAAGGCCTTCCGAACAGAGATGCCAGCGAAACGGTTCCCCTGCTAGTATACTAAGCTATATTGCTAAAGCTGAAACAAAAATTGATTCTAAAAATTTCTAATCCCACAAATTTGAAGGTCTTCTCTTTACAATGTCGATGTTTCTGCTATCTTAGAAAAAAGCAATTACTCACCAGCGTTGTTTGATCCTTCTCGTTCAGATCTCAGCTCGCTCATGCTCAGTGTTCGATGAGAAAGGAACTTTAATCCCGCTCTCGATGAAAGCCTTGTATCAAGCTTAAAAGGCTGGCTTCTTACACAACAACCAATGACAAAAGCAAGTGTTAGCACTGACGCTAACATAATGCCTGAATTGAAGGAAGAACTTCCAAACATACTCGTTGATCAAGAGTTAATCGAAGCTGAAACCAAACAAAAAGATTGAAAGCAAAAGATTCGCCCCTTCCGTTTCGGGTGACATCCGATCTGGTTTCAGTAGTATCTTCTTTGTGACGTTTTCTTACGCAAGCAAATCTTGAGGAGGTTCGCAACAGGTTTTCTGGCCAAGGATGTGGATCTTGTCAAATTAAAATTTGGCATAAAGTTATGCTTGGATTTCCCACATACCACACCACCTTTTCAAACTAAAATCGAAAGGTATTTTTTGTTGGTTTCCAAACAACAGTTGTTAGCATAGCAACGATAATGAAAGGCCTTTCATTTTAAACGACGTCGATCTTCTCGAAATCTAGTCAGTAACTTACCAACGAAACTTTCAGAATTTGAACTTTCAGACTTGTGGGCAAAATTATAGGAGTAAATAAAGAATCAATTTTTACAGGTTAATTTTAGTTATTGCACATTTTTCATTGAAATATCAAGAAAAAGAAAACCCATTACTTTCTCATTTTTCCCTAAGGTCTTTTATCATAACAAAACATTGTAAGTGCATATTGAGCTTCTTAAAGGGGAAGTATCAAGGAGTTTTTTTATCTTTTGCTAAAAATGATGAAATAAGACCTTCAATCAGCTGCCAAATAATTCTAGAATGACGAGAGGAAAGAAATCAACTCAATTCTTGAAAGGAACAACTCGTGATCTATTCTAGCCCATTTTGGAAACAAAAATGCGAGAACTTGAAAAACATTAGCCTAACATTTTTCAAGTTTCAATCCATACCGACCTACTCTGTCTCTGACCAGATGCACTAATCGACAGTTTTATTGCACTGGCGTGATAATTTATAACAAACTTGACAATAATTTCGTTGTTTCTGCTAACAGTCAAACATTTTTGGGTTATGAAATGACAGCAAATTTGCGTGTTACTTCCCCTTTAAGTGGCAGCGATTTTAAGATATTTGTTTTAAAACAAACGTCTAAAATAAAACGGAACAAAGTCAAACAACTCTCAATTTGCATAAATCGAGATATTTCCACAATGTTCTTATAGACTTTTCTTTTAAATTGTACGTCGTTAGTATAATAGTCGTTTTTGACGTGTGATGCTCTCACAACTTGTCCCGGAACCTTTTGTCCCACGCATAAAAATAAAAATGGCTGCCATGTTTGTTTTCGAGTAAACTTTCAATACTCCAATATGTCGTTTTCAGAAAGAAAACAAACCTTTTTGAAACGGTAAATCGAAAGAATAACTTCTAAGGAGTACTCGACAGTTTGAACAGTGGACATTTAATTCGAGAGTTCACGGCGAAGAAATTACGCATCGACGACATCGCAAATCGATGACAAATCATCACCGGCGCGACGGATTTAGTCGAAAATGCATTTGTGGGAATCTGCCTCACAAAAAATAGATGTTTGATTGTCAATTTTCACTGAAATACTATTTTTTAGGACCGAATCCTCGTACTCCTGACAGTTTTCGGGAACTTTTTGATGAAACAAGGATTTTTAGTCACGTAAACAAACACATTTTACTCGCGAACGGATTAAATCTCAACTGTGACTGCACGCAGGCTAAGACAACCACTGTCTCACATCTCGTGCTTTAAAAGATTACCTAATGTCACTTTAAGATTTCAGGATCAAGTATAATGTTCAAACAAAGAACATTACAAAAAGTGTTTCGTTCAAACTGAAACGTCTTTGACTACTGGGGCACTTCTTGAATGCGCCTGAGTTGTACAGCCAAAACTTGATATGAGTATTTTCCATGTTATATCACTTGGGTTTGTTGTCGTTACTGTTCAATTTTATATAGCTGGAAAATAAACTTGTTGCGTTTGGTTTGCGTGGTTTCTCCTCTTAGCCATAGCAATAGCTAGTTTATTCCCACGACAGTGATATAAAGCAGTATAAAGAGGCCTATTGGCGGCCTTGAGTCGAGCGGGAATATAGATCGGAGTGAGTCATTTCTGTGTCACTTGTCTTATGCAACACACCATGTCTGATGCAAAAGTAAGAAGTGTTACTTTTTCTACCAACCCCATTCTGTTATAATTTTTTGGAGACACTACAAGTAACACTGTTTGTAATACTGAACTGAGTGTCAACAATTGCATTTTTATTATTTGTACGTTTACTGAACACTGTAACTGTGGGTACCCATTCAAATTATTAATTAAAGGTAATTAAAGCTAATCCTTACATCGACCAAGTACCAAAATATCCCACGTGAATGCCTCCAGGCGTCTTGTGTTTTTTATGAGAATCGAGTCAATTGTTTGTATTACAGAAATAAACTGTCGGAGACACAAAATGGAAATTTATCCGTGACCCATAAAATAATAAGTTGAGTGATAATATATGCCAGTCACGTCAGAAAAAATAGACCATTTCCGAGTTGCTTTGAACCTCATTATGAAAGCGAGGCTAAGTGCAAAGTTTTTGTTATAAAAATTAGTTTTCATTCATATCCAAACAAAACTAATTTTCACATGAAAAGTTTTGCACTTAGCCTCGCTTTCATAATGAGGTTCACAGCAACTCGGAAATGGCTTATTGAGTTACAGGTAATCTAATTATCATAATCCTAATTATGCTTTGGAGTCTCTAACGTTCCAGTCCGCGATGTAATCCTAGGGTATATATTTAAATCAAAGATATTTAAAAACAGTTCCCAGCCTTTTCAAATGCTGTATTCACAACGCTGTAAAAAGTGCCTTAAACAAGATATAAGCTCAGATTCCACTAAAGGAGACCTTGACAAATGATAGAAATAAGCATGTCTTTCGACGGAAACGTTTTCAAAATCTCCTCATTTAACTTTACATAATAGAAGAATAGTCCACTCGATCTGGTAAAACAATTGTTAGTTATACGGTGGAAAGTTGCTTAAGCTTGACTTTGTGTACACTATCATGATCATTTGGTGTTCCCCCTAAATTGAATTTTACAAACGACTACGCTTCGGGTTCCTTTATTGTTTCAACATTAATGGCAATTTTGTGGTTCATTAAATGTACCATAATGATCCTCTTGTCCACCACTAATCAGCGGCGACGAGGCGGTATGCTCTTGCTGAACTGATGTACCTTCCTCATCACCCTCCCTCTGAGGGACCGTTTGGGGAACCCGTACCACATGAGCTCTTCCAAGTAAGAGAATAATACAAAGGACTATACCGCAGAGTAGAACGACGTTAACCACCACAAGCATCCAAACTATCGAGGCGGACGAGTCCGGATTCAGGAATGCATATCTGATGTTCATGAAAGAGAAATGAAGGGTCAGAAGAACCAGGGTCTCCGCTGAGTTTTCCAAAGCTATTTTCTGGTAGGAGTCATCGAACGGCTTGGCGAGAAGCTGGAAGCAAAGGGAGGCCAAGAGAACAAAGCAAACTGCAATGGTCTGAAACGACGAAGCCCGCGGAATGAACGAAAGCGAAAATGCGATCAAAAGACGCCTTAAAAGAAATAATAT
Organism: Pavona decussata; assembly: GCF_977016875.1. NCBI lineage: Eukaryota > Metazoa > Cnidaria > Anthozoa > Scleractinia > Agariciidae > Pavona > Pavona decussata. The sequence continues at coordinate 3,370,758 of NW_028145567.1, forward strand.
CTCAAAATATGAACGGCACCTAATACTCGTGAGCACTCAACCAGATGAGTCACGTTTTTGTCGCATGATGACGGCCAATATCCTATGTTCATAACCATATGTTGCGCAGGAGGCATTTGATCTTTACATACCGCGCCTTTCATGCAAGTTATACAGGTTTTACCTGAGCCGTAGTACCCGATATCGCAAATGCATAGACGATAATGATAGTAACGTGGATCTAAGATCACCAAACCATTATTGTAGCTGAGACGTGCATTGGGACATTTGAATTTATCTGAAGGATTTCGGCGCGTTAAAGTTGTAAAATCAACCGTCATGTAGTTTGGCAATGTTCCACTTTCGTCCTTTTCCTCCATGTGGGGATTCGTTGAAACGTCAAGAACTTCCAAAGCAAGTAGTTTCGCAAACTGTTGAGGAATTTGACCTGAAAGGTCGTTTGTGGAAACATCAAGATCGAGTAGAAACAACATGTTATCAGAGGGCGATGGAAGCTCTCCTGACAGACTATTCTCACTTAAATCTACAGAAATCAAGCTTTGAAAGTCCCACAACTTCACCGGAATTATGCCATGGAAATGACACTGGCTTATGTTTAGAATACGCAAGGATTGATTTATCGGTCCCAACGCCTCCAAAAAGTCCTCGAACCTCATATCCAGCTTTTTATTGTTTGCTAGAATGAGCACTTCCAACGACTGCGACTTAAACTGAATTCCTTTCTCTAGCATTGTTAAATCATTCTCATGGAAGTCAACAATTTGGAGCCTTGGTATTGAGCCAACGCTTTTCGGAATTTGTCCAGTAAAATCGTTATTTGCGAAGTTCAAATGCCATAAGTTTGTCATGTTACCAATCGTTGATGGAATGTTTCCAGAAAAATTATTTCCTGGTATCAGGCACTCGATCATTGCAGGGAAAAACAACCCAAATTCATCGGGTGGAGTTCCGTTTAACCCAGCAAGAGAAAGGTGCATAAAACGTAAAGATGACAGATTAAATAGATTTTCAAATCCACCTCGTAAATTTCTGGCCGATTCAAGATCCAAAAACCAGAGTTTTTTCAATTTCCCAGTGCTTGCTGGTATTGAGCCATGCAATTTGTTTTCCCCTAGACTGAGCACTTGCAATTCTGTCAAGTTTCCGATGTCCTCAGGAATTTTCCCAGAAAGGCCATTTCCTATTTGGCAGCAAAGTTGGAGTTTTACCAGCGATCTCATCTGCACCAAAATTTCACCGGGAATCCGGCCGGACAATTTGTTAAAGGCAAGCTCGAGTCGTAACAATGCGGTCATATTAGCAGACACAATCCCACTAATACTACCTTGCAAACCATTGTTACTAGCAATGCATAAGCCCTGTAAATTACGAAATTTCCATAGGCTTCCCGGAAGTCTACCAGTTAAGTTGTTGTTTGTTAAGAATATGCTAATAACGTAACGGCCAGTGCGATCGCATGTAATTCCATACCAGTTACAGTGAGATACTGAGTGATTTTCCCAGTGCATTCTGTTGTACCAGCTGTGGCCTCCCGTTTGGTTGAATATTTCCATGAGAACCGCTTTTTCTTGCTGGGGTGTAAACGTTGTATCCAATGTAGTGTTTGGGATTGGGATCTCGTGCAAACAACCATAGGCAAAAGTTTCGTCGTAGTTCAAAGGTGTAAATTTGCTTTCCGCAACTGAAAAACAACGAAAACTACGATTACTCCGATTAATGAGAGATAACAGGCTTGCCAGAAAGGTGTATTTTTGAAACAGTTTTGTCATGAGCAGTTCAAATGATTCCCCTCTATAAATCAACTGCAAAAACCCTACCATTACACGCACACTGTACCCTGATTGCGCTGCTCAGTAGTGTCGCTTTACAAGAGAGTCCAAGAGACAGTGCTCCATGTCTCGCCAGTACAAACATTTGTCACGCGTAGAACAAGACGTCAACAGCTGCATGAGTTAGGAAGCGTGCCATGTATTTTTAATCCCGATTAACTGGGGGCTGTTCGCTTGGGAGAAAAATCACTGAGGTTGATTCGAAATTCTGGAGTTCAGTTTATCCTAAAAACATCATGTCAATTCTGAATTGACGGTGATCCTAACGGAGTCGCATGTACACAGAACAGGACTATGGCAATTTTACAGAACTGATTTTATTACACTTCTGCATAACTGCAGGCAACTAATGTTCATAGTTACTCCTAGTTATGCTACTTATTAGAAAAAAATGTCACTAATTGAATTCACCACAAAGGCCGTTATTTATGTTTGAAAGATAATCATTGTGACGGGAATTCTTGGAAACGGAAGGGATTTTCCCGTGCGTGACACAATGTTCACTGATCCTGAGAAAATAGATTAAAATTAAATGGAATTCATACAAAATATCCCGTCATAATGCACTGTCGTTGACTTTAAAAATACATTATGGAGTCTAAAATAACATAATATTAATGTCAAATGCACTGTGCACTGTACTCTCGCATTACCATCATGTAAATGATCGTACTTCGTGAGACGAACGAATTCAAAGCCTCAGTCAAAAGGAAATACCGATATACCCGTTCGCGAACGGTGTGCAACTCATTTCCCTTCGTTCAGTTTACCTATCTTGAGTTGTTCTTTCAAACAGTTTTGATGGTGCTTTTGTCTCAACACAGCATACTTAACATGTAATGCTTACCAGCGTTGTTTAATCTGTCTTGTCCGTCGGGCGGCCGGCTCAACTCGTTCACGGCGGTTCTATAAGAATGGCACTTTGATCGGCTATAAACTTTTGATAGGCTCCTCGGAAGATCGTGGCATCTTACAGAATAAACACATGGACACGCAACAGTAAACAATAACGCTAATAAAAGACCGGGTTTCAAGGCCAAGGTTCCCATCCTTTTTTCGCATAAATTGACTCTGAAACTGAAGGAAAGACGAACATCACTGGAGAGTAGAGTCATGCACCTCTTCCGGGAAATAACTTCTACTTCCGGTTTTTTATCACGGCAGTCCAGCGGTTAGCTCTCAAAGCAAAACCGATGAGTGGTGCCGGATCACCTGAAGACCTGGATCAAAATACTGACTGCAGACTGATCCCAACGGCGGAGGTGACAATCTTGATAGAACAAACAACAAAGGCAAGAACAACTGAAATATATTTTGGATTGTTGCAAACTGTTTCATTTTATTTACTTAGTGTTTAATTTGAAAAAAATACTTACCTTTTTGGTGAGCCAGTCCCTCACAAAAACAAAAACAAAAACAGTCTTTAAACATGCAAAAATTTTGCCGATATGCAAGCCGTTACACGCGTTCGTGCAGGCCGACCTATCTGAAAATAAATCCAAGAAACTTTTGTCATTTTCCCACGCCAAATTGTATTCGAAAACGTTTTGAGGGGTAAATTTAACTCGCGATTAATTTGGATCAATGCCTCTTTGAACCTTTTGAAAGTCCAACCTGATGGAACACATCTGCCCTCGAAGGCTTAGTTAGTTACGTGAGTGGGTTGCTCGTGCCACTTAATGTGCGCAAGAGATTGGTTGGTTGGCCATGCATACAAAAACAGACCCATTATATGATGTGGTTAATATGTTTTATAAATATACAACGAATGTTTCAATTTCGTTTAGTTAATCGAATCTCTGATTTAAAACTGAGACGTTAGAAGAGAAATTTTCAGGATAGAATTTCGAGTTTTTGCCTTGAGTCTTGGCTGCCTCTTTTGGAGTCTTGGAAAATCAGTAAGTTTAGTCTAAAATTTAAAACTAATTTACTTTTCGACGAAGGGGTGAGACTGATTCAAAAAAGCTTCAAATCTTTCCTGCGGTGGGATTCTTAATTCCTGTTATAAAACTTAACCCTGAATATCTGCCAAAAAGTCTAAGATAAACCTTAAAGGCGATCTTTAAGTTGCATTAAATAGCCTATTTTGAATTCTTATAGGGATTACCGCTGTACACTCGTTCCCAGACTCCAGTTATCCGTTCCCGGTTTTAGTAACATCCGTGTTGAAGGTTCAATTTTTTTTCTTTTCATATAATAAATCCTTATTACTTATCAAACTATGGAGGGTGATAGAAGCGTCCATTTCTCATTAAACTTGTCCAGTTGGTTGTTCTTGGTAATAAGGTTCAAATTGATCAGCTCATAAGAAACGACACCAGGTAACCTTTTACCAGCTTTATTTAGTGATTTACCTTATTTGCTCACTTACTTATCACTTATCACTTGGTTATCATTTTCAGTCCGAATCAGTCCATATACAAACTCTTATGCAATAGTCATTTGTAGCAGTACCCATCCCCTCTGGACTGACCGTCTCCCCGTCCCCCGGTCATAGGGTCAGCCAATCAGACGAGCTGAAGGTAAGCGCTGAAACCGATGTGACAAAGTAAGATGCCTTGGGTTTGGTCTTGACTTTGTAGTTTTGTTCAAGCAATCGACTGTACGCTTCGCTTACACATATTCGTCCGAAAAATTTGCAAAAGGCAGAAAATCAGGATTGAATCATTTTGTAAAGTAAACTACAAATTGCTAATAAACGAATAGAATACAAAAATACCGAATTGCCCCGCGTAGGTGATAGATTTCTTCTTCACGTGTGAAGGAGAAAGAGTAAAATAAAACTACTTTTTTTTCTCTCACTTTAGTAACCTGCAAACTCTCAGCATCTTTGAAGTGTTCGTGTGAGCACTCTTATAGCAACGAAAACAATTATCAGAAATGTTTTAAACATTTCGTTACCTATTCACCTTGTGTCGGGCATCAGTGACAGCGGTAAAGAGATTCTAGCAATGACGTTTCGAGCGTTAGCCCTTCGTCTTGATTCGCTCTAACGAAGCTCTACTGCTTGAAACGCCAACTGTCGCTTCTCTTCGTAAAACTAAAAATCTCGGCCCTACGGGTCTCGTCTTTGGTCTAAAAAACAAGGGAAGAGCCCGGAACCGAGGGTCCCTCCCCCAGATTCGCTACTGCTCCTTGCACTACTTCCAGTCTCTTTCTGGTTAGACGAGCGTGAGAGCTAAAAGAGCGACGTGAACTCGACAGTACTGCAACTAGCAAAAAGTAAGAAAAAATCATTTTTCTTCCATCGTGCGCTAGATCCAATTCTGTTGTTTCCGTCACGAACAAACACAACTCGCCGCCCAACTAGTTAGAAAGGGACTGATAGCAGTCTAAGCATTCGTCTCCTTTGTCGGTACTCATAACGCTTTAAAAATGGCCTCACAATTGTCAGTCTATGGGTAGAAATTTCAAATTAAAGCTCTTAGGCATTACGTACCCGCGGTGCTGGTTATATATGGGGCATAATAATAATAACAATAATTTACTTTTATATAGCGCAAACCTCTATATGGATATATTCAGGTGCGGTTCACAATATTGTTAAAATAGAGTAATGTTAAGAGCAACTAAGAACACAAGAAGCTATTAAAAACTACAAGCCCATACAATCAAAGGCAGCGATTACCTAGTCAACTGCATATGAGCAGTTAAGCCTTTTACTGGCTACTTAACTAAGATACCACCTAGCACAAATTCTACTAAAAGAGACCTTGACCTATTAAATGTTGGAAATGTGCGCTTCGTTCGTCGGAACATTTTGCACGTTTCATAATTATGCTTTTCTATAATATGGAAACGGTCTCCGCCCAGAAGATCTCGTTAAATAATTGTTAGTTATGCTATGCCATAAAACGTAGGTCATAAAAGCAGTGTATACATAATCACTGGTGGTACCACTGGCTTGAATTTTATATCGAATGGGTAGCACATTCCTGTCAGTGGTACTTGTTTACCTCTCGACATGTAATGATCATTTTGTGAGTCATCATCAAACATCCCATATTGATCTCCTTGTCCATTTCTAACTAGCGGTGACGAAGGGTTAAGACGAACGACAAGAATCTCTCCAAGCAGCAGTATTATGCACCATAAGCATCCAAACGATAAAGTTATTGGAGCGGTTCCCTGTAAAAATATACTTTGATTCCTTCATTGGAGTAATGTCTTAGTCGTATTCCGTCTAAAAAAATTGACACCAATTAGCCATATGATAATTATCCAGTTTCCAGAGTCCAAATTCGACTCTCCAGTGTGTGGTCTCTCCTTTCGACTCCTGTAATGTGATTCTAACCATTTTAAAGTCCCTAGTTGAGAATCACTTTATCGAACTATGTATCATGCTATGCGTTATGGTTCTAACCTTTGAGTCTGTAAAATGACAGCTGTCGTCCGGAACTTTTCTAATATTGTTTATTACGCTGTAGAAGGGACTTCATCTGTAGAATTAACTAATTATCCGGGTTACTGTTCAGTTGAATGTGTGGAAGGCCCTGCTCTACTTTCGAGGATCAAACCGGAGTTTGTGGTCGTGACATATTTATGTGCGACTATTCTCATTCAAGGAGCACTACGTTCTTGAAGTATGAGTTGTTTGTGCTTTAACTTTCTGTTTATCAGAAAATTGAGATTGAAAGACGTTAAACTCCAGTCACATGATTGCCAAGCTCCAACTATTCATCAAACGTCCCATACAGTTCCTCTGGACCATTGTTAATCAGTGGTGATGTAGGGGTATCTATATGCCTGTCAGACACGCTTTGCTCGTTTTCCTCCTCCCGAGATGCGTTATCTAATTCCTCACTATGAGACACCGCTTGAGGATTTTCTATCACATGAGCCTTTCCAAGCAATAGAATAATGCAAAAGACTATGCCGCATAGTAGAACGACATTTACCACTAAAGTCATCCAAATGATAGGAGAGGAGGATTCCTTGTCCAGAACAACATACCTTATATTCACAAACGAAAAATGAAGGGTCAAAAGAACTAGGGTCTCAACTGAGTTTTCCAAAGCAATGGCTTGGTAGGAATCGTAGAATGGTCTGAAACGGAGCTGGAAGCAAAGGGAGACCAACAAAATAAAACAAACTGCAATCGCCTGAAACGATGAGGCCTGCGGGATGAAAGAAAGCGAGAATGCAACTAGCATACGCCTTAGAAGAAGTACTATTTCAAAATAGGAACGGAATTCTCTTCTGTATGGCAAGTAAATGGAACCGAGCCAACTGTCCAAAGCTTTTTGTTTTTGTGGCGTCAGTTGGTCTCTCATAGAAACTTTCATTCGAAGAAGAGGTAAGAATACTCCAAAAGGTACCCCAATTACGTACAGTACCACCGCAAGCCAACCGAATGTCTGTAAAACGTTGTAGAGATGACAATTGCACTCTATCCATGGTGCTTCCAGGAGGTAATGATAGCCATTATCGTCTCTGCAGGGAGCCAAAACTGAAGCCGTTTTCTTTACAATGGGAAAATACATGAGATTCAACGACACGATAGATAGCTGTGAACAGCTATTCCGTAATGGCAATCGTCTGTCAAGCAAATGGCGCAGTCTGAGGATAAAATAGCAGATACCATAATATAGCCAGATAGCCGCTATACAGATTACTGGCAGAAGGATAACAGAGAGAAGCTCGCCCAGAGGCGTAAACAAGCTAGGCATGACACAGGCCAAGCCAGAGAAACGGAGGTTAAGCACACTGCTAATGTATCGCTGCGTTTCGAGGACTTCATTAGGCCAGACATCAGAGTTGGAAATCATAGCATCCAAGGTCTGGAAATAAAACATGCTGATGTTGAGAATTCCTTGGGCAGCCTTACCTCTTCGAGCCAAGCCAACAATTAGAGCTATTACATTGAGTTCGAGTAACCAGCTGGGGATGAAGTGAAATGTGGCTAATATCGCTAAAACAATGATTTGAAGAAAGGCGAATACCACTGAAAGAGAACGTATCTTCTTGTAAAAAGCTGTAAAGGCTAGAATCAGAAGCACCATTGTCAAAACGACAAGTGCTGCTAAGATGTAGACACTGGTCTTCATTTTCGGGCAGGCGTAGCAGAGGATGCCTTGCTTGTAGTACCCATCTTCACAGCGTGAACAAAATCGACCTTCACTGCCATTACTACAGAGGCATGACTTCCTACAAATTGTATTTCCCTCCTTCAACGAACAATTACAAGTGCCTGTTGGATTGCATGATGTCTTTTCTAGGTGATTGATACCCAATGCTCGTGAGCATTTAACCAGATGAGTCACGTTCTTACCAACTGTTGATGGCCAGTATCCCTCGTTCATTACCATGTCCTTCGCCGGGGACGTTTGATTTTGACACACCGCCCCTGCCATACAAGGCAAGCAAGTTTTCCTCGATCCATAATACCCAATATCGCAAATGCATAGACGATAACGAAAATAGCTGGGATCTACGATCACCAATCCATTATTGTACGTAAGACGTAGATTGGGGCATTTGAACTTGTCTGAACGATTTCTGTGTGTTAAAGTTGTAAAATCTACTTTCATAAAGCTGGGTAATGATTCAAGGTCGTCTGCTCCATGCATAAGTGAATTATTTGAAATATCAATGAACTTTAGGGAAGGTATCGTAATTTGAGGAAGTTGGCCTGAAAGGTTGTTTGAAGATACATCAACATCAGAAAGGAAGAACATATTTAAAGCACTGGGCGATGGAATTTCTTTAGACAATCTGTTCTTACTAAAATCTACAGAGATCAAGTTTTGAAACTTTCTCCACAGCTTTTCTGGGATTGCCCCATAAAAATGGCATTCACTGATATTAAGGATTCGTAAGTTATATAATGGTTTAATTACATCGACGAAATCGTCGAAACTCGAAGTAAGCTGTTTGTTATTAGCCAAAATCAACTTTTCCAATGATGCGGACTTAAACTGGAGTCCTTTCTCAAACGACGAAATGTTGTTCCCACTGAAGTCAGCATATTTAAGCCTAGGAATTAAGCCAATACTTCTTGGAATTTGTCCACAAAAATTGTTACCTGCTAAGTTTAAAATGGTTAATTTTGTCATATTTCCAACTGTTGAAGGGATGCCTCTTGTAAAATTGTTTCCTTGTAATTGACACTCGATCATTTCAGGGAAATATATTCCAAATTGGTCGGGCAGAGTTCCACTTAACCCAGCATAAGAGAGGTGCATGTAGCGTAAAGAGGACAGGTTAAACAGGTTTTCGAAGCCACTGCGTAAATATGTTGCAGATTGAAGTTCTAAGTACCAGAGCTTTTGCAGTTTCGCAATGCTTTTTGGTATTGAGCCATTTAATCTGCTTTCCCCTAGACTAAGCACTTGCAAATCTGTTAAGTTTCCAATGCCCTCTGGAATTTTCCCATAAAGACGTTCTCGGCCTACTTGACAACAAAGTTGGATTTTTACCAGGGACCTCATCTGCACCAAACGTTCACTGGGTATCCGGCCGTATAACTTGTTAAAGCCGAGATCAACCCGGAGTAAACTGGTCATATTGGCGAAAAGAATGTTTTCGATTTTACCATGCAGCCCATTGTTCCCGCTAATACACAAGCACAACAGATTACGTAAGATCCATAGACTTCTAGGAAGAGTCCCAGACAAGTTGTTTTTCCTTAAGTTGACACTGACAACGTAGCGACGTGTGTGATCGCATGTGATTCCGTACCAAAAACAATGAGGTACTGAGTGATTTCCCCAGTGTGTTCTGTTCTTCCAGTTATGTCCATCCGTTTGGTTGAATATCTCCATGAGAACCGTCTTTTCTTTCTCGGGTGTGAACGTTTTATCTAGTGTTTTATTCTGGATTGGAATGTCTACTAAGCAACCATACGCATAACTGTAATCGTAGTTTAAAGGTATAAGTTTATGTTCCACATCTAGAAAAGAAACAAATAATACTTCAGTTATAGGTCTTTTAAACCTTATCAGTACTCCTGAGAATTAAAAGCAGTCCTGTCAAGCTGCTTTGATTTGTTTCAGTGTCCCCGAGAACAATGTCAACTGCTGTTAGTAGAGAGTGCGAGCTTGTTACGGTGGCCCTCTAACTACCATAAAAATGGTTGTTAAGCCTCAGTCAAACAGACGTAACAATTCACCCAACATCGTGCAACATTGCCGCGGGTTGTTAAAACTTGTTGTGTTCGGGGCTGGTCAGACAAACGCAACATGTTGCTCCACATACGCCTTTTCTCTCTTCCCTCTACAGTGGTAATCTTTATTTACGAAGGACGACCCATAACACACATGTTACTGGAACAGAAGCATCTCCGTTTCTTCTACAGTCCACCGCTTCACCGATTTGCCCGACTTTGATGATTTATTACCCTTGACCACTTTCCTTTTTTAGTTGTTTCTGAGTTGTCAGTTACCTTCCGGGTATCTCAGGAATTCAGTTATTTTACCGAAATCCATATTTCAATCAAGTGTTTAACATGATTTGCACTTGCGCCAACCAAACAATGTTGAGAGTATCGGTCACACAAACGCAACATGATGAAACAATCCCGACAACAATGGAAATGTTACACGAAGTTGCGTAAAAAGTTTGATCTAAACCAAACTTGACGCAACATCCACGCAACAACATGCACCATGTCGCCACATGTCGCAACAGAGTGATTAAAAAGACGCAACATGTTGTGCGCAACAAGATTGCGTGATGTTGCGTGAAATGTTGCGTCTGTTTGACCGAGGCTTTTAGTATTCTTCAGTGGTGATGTTGTAAGAGTACAAGTCAGAGTTAAAAGTTCAAGTTAGAGTTAAAAGCAAATAAAGCTTGTCGACACCCTTAATTTTTAACTCGTGAATGCGCGTATGCGCAATAAGCGAGTTATCGTAATGTGGGCAAAATTGCCACTCGCTCGCTCGCTCGGTGTGTCGAAAACTTTATATCAATTTAATCGGAATTTAATCAAAATCATAAATTATTCATTAGTCTACGTATAGTGCATGTATTATTCACCATCAGCCGGCAATACGGGACAAAAAACAAGGACGTAAAATCAACCTAACGAATAACTTATTCTTAAAAGAAAACAGCTAGTACTAGTAGATGTGTTGTTTGATACTCCCCCCGCTTAGAAAAAACAAGGGAGGAGCAAACATGAGACGCAAACATGAAAGCCTTTAAAGGAGGTTACCCTAAAAATCCGAGGAAATTACGTGAGTGAAGGAATAGGAAATTCCACAGTGCGGTAAATCTCCCTTCGGTTTCAAAACGTTATCGATAAGATCAGGACGTAACTGACACCGAATTTAATTTACAGTGTAGCCGAACACAACACTGAACACTACACTTCACGCATTTCTGTCCTCGGCAGGAATCGTTCAATTAACTTTAAAGATCCAAGGCAATTCCAAACGCAAACATGAAAACCTTTTAAGGAGCTTACCCTAAAGTGAGTGAAAGAATAGGAAATTCCACAGTGCGATAAGTTTCCCTGCGGTGTCAAACCCCGGGTGTCACACGTAATTGATAAGATCAAGACGCAAACAATGAATGTACATACAGCTGAACACAACACCTCACGCATTTCTATCTCCGGCCGCAAAATGCAAACGTTCAATCACAGGCGGCCCAAGCGCGAAATAAGAGGAATAAATGACACGTACGCGAACGCGACTCTTGCCTTCGGGTTTGATTTAAATACCTAAAATTTAATGTTCTGTTAATAAAACTGCCTTGCCTTGTATCCGTGTTGTACTCTTTGTTGTTTCCCGGCGTTTGAGGCCGTTTTGAAGCGTTTTCAGCGAGTTAGCGCTGGTGGTGGTTATCTACTAGATTTTTTTCTAGTGGATCACCCCCACCGGCGCTAACTCGCTGAAAACGCTTCAAAACGGCCTCAAACGCCGATTGACAAAAAGACATGAGTTAAAGTTGATATTAACTTTTGTGTTTTTTAATGTTAACAATTGTGTTCTGGAGGTTGTTTTTTGGTCAGAAACTCGTTATATTAGCAGTGCAGTAAATCACTAAAATTTTGAAACCGGAAGTTAGTTGTGATATCAGTTTAGACGCAAAATGAGCATTCTCGTCCCAAGAGCCCCAACGTTTTTTTCTAAATTTGTTGATCGAGTGGCTCTGGGTCCATCCAAAAATATCTTTTTTTTCATTGGCTGTCAAAAACCTGATGCGCTATAAGGTGAAAAATGCTACGCTTCTGCGAATTTGTTTTTACTTCCTAACACTGAGCAGTACTGAGCAATAATAATACTGAGCAAGCGCAATGGTAATTTATCACACTGAGTGTGCGCTACCGGATGTCGTGAAATTCACGACATTTGGCAACGGCAACCTGGTAACGGCTGGCAACCTGGTAACGGCTGTTACCAGGGCCTACGATCCAACCGCTGACCAGAAGATCGAAGACTCTGGGAACGAGGATGCAAAATGAGTGGAAAAGACAAAGGGAGGGGTTCACGGTTCTGCGCATGTCCATGAATCAAAATACCTTTTCGCCATTGCTCGCTATGACCCAGGCCCTCTCTCCTCAGCAGAGGTTCGATGGGGTGTTATGTGTATCCGCTGAACGAAGTGAGTGCAGGCGCAAAAGCTGAGAGGGTTGACTTGGCGGCGAACCTCTTCCAGAAGCATGTCGTTTTCTTGTACATCTTTGTCGTTTTCTTGTACATCGATAGATTTCTCGGTCATCTCTAAATTTGACAGTTTCATTCTTGGCGGAAGTCAGCATTTACTTTGTCTCTACAGTTTGTGGTTGTTAGTTTTAAGGTGAGATTTCACAATTTCTAGAAAAAAGCAAAATCGTTTGTATTTGAAGCCCACCTTGAAACCCGTGGAGAGTGGACGTAGTGCATTTCGCTTCGTGAAAGTCAACAAAAGTCACGAACAAATAATTGCTTTTTCTGGGCTTGAAAGGCCTTTTAGCTTTTTATAACCTTATTTTAAAAGACAGATGTTTCATCACAGTAAATAACAAGCTTCCCGTGAGAACTAAATGCTAATTTTAATTAGCATTTAAGTTTGGTCGTTTCGGAGTATAGAAAAAATACGCTTTGATTAACTGAATTGACAGTTTTTGTTTGGTCTCAGCTGGCAGACGTTTCCTCGATAAATCATTTCTTTGCATACACTGTCTCTTTTATCTCCACACGATCGTCGCTCGTGTCACTTGAATTTCATTCTTGTAGTGATGATTCGAGGCATCACAGCAAAATAAAAGCGTTTTCTAAACAGTCATCGTGAGAGGAACAAACTTTCCCGATTTCCAGGCATGTAGGTAAGTTTTCGTGAGTAAATCTCCCACATCGCGCAACATGACAATTTCACAAACACCCGCCATTTTCATGACATAAGTACGCACACCACCCTAGTTACAAGATGACTCCTCCGGATTGCACGCCATATTGGGCGTGGTTTCTGGCAGAGGCTCCGTCGTAACGCCGTCGCCTTCCACGGAATTTTAAGCCTGCACTCACTTTTCTCAGCGGAGCCTCTGCGGAGGAGAGAGACCCAGGCCTGTTTAATTTAATTCGTTGTTTATGAACCATTCGGAAGGGAATAGGTAACTCGAGTGGTAATTTTTTCATATGATTGCATTATTTCGCATGCAAATAACTGTAAACACATCAACCGTGGAATAAATCCTACGGGTCACCGCTAAATTCAATATCGACAATATCAGTACAATCCAGTAGCATTTTCTGTGAATTTTGGTCATCACTCATTTTGCTTGGACTAATTATAGAATGTGATTACTGAAGTACATCAGGGAGTGGGATTTTTAAGGCCATAAAGTTGATAAGAAAGAGAAATAAGGCATTTACATTTATGCACATGCGCTGAAATGTGAACCCCTCCCTTTAAAGTGAGTATATTTGGGAACAAGGAAACTGGTTTAACAGTTGAAACGATTCTTTGAGAGCCCGAGAAGTCCGGGATAAGCAGCTGAAATAGTGCCGGATATTTGAAAGACCTTGAAACCGTTCGACGGCTACTAATAACTGCTTTTTTGACGCTTGACTTAAAAATTGCCCTTTTGGACAGTTAACAGTTCAATTTCAGGCTTTTTGACGGCTGACGGTTAACCCCATTGAGACCCTCCTATAAAATAGATCAACTCTTAAAAGTGGTGCATTTACAGCTTTTAAGAGCCGATTTCTGAAATTATCAAAAATCGGGCGTCAGTCGTGAAATTTCGAATTCCTTCACATTTTGCCCATATAATCTTTATAGTGGAGTATTTTCAAAAATAACGTTAAAAGTTTCGTCAGCGTGTTATTTTTTTCGAAATCGGGCAAAGTTTGAAATACGGCAAATTAGCGTCCTTTTGGTCACGAAACGTACTGAAAATTACCCATTTCCATCTCGCTCGTAGAAAGAAACGCGATGTTCTCCATTAATGAAATGTTTACAAAATATAGACACATCTCTCTTCTTCATAATGCACTAGTTAAATTTAGATAAGTTTGAAAATTGGAGATGCTTCGGCCGTTAGCAGAAACCCCATTTCGGCAGTTTAAAAATTTAGCAAATTTCATCCAATTTCAACACAAAAGAAACCTAATTGGTACGTCAAGTTTGAATTTAAAATGAAGACATTGTTGAAGCACAACCTTTGCAGTTTACTGTGTTAAAATATTTCTGGCGGCAATGCAAAAGTACCCCGTCGAGAGACCAAAATGTGAAGGGTACTTTGACACGAGGAGAGCCTGTGAAACGAACAACGGCCGTCACGCTACAAATCAAGTCCTTTGTTAAATTATCACTTGCGACAAAGAATATGTTTTCTATAAGCTGTACAGAAATTGCTAATAGTAGCTTATTCTCTGTTGAACTTAGTAGGATAACATTTTGTATGATTTTGTCAACTCATGTATTTTTACACATGTAGAAGTCAGGATTAGGCACATTTTGCCGTTAGTTGTGTAATAGGAAACTGTTTACATTATTCTGCTTCGGCTACTTTCAAAAATACAACAGTCAGGAAATACCAAAAGTCAGAGTATTTCTAAGCTTTAATTCATCTATTGCTTGAGTTTTTAAGACAGGAAAGGCAATTACTTTAGAATTATCAAGCAAAGATGGTATAAATTCACTTAGAAGAGGTCAAAGTTAACAGCAGAGATCAGCTATGTGATTTTCGCATTGCAGTATAAATGTTTATGAAATTGCTATAAACTAGCAGTTTATTCTAGCCCTGAATTCGAAAAAACTCGCTAAGGAGGACTTACCACTGTGATCTGATCTGCAGCGCCAGTAACTCTTTTTAAACGGAGAAACTTGAAATCCTTGTAACTGCGTGACTCTTACAAACTAGGGCGTGATCAAAGCCGCGTGGGACCTGATAACCGAACTATCTTCCCACGCGCTACGAAGGCGAACAAGTAACAAACGACAAACAATTCCGTATTTTACTTCACGAGCCGTGATTTTTTAAGTATAAAATATTTTATTATTTTAGAAATTTACAAATGCCAATCAGTCGATTTATTGTCATAAAGAGCAAATTTGTGTCATGAGACGAAACGGGAAACATTGTTGTTATCTTTCCCGTTATCTTGCAATTAGTTGTAAAATAATAAAAGGCAGACACTGTACAAATATAGCGTATAATATTTCACCGTAATGAAAATGTATTCCAATTTCCAACCTTTTTTTCTTCGGAGATTTCTACATGCAGTTTGAAGGGGGTCTGAGTTTTTTAGGTCTGAGTTTTCCAGAATTGGGGGGTCTGAGTTTTCTAGGTCTGAGGTCTGAGTTTTTTTAGGTCTGAGTTTTCTAGCCCGGGGGGGGGGTACCCCTCGGAATTCTTGGTGGGGGTGTGCCGCCCGGGTCTTCAAATCCCGACCCTATTTCAGACCTAAACATGCCATTTTCCACACCCGTTTTCAGACCTGACCTCTAAAATTCATACCCGTTTTCAGACCTGATAATTATGCATCAGTGCCGAACGGAAGTTGACGCAAGGAGTAAAAGTAAGCTAGAATGACATAGTTTGTCTATTTCTTTTTCTCGCTATCAGTTAGTCGTTCCAGTTACGTACTGAGAAGAAAAATATGTTTGTAAGCTTTCGTAAATGTTCCCCGACCCAAAAACCCGACCCGATTTCAGACCGTATTTGTCAAAATCTATACCCGTTTTAAGACCAAAACGGCTCAAAAACCATACCCTTTGGGGTGGCACATACCTATATACCTTACATAGGGGAGTACCCCCCCCCCCGGGTTTTCTAGACACCCCTTGATTTGTAGCGTGATAGACTGTTCACAGTCCCCCTATTTTTCCGTGGGATTCTCGAGACCGGTACGCTTCGATGGAGCTGCCGCCATCTTGGTTTGTAAAAGCGAGCGCGATCTGGGGAGAGTGTCTAAACTACAATAAAATCTGCAATTCCACAGCGACAAACCAATGAGTGGTGCCGGATCACTTGTAGACCTGGATCAGCAAATTATCTCAAATACAAAATATTAACGGCAGACTGATCCCGACGGCGGAGGTGACGAGCTTGAGAGAACAAACAACAAAAGCTAGGATAACTGAAATATATTTGTTTTTTAAAAAAAACGAAATTTTTTGCCCGATATTTCGGTTTGCAATACAAACCTTCCTCGGGGGCTGAACGAAAAAGAAAAGTGAGAAACATAAAAGGATCGTTACAAAGAAGATTTAAAATATAAAATGCGTGACAATGATTGGTTGTTTAAGACTAAGTTACAAGTGTGAGACATGTCATTGGCGTGTTTCGTCACGTCTATTTATACCAAGAGGGTGCAATGTTTTAGCTTTGTTGATTAAATGAGCTTCACGAGCTTTTCTGACTCGACGACGTCCAACTAATCCCGCTTGAACTTATACGCAGCAAACGTGACTCAGTCAGATGTTTGTATACTATTAGGCCTCCAAGCCGACGAGACAAACGATGAAAATCAAAACATTCCCCACAAACTTCACAACATTACACGCCAGCCGTATCCACTTTTAGAACTGGCGGTGAAAGATACGTCAGTCATGCTGTCAACGCTTCAGAACTACTATTGTCTAATTGACCAATGAAGTGCTGCCGTTGCTGGTGCAATGGGCCTTTTGAACGCGAGACGGTGAGAAGCTGTTACAGTCCCTCTATTTTTTCGCTTCCCCTCACCGACTATACTAACACCCACTCCCGCTCCCCTCGGTAGTTTAGACACTCTCCCCAGATCGCGCTCGCTTTTACAAACCAAGATGGCGGCGATTCCATCGAAGCGTACCGGTCTCGAAAATCCCACGGAAAAATAGGGGGACTGTGAACAGTCTAGTAGCGTGACGGCCGTTGTTCGTTTCACAGGCTCTCCTCGTGTCAAAGTACCCTTCACATTTTGGTCTCTCGACGGGGTACTTTTGCATTGCCGCCAGAAATATTTTAACACAGTAAACTGCAAAGGTTGTGCTTCAACAATGTCTTCATTTTAAATTCAAACTTGACGTACCAATTAGGTTTCTTTTGTGTTGAAATTGGATGAAATTTGCTAAATTTTTAAACTGCCGAAATGGGGTTTCTGCTAACGGCCGAAGCATCTCCAATTTTCAAACTTATCTAAATTTAACTAGTGCATTATGAAGAAGAGAGATGTATCTATATTTTGTAAACATTTCATTAATGGAGGACATCGCGTTTCTTTCTACGAGCGAGATGGAAATGGGTAATTTTCAGTACGTTTCGTGACCAAAAGGACGCTAATTTGCCGTATTTCAAACTTTGCCCGATTTCGAAAAAAATAACACGCTGACGAAACTTTTAACGTTATTTTTGAAAATACTCCACTATAAAGATTATATGGGCAAAATGTGAAGGAATTCGAAATTTCACGACTGACGCCCGATTTTTGATAATTTCAGAAATCGGCTCTTAAGGCCCCTTAAATGCACCGCTTTAAAGTCTCCCGTTAAAATGCACCGCTTTTAAGGCTCCTTAAATGCAAGCTAATGCAAAAATGGCTCAACTTTTACAGTCGAACCAGGTCAAGCGTACCCCCCTAGATTCTATTAATGAATCTATTATTTGAAAATTGAAGCCGTTAGTCGTTTCAAGTATTCAAATCAAAATTCGATTTCTGATTGGATTATACGAACAATGCATGAAACCACAAAACCAGTAAGCCCGCCGGAAAAAAACCCTTTTCAACATATTCAGAGCGGAAATTCTTGATTTGTATAAAAGTGGATTTTCCAAAAAGCATTCTCGTAGTTTGCAGCAGTCAACGCGTACTGTCAGAGAGAAAATTCGCCATTTTCAACCAGGCACGGTGAAAATGGGTCCTGTCGGGTAAGTTAAATGATCACTAAATCAGTGGACATTTTACGTTTATACACTGGCGTTTATTCCGTTAGTTGTTAAAAAAATGAGAAAAAAAATTGGAAGCGTTTTATCATAATAAGCAGTTCTCTTTTTGAGGTATATGCAAATTAATTCAGCGAAAAGTATGCGAACTCACAGTAAAAGATGTTCATTTCAGTTGACCTTCGACAATGGCAATGACCTTCGACACATGTGTTGCGCTATTTTTCGCGGTATAATGGACAGTCTTATGAGATATATACCATACTTTTCATGCAACAAGGTGGGTAATGCTATTCATGAAAGATAAATTGGAATTTTCAGCCTGACTCATTTCAGCAAGCGCTTGACTTTGTGCTCTTCCCATGACCAAATTTGCATAATGGCTTTAATATATGAACGTGTCAACAACATGCGGGAACAGTTTGAACGAACGAGCTGTTTCAAATGTACTATAGTTTAAATTTTACAGGCTATTGCTTTTACTGTTAGCGCGGATCAATGTTCAACTTAAAAGCCAATAAGAATGGAATTTTAATTTGAGCATTGATCCGCGCTA
Organism: Pavona decussata; assembly: GCF_977016875.1. Classification (NCBI taxonomy): domain Eukaryota; kingdom Metazoa; phylum Cnidaria; class Anthozoa; order Scleractinia; family Agariciidae; genus Pavona; species Pavona decussata. Next base: position 3,389,434 of record NW_028145567.1, read on the forward strand.
ACAATGAATGAATGAATGCATTCTTTGAAACGACTAATGGGTTCAATTTTCAAATAATCGATCCATTAATAGAGTCTAGGAGGGTACGCTTGACCTGGTTCGACTGTAAATTGAATAGCGAAATTCCAGTTCATAACAAGTTTCGTGCAATACAGGTTAACTATCTTGTTTACTCATGCAGCTACAGAAGTGTAAGCGGATAGGTGACAGATATGCTCAAGTAGCTGTGTCGAATCGAGGCGAGGGTACAACAACAACTAGTACAACAATCGCAGACTAGTTTGCTTATAATGCTCCTGATTACAATAAACCGACAATCTAGTCAGGAGTCAGTCAGTGAACTAACAATCCTTCGTACCCACTCATGTAACAGTGAACGTGATCTGAACACATATAAGGTTACTCTGAGTTAAGCCGTGCGCAAAGAAGCAAGGACACAGGAAATAAGGTCAAACTTTTTAATCAGTTTTTAATGTGCATGCGCATGCCAAGTTCTGACATCATATCTAAGTTTTCAATCGCCTTACCGGTCAGTGTAAAATGCAGACTACAGACTGCAGACTGCAGACTGCAGACTGGGGGTAAAATGCAGACTCGGGGTAAAATGCAGACTAAATTATAAAGACTATGTTTTTAAAGTTACATGTAAAACACTCGAAGTGATTTTGGTCTGTATAGGAAGCTAATAAGTAAGTGTAGAATTCCAAAAAGATATATGTAGCGTTGTTAGCGAAAAAGGAATTTGAGGCTTGCGAAAAGAACTTAGCCGATTTCATTGCGTGACTTTTGGGGACGGCGCCCTACTTCTTCCAATACTTTCAAAAATTATTTCTCCAAGAATTCGCTTCGAAATAAAGAGAAAAACCGCTCAACAAGATATTTAAATGTTTTAGTTTTGAAAAAAAAAAAATGCATTTGACGATGTGCTTTCGAAATATATCGGTGAATTTTAAAGTGCGCGGATGGATGTACTGTCCGCCGTGAATTAATTACGTTGTAAACAAACCGAGTACAGAAAACTCAAAAATTCGTATCTCGGTAAATATATGTCCTATCGAGCTCATTTTTGTCTCTATAGAAAGCTGAGTAAATGTAGAATTCAAATATGAAAAGATTTTTGTTGTGCAGATAACGAGAAAGGAATTTAGCGCTTGCGAAAAAATCGTAGAAAATGAAAACAGTTCTCACGGTTTAAAATGAATGAATACTCTCCGGGATACAACCTGCCCAACCGAACAAAATTTAATTTAATTTAGTCTGCATTTCACCCCTGGTCTGCAGTGTTCAGTCTGCATTTTACCCCGAATCTGCATTTTGCCCCCAGTCTGCAGTCTGCATTTTACACTGACCGATCGCCTTACTCTTGTTTGGTCAAGTTAGGAAACGATCCTAAGCGCAAGCAAATGCCTGGGGCATCCAACGAGAACATCTAAGCAAGTAAAACAATTGAAAAGTTGCAGAACGTTTTAGGGAATGGAATGGTATTCCTTGAATTTACGAGGTTTTGCTGGCGTTACGAAAATGCTGGACGACCTCATTTCGCAGTTTATCGACATATTTGCCCTTCCGAAGACGAAAGGAATTAGTTTTTCAGTGTTATGAAATTTTGAGCTGTCATTTTGCCGAAGAAAGCGTGAGAGTTTTTCCACAACTAAATCCGATATTTTGAGGCGAGTAAGGCCCTCCGAACAGGTATTCACCGAAATAAACCTGGAGGGGATAGGGGGTACGCCACGCTGATTGCAAACAGTCGCTCTCGCTTGATCGTCCACCGCTTTCTACAGTCGCCTATCTACATATGAGCCAAGCTAAACAACGACAATTTTTCGCTTGCATAGAAGCGTCAGTGAAGTACCTTGCCCATGCTTACAAGGTAGTCTCACCTGCATGAAAAAACGGAAGAAATTTTCTTTAACTCAGCATCTATAGTGGCAGTTGAGTTCATTGCGGGCGCACACAAACAAGAGTGCTGCTCCTTCAACAGATGCTAGATAAATCTTAAGAAATATCCACAAGGTATTCATATTGAAGGTGCTCTTTCAGGAAGTGTCGACAGTTTTCTTTTTTCGTAAAACACTATTACTTACCAGCTCTCTTTGATCGATGTCCACGTCTAGATCTCAATTCGCTCGATGTTTGGTAAGACAGGAACCTAGATCCCGCTTCTGATGAAGTTCTCGTGTGCTGTTTATAAGGAGGGCATCTTACAGAACAGATAGCAGCCAAAGCAGTAAACAAGACGGCTATCAAAAGGCACGTTTTGAAAGAACACTTCACCGCCATGATTATAAATCAGAGAAACGTACTGAGCCTGAAACCGAAACACTTCTGGCAAAGCATCATATAATTTATTGATCACCGGAAATAAATTTTAGTTAATCAGCAACTCTTGTTTGAACTTTGTCCTATGTCCAGTGGTTTTCACGTGCAGCCTCTCGTGAGCTGAACCATTGGACTCTTTATTGTTTATTTATCATATGGCACTCTGCCATGCTCTTTAGCTTGCATTCCCATGTGCTTAGTCACTCTGTTTTTTCTTCACGACCAAAGCACCACATTGAAGGTTTCTTTTCAAATTCCCTCCCATCCCACCCGTTGTTTTTCTTTTGCTTTATTTTACTGGACATAGGACTTGCAAAACCTTTCTTACGTGCCACGTTGTCAAATAGTAATCATAATATATATAGATGTATAAATTTTTACTTAGTAAAGGTCATCATTATTGTAAGTACATTTAGTCTACATCCTTTTCTATGAGTCACAATCAATTCTCCGAGAAAAAAAACAAAATCCCCATTGGTTTAGAGTTCCAACCTGATGTAATGATATGACATTAATTTAGTTAATTCTTGTACTTCTTCTCTGAAGTCAGTTGGGTTTTTCAATAAAGTTGGGAATGGGGATGAAGTGCTCCACTCGTCGCACTTTTGCCCCTTGAGCTCGACATTTTGTACTCCTGGGATATACATAATTATAGGTTAGTGGTGACCCTAGGGAGGCCCACAAATGGCCACAGCCGACCCTGAGGGGAGGCCCAACTCCCTCCCTTATATCTGTCTGTATATCTTCCATCTTTAACCAGGAACGGTCACAGTCGGCCATGGGCGGAGGCAGAGGTTGAAATGATCGAGGAGTACATAGGGCTGACCTTTAAAGTTCCAGTGGAGCACTTTGTCACCCACTTCCCCATTTTCTAGCCACACCAAGTTGTTGTTTTTGCTGCTGTTTACCGTAATAATTTTCGGTCTGATCCCAAACATGAGGAAGTTGATTAAAAAACTGCAACTTTCGGGGATGGTGAAGTATCAATATCCACTTTTTACAGAACGCAAGTCCAGCGTTTATCCCGTTGAAGCTTTCTTTTGCCGATCAATTTAAAGCCAAAAAATTCTACTTCATTCATCGGCCATTGATTCCAATATTAGTCTATTTAAATATTGACATGAATTATTATCAACAGACCATTACCCATTTCATCGTTTAATCAGGTCAGAAATAACAGAACGGGAAAAAAAACATGCTTTGATGACACAACACATTCCTTACACTGCTTTCAGAGATCTAAAAAAACGATGTGAATTTGACAACACTGGAATCAGCAAAACACGAGAAGGGACTGGTTTTTCTCGCCTCGTTCGCATGAATACTGCTCGTCCGCTCGCCTAGTTAGAAAAAGGCTGCTAACAGTCTAAGCGTGGTGCTCATAAGGCTGGAAAACAGCCCCAGAATTCTGGGTCTTTGTGTGAAATCTTCAAGTCAAAGCTCTTGAGCATTACCTTCCCGTAGCGATGTTTATATGGGCTGGGTATGAGCAGTTAAGCTTAGGATATCCCCTCTTTCCGTCCTCGAGAGAACGGAAAGAACGGAGCGATGTTGCTCAGATGCAATAAAAAAAGACCTTGACCAATTAAATGCTGGGAATGGTCTCTGTCCACTAGAACTCGTTAAATAATTGTTTATATGCTATAAAAGGTTGCTTACAAAGCTTGTGTACACAATCAGCTGGTAATGCCACTGAACCGAATTTTGTAACGACGGGATAGTTGATTCATGTAGTGTTACTTGTTTGGCTTTCAGCGTTTAATGTCGAACCATTTTGTGAGTTATCAAACGTTCCATATTGATCTCCTTGTCCATTTCTAATTAGCGGTGACGAAGAGGTAGGACGTACCACATGAGCCCTTCCAAGTAGAAGTATTATGCAAAGGACTATGCTGCAGAGGAGAACGACATTAACCACCACAAGCATCCAAACTATCGAGGCGGACGAGCCCGGATTCAGGAATGCATATCTGATGTTCATGAAAGAGAAATGAAGGGTCAGAAGAACCAGGGTCTCCGCTGAGTTTTCCAAAGCTATTTTCTGGTAGGAGTCATCGAACGGCTTGGCGAGAAGCTGGAAGCAAAGGGAGGTCAAAAGAACAAAGCAAACTGCAATGGTCTGAAAGGGCGAGACCCGCGGGATGAACGAAAGCGAAAATGCGATCAACAGACGCCTAAAAAGAAATAATATCTCAAAATATGAACGGAACGCTTTCTTGTATGGCAGGTAGATAGAACCAAGCCAACTGTCCAAACTCTCTTGTTCTTGTGGAGACAGTTGATCTCTTTTCGCAACCTTCACTCGCAGCAGTGGTAAGAACACTCCAAAAGGTACTCCGAGCACGTACAGTACCAACGAGAGCCAACCGAAAACCTGCAATGTGCTGTAAAGATGACCACTGCATTCCAGCCATGGTGCTTCCAGGAGGTAATGGTAGCCATTATCTTCTCCGCAGGGAGCCAAAACAGAAGCCGTTTTCTTGACGATGGGAAAATAAGTGAGGTTGAGGGACACGATAGACAGTTGTAAACAGCTACTCCGTAATCGAGATCGCCTGTCAAGCAAATTGCGGAACCAAAGAACCGCATACCCGAGGCAATAATACAACCAAATACCCACGATACAGATGACTGGTAGGAGCATAAGAGACAAAAGCTCACCGAGTGGTGTAAACATGCGAGGAATCACACATCCCAAGCCAGAGAAGCGGAGATTAAACACGTTGCTGATGTAGCGCTGCGTTTCAAGAACTCCATGCGGCCAAATATTGGTATTGGAAATCAGAGCATCTAAGGTCTGGAAATAAAAAGTGCTGATCTTAAGAATTCCTCGTGCAGCCTTCCCTCTTCTCGCCAAGCCAACAAACAGAGCTATCACATTGATCTCGAGTAGCCAGGCCGGAATGATGTGAAACATGGCTAATATCACCAAAAGAACAATTTGAGCAAAAATTAATACTACTGAAAGAAACGTTTTCTTATCGTAAAGAACTGTAAAGGCCAGGATGAGTAACACCATGGTTACAACAACGAGTACAGCCAAGATGAATACACTATTCATCGTTTTGGGACAGGCGTAGCAAAGGATGCCCTGTTTGTAAAAGCCGTTTTCACAGAGAGAGCAAAAACGGTCTTTACTTCCTTTGAGACAGAGACATGATTTCCTGCACACGGTGGATGGCCTGGTCTTTGACTTGTTTCCCTCCTTCAACCAACAATCACAGGTACCCGTTGGGTTACAGGGTGTGTTTGCATGGGGACTTGTTCCCAAGACTCGCGAACACTCAACAAGATGAGTTACGTTATTATCACGTGATGATGGCCAATATCCCACTTTTATGACCATGTACTGCGCGGGCGGCATTTGATCCTCGCACACAGCACCCTTCATGCAAGGTAAGCAGATTTTACCTGAACCGTAATACCCGATATCGCAAATGCATAAACGATAGCCATAATAATTAGGATCTAAGATCACTAATCCATTGTTGTAGCTGAGACGTGCATTAGGACATCTGAACTTATCCAAAGCATTTCTACGCTGTAAGGTTGTAAAATCAGCTGTCATGTATTTGGGCAATGTTTGATATTCATTCATTTCACGCATCCGTGGATTGCTTGAAACGTCGAGAACTTTTAGAGAAAGAAGGGAAATTTCAGGGATTTGGCCCGAAAGGTTGTTGTTGGAAAAGTCGAGGTCGATAAGAAACAGCATATTTTCAGTTGGCGATGGAAGCTCACTGGACAATCTGTTGTGGCTTAAATCTATGAAGATCAACCTATTAAAGTCCCACAACTTGTCCGAAATCATACCATAAAAATGGCACTGGCTGATGTTAAGAACACGCAACGACCCATTTATTGGTTCCATTGCTTTCAACAAAGCATCAAAACTCATAGTAAGCTGCTTATTGCTCGCCAGAATCAGTACCTCCAACGACTGCGACTTAAACGTGATTTCTTTCGCTAGCGATGTCAAGTTATTCCCACCGAAATCGGCAATTTCAAGTGTACGAAGAGAGCCAATGCTTGGCGGAATTTGTCCAGAAAAATGGTTACCTGCTAAGTTCAAACGTTTCAAGTTAGCCATGTGACCCATTGTTGAAGGGATGTTTCCAGTAAAATGGTTTCCTGGTAGCAGACACTCGACCATCGCAGGAAAATATAATCCAAATTCGTCCGGCAATGTTCCAGTCAGTCCAGCAAGAGAAAGGTGCATATATTGTAACGATGACAAGTTCCACAAGTTTTCAAAGCCGTCCTCTAAATGTTTAGCGGTTTCAAGGTCCAAAAACCAAAGTTTTTTTAATTTCCCAATGCTCTGTGGTATTGAGCCATTCAACTTGTTCTCCCCGAGACTTACGACTTGTAATCCAGTCAAGTTTCCAATGTCCTTCGGAATTTCCCCGAAAAGACCCTCCCCTCTTTGACAGCAAAGTTGGATTTTTATCAGTGACTTCATCTTCACCAAAACTTCCCCAGGAATCCGGCCAGACAATTTGTTAAAGGAAAGGCTAGCACGTAGTAGACTGGTCATATTGTCAGACAAAATACCACTGACACTGCCTTGCAACCCAAAATTGTAAGCAATGCACAACCCCTGTAAATTACGCAACTTCCACAAGCTTCCAGGAAGAGTACCAGTCAAGTTATTGTCGTTTAAGTATACGTTGATGATATACCGATTAGTATGATCACATGTAATTCCATACCAAAAGCAGTGAGACACTGAGCTATTCCCCCAGTGCGTTTTGTTGCTCCAGTTATGTCCCCCTGTTCGGTTGAATATTTCCATGAGGACCGCTTGTTCTTCTTTGGGTGTGAAGGTGGTATCTACGGTAGAGTTTGGGATTGGAATCTCGTGCAAACAGCCGTAAGCGAAGGTGTTGTCGTAGTTTAAAGGTGTAAGGTTATTTTCCACTGCTGAAAAACAAACAAAATCCGAATGTTATTTGAATGGTCAGAAAAATTTAAGTCTTCCAGCAACTGTTCCAACCCTAAACACACGCAACGTTCATCACAACATCTACCACGCATTACTGCGATCCGCTGCACACTGTTTACTATGAAACCACCGAAATCTGGCTACTTAATGATTCCAGGACTCGGTAAAATCGCAAAAACATCATGGGTCATTATTTAAACGAAGCCTAAGTTTGATGTGGTATAATATAGTTGTAAACGTTCTCGTAGGCAGGCCATTCTAAATAACTGTGATTTTTTTCATTTTTATACCCTGTGCTAAGCGTCTTTTAAACAGGGTTTAAAGTAATCAGTCAACGCTATAATATTCTAGTCAACGTCGTTTAATTATGAAGTAAAGAAGCCTCGACTGTGCTCTGTTCTGCTGTACAAGCACGCAGGAAGCGGCTTGAGCATGAAAGAAGTATAGGGGAACTAGAAATACGAGACGTAGTCGAGTGTTTCTCCCTACGTCTTGAGTGCACCAGCTGCTTCCTTTGTAAAGCACTTCTAAGTGCTTTACAACAGAACAGAACACAGTCGAGGCTTCTTTATTTGTTTTATGATAAACAATCCTTTCATTTCCCCGCGCATTCACCCTCATTTTTAAAACAAACTTCCTTTTCCAAACGAACAGAACTGGCGTCAGCGTGCATCTGTACTCTCGTAAAGCACGCTAAAATAACCCAATCACAATCTTTGTTAGAATGGTTCAAATGATTTGATTGGTTGAACAAGACGAAAGCTGTCAAACATGTCAAAGCAAAACATCAAAGTTCACAAACTTTGCATAGTTCGAAAGTAACCGCAGTGCTTCTTCGTAGTTTTTCCGTTTAAAAATCAGGATAGAAAAGTAAAATGTTCAGTGAAACCCGGTGGATTTGTGGCTCATGAAAATCTGGACGTTATTAACATGGCAATTCGAAAATAGACTGCTTAAGAGTGAATGTCAGTAAAAAATCGATGAAATTTTAAAAAAATGTGGCCACGGTCAAAAAATCGATTTCGCTCATACTTTGTCAGTTTGAAGGCCTAGGTAAGTAAGTAAAGGATATAAGGTTAGTTTTTTTTTTAATGTTCCATATAATGGCAGAAAACCAAGAAAAACGGTCACCCTACCCGAAGCTCGGATTTCACCACGAGAGAACTCGTAATTTTACACTTTTCAGCTTCTCCCTAAACAGACATTTACAATGTGTAAAACTTTCTTCAGTATAGTTTAACACATTGATTCTTTCTCAGTCAAAACATAGTAATTATTTTCATCCCTGTTCGTTTGTGAGCGAACTGAGCTCGGATGAAGTAGATACACTTTTCTCTATCACTCAAAAGTCTAAAATAATCCAATTTCAGCGAGAAAAAAAGCTGACCAGTAGTGACTCAAATCCTCTGATACTTTGACAATAGACAGTTCAGTCATTAACTTTTAGGTGTCCGGTTTTAAATCTTTAGGATCTAGCAGAACTTTGCACGAACGCCAATCAAAGTTTGACAAAATTACAATTCAGCGCCATTGAAATAACAAGGATAATAGAATAAATTAACTCCTCATACAAGTCCAAAACAGACCCAATAAAAAGAGATGCAGTGTTAATTCTACTGTAGGTATCTGAGGGGGGTCACCATTTCCTTTGGAAGGTGTATGAAAGGGTTTCCAATTCTGGAATAAAATTGGTATATAAAAGGTTCAGGGATTGGACCTCTTGACGGTGCCTCGCCGTTTAAAAATTTCATGAGCACCCACCCCCACCCGTCCTCTTAAATACCAATTCTTGGAAAAAGGAAATGAGGAGAACGAAAAGCACAATACAGTTGCGTTTCCTACAACAGGAACAACTTCTTGGTCGACTTTGGGCACTCTCAATTGACATCGAACTGGGTGCGTTCTTAAGCGTGGAGTGTGCCAATATCTTGTCAATACTGCAAATAAAATTATAAATCTGATACTTTGATGCCACGGTAAAACTAAGGGATTTTCAACGATTACCGGAAAGCGAAATAATGAGATAAGTTGACTAATTCTTGGAAAAAGGCTAAGGACTAAGGGCCCTGAAATATCCTTTTCCTTGAAGTACGAGATACAAGACGTTTTATGAACTTTACATCGATTTGTAAGCATAGTTTAAGTTTGAACTTGAGTTTCAGTTTACTTCAATCCGTAGAGAATTGTAAGGACCAGGTTATCCAAGTAAAATTCAGTCGTAACTCACTGTCATTCACTCCATGACATTATATTTCGTTTCCACGTATTCTTGGTTTTCACGTGACGTCACCAAATTCTACAATTCAAAACTGCGAGGCCTACAAAATTTTTACCTTCATTCAAGGATAGATTACCTAAAAATATGTCTGTTCACAATTTTTTAGCTCGATGTCGTGCTTCCTTTTAAAAATAGAACAGTTTCAATTTCTGAGTTTCCATTGTGCGTGACATAAGGAGGACGGCCGTGACAGAACTTTTCCGTATCTTAAAAATTACTCTTCGGGTGATTTTCAGCATTCTAAACAATTTAAGTTTGAGGAGAAATATTAATCTAAACATTCGAAAATTCACAAGGGCAAACAAACCTCTTTTCTTGCAAAAGTGAACTCCAGATGTTTTTTCGTATTTCCGGCCGCCATGTTTGTGCCCCTTAGAGGGACACAAACATGGCGTCTCCATACTAAGCTCTATAAATTTATGTGGAACATTTTGTCAAATTACTCGAGTACGGAATGCCGCACAGACCTGACACTTGGACAGATGCCTTATTTATTTATCCTCTATACCATGTCAATTTCTTGACTTCATTCATGGAATGGTTTTGATTTTTTTTTCCAATGGCGTGACAGTGAAAACCGAGAATTTCATCTTTAAAGATATTTTATAATACTATGAAGTTTCAGAATATCCTTACATGTAAATATCTAGGCTCGATTTCCAGCCCGGACTCGAGAGACGGCGGAAATCGAGCCTAGTAAATATCCCGATCCCACAAAGTTTAAACAATAGTCCCTCTTGATCCTTCTTTCGGGCCTGAACCCATCGCTGCCCCGCACAAACTGACGAGGATGCAGCTACACGGTTTACTGCTGATGCAACCCAAACGAATTCGACCCATTAAGGTTCTCAGCTCCTTTAAGCAGTTTTTAGATGGTTCTTTTTGTCTCATTTGTCGAAACACAGTAACTTACCAGCGCTGTTTGATTTGTCTCCCGGACCGTATATCAACTCGCTCAACGTCCGGTAAGGAACCTTCAACATATTCTCAGCGTGCGACCTGGGACGCGTGCATTTCACACAGCAACTATTAACAACAACAGTAAATACTTTGATTAACAGAAGCCCTGATTTGAAGGAACGGCTTCCCATAGTGGACGTAGATCTGAAATTGAAAGATATTAGGAAACAGCAAAATTCACCTATGTTGAGTTTCTAATTTCTACTTCCGGTTTTATACGACGATGGTCCAGCGGTTAGCTATCAAAACGAAACTAAAAATGGCGGAAGGTTTACTCGTTCAAGAACAAGAAGAAGAAGGCGAAAATAAAGAGAAAAACACAACGCCGAACTATGATCACCCAGTATACAGGGAAATATCGCACACAAATGGAACAATAAACAAGATGAAGAGAGATGAAGTGAAGCGCTGTCTTATAGAGCGTGGTTTGGACTCTCGGTGAGTTTATCGATCGAATTTGATCTCCTTTTTTAAAATTAAGTTATATGCCCTTCCAATTCACTTGTTGTAAAGTTTATTATCTGTTGTGTGTGTGTGTGTGATTAGTGAGTTGATTTACTTCAGTTTTTACTTCGTTTTGTTTTGTTTCATTTTCCCGGTTGAAAACTGATTGAAATTATGCAACGTAAGCTTTGGGTCTTATATGCACTTCACTTACATGTAGCTTATCACTTTAAGGTTCTTCGCAACAGTTTCCACCACCACTTGGCTGATGCCATAATAGTGGTGTCAAACAAATGCCTAATCATTCGCAAACAAATTGTGATCATAATGGGTTATTCCAGAAAAAATCCACACCTTCACTTTGTCTCTACAACAACAACAGTCTTTATTATTCGTGCCCAGAAATTACACAGTGTTACATAAATTCAAGAAAGAAAAATTACTAAGAAAGAGGGCACAGCCACTTAGAAATAGCAAGCTAATCGAGCTAAGTGGCTGGGCCAAGCGCAATATTTACCACATTATAATGTTAAACAATTTTGACAAAGTTTCTTCCAAAAAAGACACCTTTCATTGATCTTTGTTCTGATATTTGGCCCCCTTTGTAAAAGTCTTCGTAAAAGCTGTTCAGAATATTAGAGCAATGTCCTGGGAATGAAACCTGTGAAGTGTATTGATGATTGCTTGCTTTTTCCATTGTCTTCACTTCCATCAATATCAGTTAATCGACTTTCTCTTCTATGGAGAAAGTCAACCGTGATCATTCAAATGTCATCAAATTTTCCTTCTGATCAAAACTGACCTCTCAGAAATACATTTGATCCCCTGATCAAGATGCATACATTTTGCTGCATGCTCACAACACAAACATATTTTGGTCATCCATATAAGAAAGTATTATTCTGATTGGTTCTTCTGGTTCTCACAAATCCTCAGCTATGGATCAGAGTTATACTCTTCAAGGTAGTATGCCTCTGGTAAACTTAATCCATTGCTTCCTGTATAAATTAAATTTTGAGGAGATCAGTGAATAGATAAATAAACATTGCTAACTTCCTTTACACTGCAATAACTAAAGAAGTATTTCAGATGTTAAAAAAACTATGGTTAGGCTTCAAGTATTAGCCACCTACTTGTATATCACTTGTATACCACTTGTATATCAAATTTCATCACTCTCAAATTAGTCAATATTTACACAACGTCACTTTCTCAAAACCAACTAGGTATGAATTAACAAAGCCAAAGCAATCATCAAAAGCATTTTCCAGCCAAAAAATGTTTTCAAATAAACAATAATAATTATTATTAATACATTTCCTTTTACAAGCAAATGCGTGTGTGGAAAGATGCATGTAATTTCTGCAAACACTTCGGCTTAATGAGTGTCATTGCTCAGTCGAAGATGGAACAGCTTTGCTGGGCAAATTACACAGGTTGTAGTATTTTGGCTGCAATTCTCACATAAACAACTGGCAATATTACCTGGGACAAAATGATGAAAGGAATTTCTTGTTTCCGTAAAGTTATTGGTGCCAACAGAGAGGCGGTGCTCCCCTCCTCAGTACTGTATGGTCTAATGGTATAGCCACCATGGTGCTTTATGCTCTGGAAAAAAATATTTGAAAAAAGAAGCTTAAAGCTCATCAAATGCTAAGTGAATTCTGTGGGGAGGCAGTGTATGTATCTGATGCAAGGTTATGCTTTCCCAAAACTAGTTTAAGTACCGGTAATGTCATGTAATGTAATGTAATTAACTGTAACGTAGTATTCTATCCTTTTGTGGTGTAATTTAATGTGCTGTAATATAAATGGGCTCACATTTATTTGTAATATTTGTACCTGTCTGTTCTGTTCATTTGTAAATGCCTCACATGGAAACCAGCTTTTGTACATTGGCATGTATGTAAAAAGCACAGGAACTGCCAAAATTCTGTTTGGAGCCTGTGCCCAGGATATGTATGATGACAGCCATGCCAAATGTATCCTGTGTAGTGATAATCAAAATGAGATCTAATACAAGTGGGACTCAGTCATATTTAACAATTAGATTATGGTCTTTCTATTGTCAGTGTGATAGTTAATGAAGGCAAAGAAACCAAGAGCAAATTTATTGTCTTAGTAAATCTACTAGTTGTTCAAAATGCACAGAAACTTTGAAAACGTGAAGAGGCGGCTGCCATTTTGTTTGCAACCACACACAGTTAGTCTACTCACTCTACTCACTATCTACGACAGAATAGATAGTAAGTAGCAAAGCCAATAAGAGAACGATATTTGTGATACAACGCTAGTAGATTTATACTAAAAATAAATAGAACACAAAAATACCTGACTCAGCAGCAGGAATCAAACCCCTTTGTGTAAAAGCACTGATGCTTCTGTTAAATTTCCATTTATTCTTTGATCTACAGTGGAGTAAAAGAAGTTCTTCAAAAGAGGCTTAAAAACCACATCAAGAAAGAAAAACTGGCACGAGCTAAGTTGGAACAGGAGAAGAGAATGAATGAAGTCCACTTTTACTGTGTTATAGATTTTGAAGGAACTTGTGAAGAGGAGAACCCAAAAGACTATATCCATGAGATCATTGAGTTTCCTGCTGTACTTGTGGATGCTAATACCCTTGAAGTGGTAAGTATAGTGATGCAGTGCAGTTCCAGAAAATATCCATACTCCCCCACAGTAGGTTTTCCACCTCCCTCCCCCCCCCCCCCCCACGGAAATTCCAGTTTAGCTTCATACTTTGCTTCTAAATTTTTGACCTTTAAGACCCCCCTCCCCCTAGAAATTTTGGATGACTAAATCCATGGGATGGGTTTGGCTTTTTATGGAACTACATAATGCAACATTAGCAACAATAAGCAACAAAAGGAGGTGACAAAAACACCTTGCTAAAAGAATATAATAATATTATTATTTTCATTCAATAATTCTAATTTCAATTTCAAATGCATAAAAAAATCTTACTCCCACTTTAAATTGCATATATACAATGCTTTGCTTTCAACCCTTTCACTCCCAGGAGTGATCAATATGTAATTTCTCCTTACATTCTCAATACATTGTCAACCAGACAGGTAATGAGAATAAAGAAAATTTGCCAACTAGGTTATACTGTTTGATGCAACACCAAATTCTTTGAACCCTCCCCCTTCTCTTTTTTAAACCCGTCGTCCTCTCCCTCGGAATCCTTTTTGGGCTCGCCCCAACCCTCTGTCAGCTTTATCATCCAAGATGGCGGCATAGAGTATTCGTATCCTGTATCGTATCCTTTACCGCTTGCCAACTAAAAATACGCCTGCTCTGCAGGCTAACTTTAAAAGGATATGTATGGCAGTCAGTCAGGAGAATTAACATCAGATCATGGGAGTGAAAGGGTTAAGGTATAGACAGGAGCTTGTTTATTGACACCTCTACAAACCGACTAGCCTTCTCCCCTCCCCGCCCCTCCTATTACGCGAGAGCTTGCTCGCAGACTACAAACCAGCAAATGCTTCACTGTAGTCATTTTGTCAATACCATGGGACTAAAAAATTGAACTCTGAATTCTCAACTCTCATGTTCACCCATGTCCTTGTGCATGTACTAGCTCTAACAACCACAGAATCCTTAATTTATCAGTGACAGTTGATTTTAAATCTCTGCCTTTTCATTCATCTAAAATTAAATATGTTCTCCAGGTATCTGAGTTTCACGAATATTGCAAACCGCAAGACAAGGCACAGCTATCGCAATTCTGTCAGGATCTTACTGGAGTTACCCAGGTAAATTAATGACAATGATTTAAAAGGGAAGGGAGGATTGACTCTTTTTGAGGGTGATGGACGAGGTACATTAGCACGACTTGTTTCTTGATATATTTTTTTCCAAACTTCTACCTTTCTCTTCGAATATCTCACCTTGGTAACTATAAAACACCTTTGCTTTATACAATAAAAATTGCCAACATGGCTTCTTAGTGAATCTTTTAAAACCGTTTTCTGCTTCCATGTCATTGTAAATCTTGTGAAAACTTGCCCGATGTAGTCCATAACCGCCAACCTTCAAGGCCACTTCTTCCTGAATAACACTTTGATATGATGTTTGATGTGTGTGTCTGTTTCTTTTTCATAAGGAAATTGTTGATAACGCAGATCCTTTCCCAGTGGTTCTTTCCGAGTTTGAGCAGTGGCTTGCAGATCATGAACTTGGAACAAAATATAAATTTGGGGTTGTTACTGATGGGTAAGTCATGCGATTTACGTACCATTTTCTCATACATTCATCAAACACCCGAGCGAATCAAAGTTACTGGAGTCGAAATGAGTATGAACGGCAGAGAGTGGGAATCGGTGGGGGTCAGTACTACGAGGAGTTTAATCCCGTGGGGGGGATACTCCCTATAATGGCCTATACGCGGAGGCGCCGCCCGAAAGGGGTACCTTTTTCACGTTTCAGGTATATGAAAGGGTAGGGATTTCACGAGTCGAAGTCTATGAAAGGGTAGGGAAATCTGTCATTTAGGTATTTAAAAGGGCCTTTCATTATTTTCCAATGGAAGGTATACGAAAGGGGTACCTTTTCTACCAAACATGGTATATAAAAGGGTAAAAGGTCGGACCTCGGGGCGGAGCCTCCCCGTATTAAATGTTTCTTTGTACACCCCCCTCCCCCCCCCCCCCCCTCTGGAATTTAATTTAGTGATAATTGTTTTAGGAATCGACTCGTAAAGGAAGGGAAGTGTTTAGTGGTCTAGTTTACCGTATTTGAAAAATTTTAGCAAGGAAGGAAGAAAAGGAAGGAGGAAGGAAGCTTGCACGATTTCTCACGTATTTCAGGTCTCCGAAAGTTAGTGCCTCTTGGTCCTTATAAATAGGCACATAAGCAGCTATGACGGCGAGAGCAAGTCTCTTCTTTGCCGTGCAAAGTTTATGGAGAACGGGAGCACACGAAAGTGAATTTATTTCGTTTACTTTCTTAACTTGAACGCCGTTCCAGCCAATTCAGGTTCAGGGTAATTTGGCAGCAATTTACAAGTTGAACGAGTGACAAAAATCGCGATTAAGTTCCAGTAACGCAATCTTATCTTTTCAAGTGACGTTTTCGTTGGCGACTTGCCGTTATGGTTTCTTGAAACGACGGTGTCTGCTTTTGATAGTGCGCATACGTTCTGCGCATCTCGCGATGATCCGAAAAACGCGTGTTTCGGATGGTGCCTACTAATGCGAGAGATTTTTGCGCTGTTTTTGACTATTCGGAGAAAGTATAGATTTTAGCAGAAATATTAAATTAAGCTTCAATTTGGGAAAAAATGCCATATACTATTTTGTATTTTACAGCTTTTTGAAGTTATTGTTGCTTAATTATCTCTGCAATGTGCGTGTAACCCCCAGTTTTCATTTTGAATTCCAATAACACTTGCTAAGATCTGCTTCACCAAGATAGTCATAAGCCACGCAAAAATACTTCTGTATTAAGAGGCACCGTCCTTAAGATTGCGAAATTTTTGTACAGAGGACTTGCCGCGGGAGCAATTTTTGGTATATTAATGCCCGTTTAAACGGTTTCAACGTTCGGTTCAACATGCGTGCAACACTTTGTTGAACCAAATGTTGGGGGCGTTTGAACAGGTCGTCCAACATTGTTGAAAGCGTAAAAAAAAAAGGTTGAAAGCTTGTTGAATGCTTTCTGAATAAATCGGGTAAAACTTTTACTTTCATTCAACATCCATACAACATTTCCTTTGTACTCGAAAATGTTGAATGGTGTTGAAGCCGTTTGAACACTCCGTCCATTCAACATTTGCCCAACATCCGTTCAACTTTTGTTGGACGAATCTTTGTCAAATGTTGAAACCGTTTAAACAGGCCTCTAGTTGTGATAAAGTACCAAATTTTGCTGCGTTCAAAACAAACGTGAAAAGATTTCACTAAATTCCTGTATTTTCTTTCTAGTCCCTGGGACATGGGCCGGTTTTTCTCAACACAGTGCAGACTCTGCTCAATCCCTGTACCAAAGTTTGCCAGAAAATGGATTAACCTTAGAAAATTGTACAGAAATTTTTACAAAGTACAAAAAGGGACGCTTCAAGACATGGTAAAAAATCTTGGAATGCAATTCGAAGGGCGACCTCACAGTGGCATGGACGACACGCGGAACATCGTGAGAATTTTACAAAAGATGGTTCAAGACGGCTGTGAGATCAAGTTTAATGAGTACCTTCAGAATAACACGTAGCTGCACTCGTAGGAAAAGTAAAAATAGTGTAAATAGTGTCATAACGCAAATTATGATGATACCCTCCCCGCGCCTATGTGGCACATGAGGCTGAGACCAGAGTTTTCCATTCCTCTCCAAAGCTGTTGCTTAACAGAAGCCCAGTAGCCTGGGGCACCCAAGAAAATGCTCTGGTTACCTAAATGTTTTGCAGCAGCACCTAGCACTTCACACGTTGGGCTCCTAACTTCTCAGCTTTTGGTCTTGTGGGCTCCTTGAAATTTTTCTAAGGCCATTTGCAATCTTCTCGATCTCGTTCCACGTCTTCCCTGTTGTTGTCATTATCCTCCTCTGTGACTCCTTAAAATGGACTATACGGGAAGACTCCACCCGAAAGGGGTTACCTTTTTCAGCCTGGAGGTATATAAAAGTGCAGGGATGTCACGAGCTGAAGTACAGAAAGGGTAGGGAAAACTGTCATTTAGGTAAAAAAGGTCCAACCGAAATATCCCGAACTGAACCAACGAAAAGAGATACAGTGTGGTTTGCGTAAATGGTAAACACCCGTTTACGCAAACCACCCGGATGAAAATTTTCGGCATAAATACGAAATGATCTGGCTTGTCTTAACAGAAGATGGATAACATGCAAAACGTATGAACATTAGCTGTAAATCCCAAAAGGAGTAATAAAAGTCCATCACTTTGACCAACTGGAATTTCCGGGTTTTCCATGTAAATGGTAAGCACCCAGTCTCTACTGTAAGTATGTGAAAGAGGTACCATTATCTGTGGAAGTTATAAAGGGTTACCTGTGCTGTCTATATAAAAGGGTAAGAGGTTGGATCTTGGTGCGGAGCCTGCCCGCCTAAACCTTTCTTGAGCATCGCACCCCTTCCTCCCCCCCCCCGGGGGATCTTTAGCTCACACTACTTCCTCTCTTTAACACTGTTTTGATAAACTCCTTGACACCAAACTAAAACAAGTTTAAAAGTTGTGTATTTTAGACATGGTTTAAGATTTTCTTCGTCGTAGAAGTTGCCTACTGATTTTTTTCAACATTGGAAGCCCAAGGCTTGCCAAGACGGCAAAGACAAGGTAGAGCTTACTTCATCCCAATATAAAACTCCAGTTTATCAGTATTCTAGAGTGTTTCATAGAATGTTCTGGAATAAGACCTTACACAATTTTCGTAATAATGGGATGAAAAGCCAATTAACCGAAAGCGAGAGAAACGTTCAATTTTCTTGTTTCTTTCAAAGTAGCCAAATTTTCAAATGACCTGGTAGTGCTATATTGCGTCATATAGCTTAGTAGAGAACCAATCAGATTGTTTAATCTGAAACACGCTGTGTTGAGTATGTAATACTCGTTATATTTGCGAGGTTTGATTTTCTGGTCGCAAGAATTATACCTCGAGTACTCTGTCTTTTCGTTTAAGGCTGGTTTATGTATCCAACGCAAGCATAACCTTTTTTAACTTAAGCAAGCATAAAGATGTTTACACGTGCACATTTAAATAACCGGCCCGCGCAGGCGCTATGTGGACTATGTTCACACTAGCAGAAGCCGTTTACTGTGCTTGTGTTCTCGCTTGCGTTAACCCGTCTACACGGGCGACGCAACGATGCAATATAGCGACGCCACGAGGATGAAGATTTCCTCTTCGTATGGTTGTACTAGGTTTGTTGTGCTTATATCTGGGCGTATGCTTGCGCCGTACGGGTGGACTAGCCTGTAGCGAATTTAGAGAATTCAAGCTAGCGTATGAGAGCTTACTAGCGGCCAAATGAAAGGAAGAATTGAAGCTCTTCCAATTAAAAAATAATAATAAATCGTATTTAGCGCAGAGCACTAATTGGGGGACACTCTCCAGATCGAATTGGAATTTAGAAATGTTGGTTTTTGAGGAGACGGGAAAAGGGAGTACCTGGAGAAAAACCTCACTCAACCCGCCTGGGAAACGAAACCCGAGCCACATTGGTGGGAGGCGAGTGCTCTCACCACTGCGCCATCCCTGCTCCTCACAAATTCTGTACTGTATGGGTTAAATAGCAGTTTTGAGTTTGAGAATGGTTTGATTAGTTGTTTTTTAATAAGTGATTGACCGTTGTAGAAGCATACCTCCACGCCGCCATTTACGCATTAACAACAGCCAAAAAACAAAAACAAAATAATAAACGAGTAGTTTGTAGTTGCTTGGGTTTAAGGGGTAGTGTGATCGAAGTAAGTGAAAGTAAAGGGATAGTAAAAGGGTACGAGAAAGCTTAATTAGGGAGCTTAAGCAACGACGACGGCAACCGCAACGAAAACGTCACCTGAAAACATATCTTTATTTCATTTGTGCTACTTCGCGATTAGTTCAACTCGCTCAACTTTTACAAAAAAAGCGAACTACCCAGGAACCAAAGTGGTTGGAGTGGCGTACAAGTTAAGAAAGAAAATGAAAAAGTCACCGTCATGCGTTCTCGTTCTCCACAAAACCTTGAATGTGGTCATTTGACGTTGTTGTTTTGCAGAGGACGGCAAAGAAATGTACCAAAATGTAAAACGCACGAGCAGAGCGAATTTTTTTGCTCATTAAACCTATTGTTTTGCGGCGTTGTCGTTGCCGTCGCCGTCGTCGTTGCTTAAGTTCACTAATTAGGGAAGTGGTCAAAACTATTACAACCTCAAAAGATGGTCTCTATTGTATAGCCACCCCTCTATCCAGCAGTAAAAGAAAATGAGATTTAAACCTCACTTTTTTTGTTTATTTAGCAATGCTGACTCTGTGTCAACTCAAATTTTAAAGTCAATAAAATTTTGTCGGTAATGTTCATGAGAGAGGTGGTGTCTTCGATAACCCCCTGCCCCAGATAAAGTGGTCCTCTTCGAACAAACTTGTTATGACCAGTTCCCTTAGTTTTTAGTTTCAGTCCAGCCTGAACCGAACTTAGGAACTTAGGTATGCAGAGGCGAATTGTTCACGCACATTGTTTTGCTATGGGACAAAATGTCCCTGATTGCACATTTCTTAAAAGTCGACACAAACAAGAAGACAAGCTCCATCGCGTGAGCTGCCCATTTTCGTCAAAAAAGCTTGTCGGTCAGTTTTTTGTCCCACGATTCCAACTGGTTTGAATTGAAGGGACAAGTAGCTTGCGGCGAGTCCTCTTGTGTAACGCTATAAGGGGCTTGTGTCCTCGTGTCAGGCCGACCTTAATCACCCGTTGGTGTATGTGTACCAAGTCAAAAGAGTGTTTGGCATTATTTTTTCGAACCCTTCACTCACCTCCCCATCATATTAAGATTATGAATTCTCTATAGCGCTGGGACCCCACCGCTTCGTGCAATTGACCGAATCTGTGCCAAAAAACTATTTTACATGCACAAACTTTATTACCAAAAATTCAATTTTTGGCAATTTTGAAAGTGTAAACCTTTTAAGTTTTCCAAGATTAGGAACACATTGAGTCCGTTTGTACGAAAAGCAACCGGCAATCTGTAGAAAACGAATAAGAAAATTACTTGTCGGGCCCGAAAGCCCTTCGAGAGTTTTAAGAAACGCACGCCTGGCCTCTACAATTCATATCCATCTTCAGACTTGATTTCCAGAACCCATACCCGTTTTCAGACTTTCCGGCCAAATGGTTTAATTCTTTACTCAAGTTAGACCAAAACGGCTCTAAAACCACATCCTTTGGCGCCGTACATACCTATATAGCTCATAGAGCGGTTTCCAATTTAGTGTCGTAAAACCAAAACCAAAATAGTTACTCTGGCCAATCGCAACAGATGTAAGCAACTCAACGATCCAATCAGGATCCGAAGCAATTACATGTAACCGGCTGTAAGCGCGGGAAAACGCGTGTGTGGTTTTGGTTTGGATTCCCATTGGTTGAGAAAGTGGCGCGAGTTTTGTTAACCGATTACAGAGCGTAGTAATGCAAAACCAAAGCAAACGCGAACATACTCTCGACACTCAATTGAAAACCGCTCTATAGGGGAGTAATCCCAACCCCTCCTGAGTATTTCCTAATTTGGCCCCAACATCCTTATCGAGAGGGCTGAGCATCTCCCATCAGCTCAACTCGATTGCGCGCCAAGTACGACCAACAAAATGTTAAAAGAATTGTGCTATGATTGGTTAAAATGAGTTCGCAATAACTCAATGGAAATTACCGCCTTTACGAATGTGCTTCATGTAAGATGCATAAATTGTGGCGGAATGAACCAGGGTGAATTCAATCTCGTTCCCAGAGCCCGCTTTAATAATAGCGCACGCGCGTCACAGGCGCATTTCTTTGAACAATGTATACAACTAACCATTCTCGACCCCATGCCCAAAAGGGAAGAGCTAAGGAGTCGAGACTAACAACTAACCAAACAGACCCGGAGATCAATAAATGTGTACTTTTTTTGTTTTTCGTTTGTTTGTTTTTTGCATTTTGGTTTCGTAAAAATAAAACTATTTCAATATTTACACATAACTATTTTTGCATCATACGACGACAGTGTATCGATATTTCACCGGCCTAAAATAAACAGTTGCTCTATAAACATAATATTTCACTTCCTTTTTCTGTACACTTGATGGCCGACTTTCGTTTTATCCTGTACTGAATTGAAAATGTATGGTTTTACAACATTTCAGGAACCTGTATGTTTTGACGAAGAAACACTAGGCCCCACACTTTCATCGAACTGTCCGTTGTCCGAAGGACCTGGCGAAGAAATGTTTCGTTCGCTGGTTTCGTCAGCAAGCTTTAGAAGTTCAGCATCATCCTTGTTCGAGCTCGAGTCGAAAGACTGCGAATCTTGATCGCCATTTTCCTCGGCCTCATCACAAGGCAACGTGGCTGCCTGATCTTCCGAAAATTCGACTTTCGATTGAGAAATTGATCTATACGATGCCGCACCCTGCGCAACCGATTCTAGTTTCTCTTCACGCAAATCACTACCGTCTCCTTGGTCTAGCTCATCCCCAGACCCTTCCTCATCCTCAGAATGCTCGGACAAATCGTCCCATTTGTCCATATTCACACTCTCACTGTTCTCAGATGAAGTGCTGTTTAAATCCAACGGAAGATAAGACCTCCTCATGACAAGATCTCCGGGGGTAGGTGCTCTCGACATCCTCTCTCGCGCGTGATAGCCCGCGAGTATCGGATCCCACCCTCGCGAGGAATCACTGGCTGCGCGTGAAACTGCGCGCGAACCCATTTTAGTTGCTCGTGACGCGCCGCGTGACGTTGCAGCTTGTTCGTTTTCGGTGGTAAAAAGACGATTGTAGTCGCTTGTGTATTCTGCCGCCTGGTCCTCCTGCAGGATGTGCGACACGATAGCGTCTCTTTGGCACAATCTCCTGACTTCCTGTCTGATAGCTTCAACCATTTCCAGGTCTCCTGTTGGCTCTACACCCAAGGATTCTAAGGTCATGATTGCCTCCCTGAAAAACATGCAAAATAACACTTATAACCAGAGTTTTGTGGTGCTTCGAGTGAGTTGAGATCCATCAAGACAAACATTATGCACTATGAGACTAGCAACAAAAGCCCGAGGGTCGGATTCACAAATCCCTCTTAAATAATAAGCTATTGTTGGGAAATAATACCTGCGACATATCCTAACTTGCGATGAATTCGTCCCGGGGTGGGGAGGGAGGGGTACTCCGTGGAATTTCTGGTGGGAGTGTGTGACTTGGTTCTCTAAATCCTGACCCTAAGTTCAGACCAAATTATATGATGTTTTCTTGTTTGTCCTTAGCCAGATTCGGGTTACAATAGGGGAAATCAGTTTAGGAATCTCGTGTCAGGGAATTGACTCGAGCCCACGGTTTTCGAGACACAGAGAGATTTGTAAAAAAAAAAACTAACAGGCTAAATCGTTTTTCATGGGAAAACAAAAAAAAGTAAAGTAACATACATTTATCACATCGAGGCTTCGGATATTATAAGGGGCTTTGAGGAACTTCGCTTCGGTTATCCAAAGATGGACAAACATTAACAAAGATACTCGCAATCGAATCAATTGGTGATATATAAATATATATTAAGACAGCACATGCAAAGATTTTCGACGATTTTCGAAGGAACTGCAAACATCGTCAAACGATACTTGATTGCGCATGAAAAGGTCAAATATGGCGGCCACAATGAAAGAATTATATTCAACAAAAATTCTGCTATGATTCAAAGAAAATTGAATCTCACCTCTTGACAAGGTCTTCTGTTTCAACAACGAGGCGATCTTGTAGAACGTTGAGTAACCGTTCATCCCGCAAACCCAGCACTGCGACGGCGTTACACGCCTCCGCTCGTACAGCGGCTACCTTCTCATAACGAATGGACCACAATAAAACTTCAATCAGCTTCTCGTCCGCAACTCCGATACATCCAAGAGCTGCAATGAAAATACAGACAATTTAAGAACCACAAATGCGCAAACGAAAGGAAAGGAAAGCAATTTAATCTTTGATAGCTTTAATTCGACTTATCACATATCACTCTAGGTATTTTTCTACGGACTTCAAAGTTAAGGTGGCGTCACCTTGCATGATTCTTGATATAACTCAAGAAAGAGTCAGGGGTTATTAGTTCAAAACTGTGAGTTTTTTCTTCTTCTTTTTTTAATATCTGGTCTTTATTTGGCAACAACATTCTATCTCCTATTTTTTTTTTTTTTTTTTTTTGTATTTTAGTATGGCATGCAAAGTAATTTCATAAGACATTAAAAAAGTTCTTCAATACTTAAACAAATTGTCATTATAACTGTCATAATTCATGTCGTCACTGACGTCTTTACAAAGTTTGTCTTATTTATATAAACGCATACTTTGGTGAACGTATTTCAAACCGTTCGTCAAGTTTCCCCGCGTCGCTGATAAATTAGTCCAAAGTTTGTCCTTAAGAATAGGCCATTTCCGTGTTGCTGTGAACCTCATTATAAAAGCGAGGCTAAGTGCAAAGCTTTTCATATGAAAATTAGATTTGTTTGCATATGAATGAAAACTAATTTTCATAACAAAAACTTTGCACTTAGCCTCGCTTTTACAATGAGGTTCAAAGCAACTCGGAAATGGCCTATTTAAGCTGCATACCAGCCTCAGTACCACGCTCTTCAAAAGATGAGTTTGCGACCCGCTGTGTGCTAGTGCCAGTACCGTGGGCTCAACAGTACTAACCTTTTATGGTATGCGCTTTGACTTTCCAGCTGTTGTCGTCACTGGCCAAACGCAGAAGTGAGCTCAGTACACCCTTATCGGTGATCCTTAACTTCCCTGCAGCCTATAAAATAAAGCACCATCATTTATTCCATTGCACATATGCGACACAATGACATTCAAATCCAAGCAGTAGGCAGGATGTTTATCACATGAACCTAGTTAATGCTAGCTCAGTGGTTGAGCATCCGAACTAGTAATCAGAAGGTCTTAGGTTCGACTCCAATCTCGTACCGAGAGTCCTCAGGCTTTTTGGTCAGCGGGTGGGCACAAAGAGAGACTCTGGGGACATCGCAAAAATTTAATTTTTTTGATTGGCTGTTCCGTAACGGTTTACATTGTTTTACCGCAGAAATCCTGCAGTGATAAAATTCGATGTTCCCAGAGTCTCTCCTGGCGACTAACCGCTGGCCAAAGAGCCCGAGGACTCTGGGTACGAGATTGGTTCGACTCCTGTTGGAGGAACTCGGATTTCTTTCTTTGATTTCTTCCGAGTATGCCTGTGTCACTGACGGAATAATACATCATTCTCAAAGCAGTTGTCATCGATATTAGGACACTTTTGATCCCAAAGATACTCCATTGTTGTCTCTAAGAAAGGGTACATGGAGGTTTAACGTGTTACGGTTATGAGCCATTTATCCTACAGTATTTCCGATCGGTAATTTCGATGTTACAGTGTCGTTTGGACCAGGAATTGGTAAATGCAAATTGGTCTCAAATTGGACACATTAAAGATTCGAGAGCTGACGTTACGAGCGTTGGCCCTTCGTCTCAACGAATCAAGGAGTTTTGGTATTTCCTCTATTTTCAGCAGGGTATTGCAAGTTTTTGCCGCTTTTTTCTTCGTGGTATTTCGCTTTCGGTCAACCCCAATACCCCCCTCACCTCTGCAATGACCATCGTGCTTAGCGAGTTCACGCACTTCTTCAAGGAAAAGCACAACTTGGCTTCATCTTTTCTAGCACTTGGCATCCATTGCATGTTTTTCGCTTTTTTGTTTGCTTGTTTATTTGTTTGCTTTTTTTTTAATTGCCTTGTTTGCGTTTTAGTATGGCTAGTTCAGTTTCTGCTGTGCCACTTTGACAAATCGTTTAAAAGTAAGAATCATTTGACATGAGACACGTTTTACGCACCATAGCAGCTTCAATCCTGACAGACACATATTCACTCTTGAAACATTCCTGCAAGGCTGGCAGAAGACGAGCTGTCATTATACCAAGGTTTGAAAGCTGAGGAAGAAGAGGGAAAAAACAGTGCTATTTAACACACATAAGAGCGGTCTTCAATTTTATGTGTTATAAAACCATAACCAAAGTAATTACTCTGGCCAATCAAAAAACGCAAAAAGCGCAATGAACCAATCACAATTCGAATCAAATACATGACCGGTCAAAAGCGAGACGCGAGCGAGAAAGTCACGATTGGTTTTGGTTTGCTTCTTATTGTTGAGACAGCGGTGCGAGTTTTGCTAATGTGTTTCGGACCGGTTGCAAAGGTTCCATTGGCTCTGCGATCACTAAAAGAAAAAAAAAATCAACTTATGCAAAAATAAGTTCAACTTAAGGTCATGTTACATAAGGTATGCAAAAATCGTCAAAATCCCATGCAGCTTGTGTAACATCGCGATTTTTTTCGCGCAACTTGAAGGACAAGACACATAAAACGTTGCCTCGAGTAACACTGCCTCAGTCCTCACATAAGGGTAATTTTTTACCGTTTTCATTGTTAGTGTTGTAATGTTGTGCCTTTTACGTCAGTTTCTTGGTGAAATTGTGGGCCAGGTTCATGCTTATTGTCTTCCTCACGATCCAAGCTTAACTGTTTCGAGTGCTTACCTTTTTTAATGCGTCCACTTTAATCCGTTCGTTCCCAGTGAGCATTCTTTCACGCAATGCATCATGGACAAGCTGTTGGTCACAATACAGTACGTAGTTCTCTTCAGTATTGGCACAGACTGCGAGAAGTCGTACTTTTTTCCCGCAGATCACGCGCGCAAAGTGACGAAAACTTATGCAAATTAGAGAAGCGAGCGAGCAGGTCACGTTTCTCGCGGGCCGCGCGCGCGCTACAGAGCTTAGTAGGAGAAGAAAGAGACTACTCGCAGTACTACCTCAACCTCGCTCTGGGAACGAAGTTTAGTACTAACCGTATTTTCATTAATCCAAGTGTAGAATATACTGGCCAAGAAAGAAGCGCTGTGCACTCCACAGTAAAAGCCAAAAGGTTCCCAGGACATCCCATCTTTCCTCTAACAGGGGCACCCAACGGATCTTTTCGGTAAATTATCTGTTCGGAAGGTCCTCAATCCCCTACAATTTTCTTAAGGGAATTTTCACCTCGAATGTTCGTGATACGGGATATTTACGGCCTAATGTTTTCGAATTCATAAAAATGTCGTTTTCGACACCGAAAAAAGGTCAGCTAAGATTTTCGGAACGAAATAGGACCTAAGGTTTTCGGAAAATGGACAAAAATGCCCTAATAATTTCGAAAAGACTCAAGTTCCCCTAGAATGACCGAACAGATAAAAATATTATAGCGCGGCTTGAATTGAACCTACAGAGCCTTAAAAGCACTCCAGATAGCCTAAAATCGCGTTTCAGAGGATCTGAGAGAAAACTGTCGTTGGGTGCCCCTGCTCTAAGAGTGCAAGTTTTGTGGCTGTCTGCCCTCTTAGTGATTAAAAACATTCAGTGATTATTACCCAAATAAGCAAGAGTCTGTACCTTGCCATTCCCAGTCCTTCCGAGAGCTTGTGCAGCAGCTGAGCGGACATCTTTGTTCCAGTCATTCCACATCAGATAGGACAACTTGTGAGTCATGTCCTAAAACAACATAAGCACAGCATTGGCTAAAAGTGGCGACTCCCTTGTGCAATGTTGCTTAAAACGTCTCCCACGATTGCTAAATCCACTGTGTGACATTTGCATGAAAAAAGGCATTACAGTACTGGCTCGAACATAAAATGTTTGAGCATCCATCTAGAGCGAATAATTTACAATTACTCCCCCGGAATCGCGCGGAATATCAACTTACAGTGTACTTAACCGACGAGGCCGTGGGCCGAATTGGCTAAAATCAGAGGATATTTCGCAAGATTGAGCAGGATAATTGTTTAATCATTCAACACATTGATAACAAAGCACAGTTTTATTGCAGAAAAGCTTGAGACGATCTTTGTTTTGCCATTTTTCTCCCCAACACACCAACACACGAAGTTTGATACGTATATGATCGTATATCGCAGTATACATTGTATCTGTTGTGTACGGACGACGAATAATCAGAGCACCATGACCATATTTGGGCAGTGTTACAATGTGCTGAAAAACTTAGTAACAAGTTGGTATCACAAATCGTGGCGTGAAAAAAAAAAAAAAACACCTTGCCCCTCCCTCACTGGACTCAATTTGACTCTGGTACCCAGTGTTGATCGCGCGACATGTGCACTCGACATGGCGGCAATTTTGAAGCGCTTTGGTGATTTTGTGGGGCTGCTGGTTCTAAGAGTGATAAGGTATGTACGATTAGTTTTCAGAAAACGTTTTATTTGTTACGCTTTTCTTAAGGCGTGAAGTTAGAGTGGGATAAGAAAAGAGTTTTAAGCGAGAATTCGAGCCGTTTGCAAACGAGTCGTATGGCAGCTTATGGCGAAACTTGTTCTTGCTAAATTCTGCTCCGACTGTAGACTTAGAATAGCACAAAACTTCACGAAAACGTATATTTCAAAGAGGGTAAGGATATGCAACAACACCGTGTTACGTTTTATTTGCTTAATTCAGTAATTTAACTTTATTTACTGCTCAAATCGCGAGCGTTAAAAGTTCCATACCAATTCTAATATTTTTTCAATGTACATAATTGATATTAATACAAATATTTTAAACAAATAGGTTTGGGTGACCTGTGGTTACAGGAAGGCGCTCCACTCTTACGCTGAACACTAAAATGTTGCAGTCACCACTGGAAAAATTAACATCGATTCTAATTTATCTGTTGGACATATTATGCTTTTTACAAGGTACTGTTTTGAACTATAAACTACTAGTACTACTCTGGCGCCTTAAAAGTATCCCACTGACTGTAAAAATATGGCCTTATGCACCAAAGTTCTAGAGAAAAAATATACATTTAAGAACTGATGATGGTGACTCTACAATGACTGCCTAGTATCTAATTTTTCATGAAGCATTAATATTTGTATCTAAAGGGAACAGCAATGAGTTTTCATGGTCCATGAATTCAGTGATATCCCATGAAAATCCATAAACTTCAACACCATGAAAAAATGCCCTTTTTAATTCATGGGTTTTTTAACATCAGTCATGGTAGCCCCCCATAAAAAAAACATTTCATGGTATTTTCATGGGTATTTCATGGACTTAAACATTTTCATGTGCCCTGATCATGAAAATGTGTCATGTGAATTACGATTGACCACTTGGCTATGGACTCACCTTGTTGGGACCTCCCTTCAGCTTTGGAATCACCTTGCAAGCTGTAACACGGTCTTTCCAACTGTTACTGTTCAGTAATTCTGCAATTAATGACTGAACAACATCCTGAAGAGTAAAACAGATAGTTTTTCTTTTTTTAAAGAAACATGCAACGTTAGTCACCAGTCCCTTAGCAGCAGAGATAATACACACAGCTGTGGTTGTAGGTCTGTGCTCTTCTCCTTCAGAAGGAATTTAACAAACATGAAAAGTGTGGAAGTGTATTGCACAAAGTGTGTTGACTTTTGATGAGAAAGGCAGTTGCTCAAAGCTGGTCTCTGAGTCCTGTTGAGTCTTGTTTGGAACTAGTATGCCAATCAATTCAAAACTTCACTATCCTACCCCCTCCCTCCCCCAACAAGCAACCCCCTGCCGCCACCCCCCCCCCCCTCCAGTTATTTCAATTATATTTGAACTTTTGAAGTTGACTTGCTCAAATTCCCAGTGTTCACTGTACATGTATGAATACATGTACACCGACCCCTTCAACTGATCGCTGTACAAGACAATAAAATTCACTCCACTTTGAACTGTTGATCCAAATTGTACAGTTTGAGGTAATTAATTAAACAATACATACCGACTGTTGGCTTAACCTTGCCAACAGAGTTCCAGCCTTCTCTGTCCTCACAGCATTATCAGCATGCAAATGATTGACAAGCTCCACAATAACTTTGTCTGTGATGACCCCACTCAGAGCCAAGCATTGAGTTGCTGCCCACTTTTCAGGGGGACCACTCTGCTCCATCGCCCACAAGAGGATTGATATTGCCTGGTAGTTTTATAAAAATAATTATTACAAAAAAATTAGAGAAATACATGTAGAAGAAAATTATACTAAAACACCTGATCACAGTTATGATAAAAATACTGACTAACTCTTACAGGCAATGTGTACACAATTTGGCTGATTGAAAGGTAGTATTTCTATGGGATACATGTAATTTAGTAAGGAAATAGAAAACTCTTTGTTTGTGTTTCTCAAAGAAGTTTGGGGAAAATTGAAACAGTTAGTGGAAACACCTTTCTCAAACTCATTCATAATTCAAAAGGAAATGACACAGCTACCACAAAGGAGGTTTGGAAATGTGATCTGGACTTTTGCTGTGAATCTCTCCAAGAACGATTTAATGGTTTGAGAAGCTACATGATTGTGTATCAGTTACTCAAGAGTCTTTTCTCCAATTTCCATACACCTTGGTTTTAAAAACTTGGCTGCACCTCGTTTTTTCAACCCATAAGTTGCGAGAAAATAAGGATTTCAAATCACCTTATTTCGCAAGCCCAATGCAGCTTAAATGCTGCTTGTTTGCTCAACTGTTGCTTTGCCCCACAACCCACCTGACCAGCTACACAGTGGTTTTTTTCAGTTAGTAGTTTTTTCTGTTTGTTGTTGTTATTGTTAGTTGCATGACTTGAGTCTGTTGTTAACTGTTTGCTGTTTTACCATCAATGACTGCCAAACAAATTACATTGACAGATTAATTCAAATTGTATAATTCAATAGTATCTGCAATCTGCATGTTGTGTTCAAGTAGAATTTACCTTGTCACTGGGTCTGTTCAGTGAGTACAATGTGATAGCAGCAGCAACCCTGACTTGTGTATTCCTATCATCTAACAGCTTTGTTATGGCTGCAATAAGCTCAGGTTCAAGGACTGCTTCTAGGGGAGGGCTTGGTCCCTTTGACTTATCCAACATAATTCCTGTGCACACAAGAAACAATACAAAAATGTATCTGCTGTTCAATCATCTATTTGCCCTAATAAACAGCTATATATGGTCATGTGCAGCGGGTGTATTAAACATTTCAAAACAACAAGACAATGTTTGAAACTACATGTAGAAGACATGTTTCGGATGCTTGACAGCATCCATCGTCTGTTCAAGGATGTTTACAAATTTTTGACGATAAATTATATAAGGCAGATAATCAAGGAAGTGTTAATATAAATTTTATTATAAATAATTATTGAAGAAATTATAATAACTGATTACAAATCTGTGAAAATATTACTGAACATGATACTTAATGGAAAGTCCAATCAGAAGATCAGTAATTCAGTGGGAAAGGCTTGGTCCCTGCAATTTGCCATGTTCTTCCATGTCCATGTTCCATGTCCTTATTACATTGTACACAATGGGTGTTGAACTACAATGTATCATGGGAACATTCCACTTTATTTAGTTTCACTTAACGTAACTTAAGTCTGCCCAGATCTCCTCATGCAGGAATAGTAGGTAAATTGTCTTTGGTCAACCTGACTACCTCTTTTGCCATGAGGAGGTTATTACATGTAGGTACATACAGGGAATACCTTCTGCATGATTCATCCTCTGGCATCCTGAGAATATGGCCCAGAAGATGCAACCGGTGCAGCCAGTTACACAGTTGATAAGAGGTTCAGTGTCAGTGATGGACCGGAATAGATCACGACACTGCTGACACAGTCAATGCGTTTGTTAATTATCTGTAGCTTACCTAAATGATGTTCTTCCTTCTTTGTTTGACGCAGCTCAGCAGCTTTGCTACATGCTGACACAGCTGCTAGCCTCACATGATCATTTATATCACCCATGGCTTTGATCAACTCGTCTGTGTCACATTTTTGCCAGCGACGTTCAAGAAACCACTTGGATCTCCATTCTTCCACTAAAAACAAAAATGTCAAGAGAAAATGGGGAAATAGCTAATACCAAATATTCAAGAAATAAATAAATAGTGCATTAATTAGAAAGAATGATTCTATGATATGACAAACATACCTATATGTAATATTACGAGTGGAAAGCTATCGTCATATAAAATAATGCACATATTGTACGGTGCTTATCACCAGACTGAAGATGCCATTTGCATCTACATTTTTGTTCTGTACACAGCCTTCTTCTGTACTTAAGACAGGCCCAAAATGGGCAGAGGTTACTGTGACAATAATATTACTAAATAAGATGTGTCAGTACAGTCATTATTATCTTATGAATGCATGCATGCACAATGAACGAGTTATAGTGATGGTTTGGATTGTGGGGTTTTCACTTGGTTAGTTGGTGGGTTGTTAACTTTCAGGCATGCACAGTGAATGAGTGATCGTATGTAGCAGAATTTCACTCTGGCGCTGGTCAAAATTAGCAAATTTTGCATTTTCGGAAGGGAAACACACCTCTTGGAAATGGTGAATCAAGAGAGGAACTTCTATAATTATAAAGGGATGCTCGACAGTTTCAACAGGGGAAATCAAGCATTAACGGCAAAGAAATGTTTGCTCAATTTGTGGTTTTATTCAGTTTTGAAAGAACTGCAGTGTTTTAAATTCAATTAGTGGGGAAAAAATGAGAAAATTGTAGATAGTAGTGCATAGGGCAATATTTATTGTCCATCTTTAGTTACCAATTTTAACCACATTTGAATCATCACGCATCTTCTTCTTTTCCTTGTAAGCGCTGCTCAAAGCCTTGACATCAATGTTGGATTCCTTCATAACAGGAACATAACCATCATCCTGGAGGGAAATGCAGAAACAAGGACATGATGAGAAATGCCTGGAATGTGGGCTTGATAAAAGTGAAATAATGAAACCAGCCACTGACATGCCACAACACAAGTAGTGTGTAACTACTAACTGTGAGGATCTTTCTTCTATTTGATCTTTCATCTGCAGTTCAAAATATATGTTTCATATATTTACATTCATTTATTCATCCTTCACGGGTATATTACGAACTCACAATATGACCAGCTCCCAGTTGGCTTGATAGCTCAGTTGGTAGAGCACTGCACCAGCATCACAGAGGTCATGGGTTCGAATCCCGTTC
The DNA here is from genome assembly GCF_977016875.1 of Pavona decussata. Taxonomy (NCBI): domain Eukaryota; kingdom Metazoa; phylum Cnidaria; class Anthozoa; order Scleractinia; family Agariciidae; genus Pavona; species Pavona decussata. Next base: position 3,422,096 of record NW_028145567.1, read on the forward strand.
AAGCCTGAATTTTTTTTCAGGCTTTCTTTCACAACTGCTCAAGTTGCAATAAATATTATTACTAACTGCAAGGATCTATGTTCTATTTGCTACATACATGTAATAATCCAGAAATGTGAGACAAATAATTAGCAAGCAGTACTCTTGAAAGGATAAAAGGGAAAATGAAAACTTTCTACAATAATAATATTACTCACTAGCAGCTGTAGAGGATGAGTTTGAGATACAGAATGTGTTATTATTTCAGCAGATGAAGGTAGGAAGAATACAATGTAGCTTTAGGAATTTATATAGTCTTTTGACACTAATGTAAATGTTTATTATTTTGCATCTTACCTGCGCTACAACTGGCAAATCTTTCCATCGTTGCAACCCTTTCACCAACTTTTTTGGTTTCTTTTGTGGTTTTGCCTTACTCCTGTCAGACACTCCTTTACTGGAGTACCAAACTTTAGATCCCTGAGGATAATTTTCTTGTAATTGTTTCTGAAACTTGAGCTTGTCATTTGTGTCAAGAACAACGTAGCTCGATTCTGAAGGCTTTTTGGAAGGTACAGGCTGTGCACCGCCAAGCAGTTCTTGCTGGAAAATGTTGTCTGTTTCAAATTTTTTGTTCCCAACTGCAGGAGACAACGTAAATGAAGGTGTATAATGAACTTCCAATGATTGCTGCGACTTCTTGTCTTTGAGCTCTTTTTGTTTCTTCTTTGCTGAGGACTGCTTGGTCTCCTCTGGCACAACTTCAGCGAGTCCATCATCTACAGCTGATTTTTCCTCTGTTGCTTTCATTCTGTTTTCAAAGAAACTATTAAGTCTTTCCTTATCGCTCCCTGATGATTGCTCATTAATAATCCACTTAGCTGTAGAATGACTGAGGCAAGCAAGTACATATTCATCCCATTCATGTCTTTCTGCAACTTTTGACAGAGTGGTATCTGGAGATGACTGTACTACTTTTATTTTAGGTGTTGGGATGAGTTTTTCTGCATCGGCTGGTGTGGTCCTTGACCTCCTCATAGGCTTAAGTTTTCTTGGTCCTTTTAAGTGACATAATGCATGCCTTTTTACTACGCCACGAGGGTCATGTCGACCACCAAGTCCTTCAGCATTTGCTTTAGCGTGAAACAAACCTCCATGTCTGAAGACTTCGTGTAAGTTACCCTCACTATAAGGAAGCGTGTGAGGAGCACGATCCTGTAAAACGTCCTCATTAAAGACCAGTCCAGTGCTTACTTTCTTCAGGTATGATCGACTGATGTCTTTAGCACTCTTGTCAGCAACAGGGTGATATTGAGAAAACACACCTGCAAGGCTCACCGGTGGTTCATCTTTTGCAAATCGCTTGTGTTGTAATGGAGGCACCAAAGGAGCTAGAGAACTATGTGCTAATCTAGAAGGGTATTCATCAGGAAATGGTGGTGTGCTTATCCTGCTGGCATTAAGGCCAGTTTCATCCCTACCAACATAAGGAATTTGAACACCTGATGCGACAGTGAAGAATTCTGCACCATGAGCCTTGGTTGGTGACACACTGCCAGCAACTGAGGAAAAATACAAAAATTTTAAATTACTTCAGTGCTAAGCAAGTTGTGATATAAAGATCAAGCTTACTAATAAATCGGGGTCACTCGCTCGGTAGAGTTTTCCCCATTTTACACTGCAACAGGCTGCAGTATTTAAGGTTAAGCTTACTTCTCCCAGTTGATTCATCAGATGTTCAGAACAGACGGTCAATATCGTTTACTAATTAATCTGTACTCTCTGATCTCTAATTCTTGAAGACTTCAACGATCAGGCTTGTAAGTTCTAAACAACTCGGCTTTTCGATTCAAAACTTCAAGCTATGTAATGTAAGCTCAAGCTAATATATCGAACGCATCTAAAATCTGTTAGCAATGCCCGTAAGCAATAAGCCTCGATCACGACCAAACAACACGGAAACGAAACGTCCATAGGACAAAAATATGTTTCAACTATCAGAGCTAACAGTTAATACCACCTCGAACACTATACCTGTGTTATAAGGAGTCGAAAAGCCACAAGGAGTTGAAATGTTCGCCATTTTGTCCATTCTCCGCCATTCCTTTGTTGCCAAGACAACACAATCACGGCCGCGATTTTGTTGTTATGTACAGCGGGTTTTTTCAAAGGGTCCGCAATGCATGCAGAACGATGCAGAACAGGAAGCAATGGGCGTGTTTTAGTGGATGAACGTTTTGCATGAAAAAGCTAATGAAACGAACATTTATGTAACCCCGACTGGGTAAACCGCAGTCGATCCAATTTCGCAATTCCCGGCTAACTTACATGCAACTTCAAATACTCGTCCTGTAGTCTCGTGGTCGTCGCAACTTACATAACAAATTCGGATATTCAACAGACCGTAGCGAGGGAACGTGAAAATGTTTATTTCTCCTTATTTAAGGACGGTGCCTCCTAATACAAAACTATTTTTGCACAGTATGTGGGAAAAGCAGATCTTAGTGTTGGCTACTGGAATCCAGAAAAAAAAAATGGGAGTAGAGGAGCATTTTGTAGAGATAATTAAGGACGGTGCCTACTAAAACCGAAGTATTTTTGCGCTGTTCCTGACAATGCGGAAAAAGCAAATCTTAGCAAGGGCCATGGGAATCCAAAAAGAAAATTAGGGGTAACTACGCATTTTTTAGAAATAACTTATCAGCAATAATTTTAAAAAGTCCTAAAAACAAGACAATGTGTGGCATTGTTTTCCCAAATTGAAGCTTTATTATCTCTGAAAAATGCATGCTTACCCCCAATTTTCTTTTTGGATACCAAGAGCCCCTTGGTAAGTTCTGCTTTCTCAGCACAGTTTCAAGCGGCGCAAAAATATCCCTGTATTAGTAGGCACCACCCATAGGAAACCCGAGTATCTCGAGTTGTGCAGAACGTACGCGCAGTAAGAAAAGTAGGCACCGTCCTTAATTTGACCTGTGGAAGCTGCACAATAGACTCAAAATAAGTAAAGAAAAAAATGAACTTTGATCCTGTCCTCGTCATATGGTCCAAAAGCAAGCATATGCAGCATGAGATCCTGAAAGCATCCTGGTAGGCAACCTGTAAAGAACATTGATGTCCTATTCGATAATTCTCTGTCAGTTTTCTTTCCTTTGTGCAACATCTCCAAACTCAGACGACTTCTTACTCTTGAGACTACCAAAGTCGGCATTGTTCAATCATGCATTTGTCATCTCAAAGGTAGACTATTGTAACAACCAAAGCGTGTACTTCGACGACTACAGCGAGTACTGAGCTGTGCTGCTAGACTTGCCTCTCAGTCACATTAATGATCATAGCACTCCTGTTATGTTACTGTACTGGGCCCAGTTGTTCAAAGCTCGATTAAACTAGTCCTGGATTAACGATAACTTTGATTCTAGTTTGATGACTAATCATTAAAGGTTCTGCCAAAGATTTTTGCCCCTCCGTTTTGACTTGAACTTTTCTTTAACATGAGCTTAAAATTAGCTTTCAAAAACCACTTTTAGTGAGCGAGATGAAAACCTTGGTTAACTTTTAATCGTGGATTAGCGTTAATCGGCTTTCGAACAACCGGGCCCTGGTTACCAATTAAGCTACGTATTATTTTTCATCTATCTATCACCTTAAAAGCTCTTAGGGCTTTGTTCCTCGATACATTGGTAATCAGTGTTGTCTTTTTATTGTCCTTCCCAACCCCTTCGATCTTCTGGTAAAAAATTACTTAGAACTCTGAAAACCTCTACATGATGGATTGTCATTTGCTTTCTCTAATGCAGAACTGCGGGATCGCTGGTTTTACTAAAGAATTGAAATCACATTATTATTATTATTATTATTATTATTATTATTATTATTATTATTATTATTATTATTATTATTATTATTATTATGAGACTGTGATGGTGATGACGACACAGTCATTATCAGTTGACACCCTATGTACTATCGCTTAGTGTGAAGCTAGCAGATGGTCCGACAAAGTTTTCTTCGCTTTTCGTGGTTTTGGCCTGATGAAAAATCTACGCTTCAAGGGAAAAAAAGGCTTAAGAAGCGATCATTTCTTGGATAGACGAGTATGAGCAGTTGTTGGGGACCGAACCTCCACTCTGCACTCAATGTAAGAGTGATTACAAATTAAAGTAATGTTGCTCAGTTCAACTAACATGGGCCGTTTGAACATATCAAGGGAGCAGTCAGTTGCCGTTCGTGTCTTGTTTGTTTTTTTGTTACGTCATAATATCTGAGTTAGTTAATTGCTAAACAAATTACATATCATTGGCGTTAAAAGCTTAATAAAGGGTTCAGTAACCCGAACAAACTAAAAGGCCCGCACTGCGGCAAAAAGGCAACTTCAATAATCAGATGAGGGGGCACTATTTCAACTAGTTTATCAGCTATTGGCTCTGCTTGGGCCGAAATAGACGCTGGGTTCCTCCTTGCCCCTCTCCGCACTATCCGGCTAGAATGCCACCACTGATGATCAGTATAAGATTGAAACAAATTCATGGCATTGAAATTAGATGCCGTCCATATGGGCTGGATTATAAACGACAACAAGGTTCCTAGCAGAGAAACACTTCCTTATTTTAAACTCTTGAAATACACAGCTAACCTATTTTCTTAAAGTTGACATTTTTGTTTTCCTTTCTTCAAGATGTTCATAAGTTTCCAGTTATGAACATCGTGCATCTTTCTAACATTAAAATCAATTACAGATTTATAATATATATCATAAGGTTGCATGCTAAGTCTTCTGCACGGATGGGAAAGGGAAAAATTTCTCGGTAACTTCTGTACAAACACTGGACACATGCCCAGAAGGAATGCCAGCCAAAGAATAGCCGTAGACCTACAAACCAAGACTGTCCTCCCAATTCCCCCGGTTCAACACGAGACGTTTTACAAACTCAGGTTAGAATCTCATAGATCTTACAGTCTACTGGAGACATTAAACAACAGGATTTAGCCAAAAATGTTTTATTTTATTTTAATCTTCAAATCTTGGAGGGTTGTCTTCACCCATAACAATGAAATGTAGATTTGCATTACACGTAAGTTACCAAAGTGAAAACATATTCCATTTCTTGTTTTAAATTATTTTTGGTTAAATAGCAGTGAATGGCGCCCGTGCGGGTAAATAACTACCATTGTTTTGTAATTTACTTGTATGTTTTTAACTACCTACTATATGTAATTCAACGGTTTCTGACAAACTGAATTTTCTCTGACTTCATTCGTTGCCAGTGCTCAACTTTCACGGCCAGGGTGCAAAATTTACAAACTAAAAAGTCACAGATACTGAACACGCATAATTACAATCATGAAGGTAGAAAGAAGGCTATATTGATTGGCGAAGACGTCTCACGTCATCTCAGACACAAGCAAAAACTAACGCCACTGCAGTCAGAACAACGAGTGTCCAGAGTTGTCCTTGAGAAGCTGATGCAGCTGATGTACTGCCTAACAGGAGTTGTTTGACAGGTTTATTGGGCGGTGATGCGCTCACATTCATTGAATGTCAGAAGACGATTTCAAAGGAGGCCGGCTGGTCGGCTCTGAATCTGTAAGAAACATGGTTGAAACATTGTACGTTAGTTTTCTTTCTCAGCTGAAGCTACAATAGTCATCAGTCGATCACCGAGAGAGCTACGGGTGATAGTTTGAAGAGAGTTAATCATTAGTGTACTACTTGTAGGTTCTGTTTACACTTGCCTTATGCTGTTAAACTTGACTGGTGCAAATCCAAAGAGAGGATCAGTTTTGCTGGTCCCCGCCGAATTCTACCGGGACACCTCTCAGGGCGAACAAAAAGAGCTAGGCTAAAGGACTCCGAATTAGAGGGAGTCGCTTGTAGTAACAGGCAGACAAGTGACTGAATGCGGATTTGAAAATCGTCCAGCCAACCAGATTGTGTCGGACTTGGAGGGTTGTCTTCCTTACAGGGGTGTCTACTTTGAAAGAGTTCGCTAAAATCAAAAATACCACAAATTAAATAGCAACTACCTGGAGAATTAACTAAAATCTGGATCGTCGCTTTCTTAGTCGTCATGTCTGTCAACTCTGCCTTGCTTGTCATCTTGATGCCGTTATCCTTCCTCTGAATTCCAGTTAGCATCAAAGAGCCATCTATAACCTTCAACCTGCTCCAGAAAGCTGGCATTGGCCGGTTGTTGTTTCTCATGTCGGTAGTTGCACCCCGTTTAGTGTTGATGTACGCGAACTCTGTTCTGTTTGCGTCTTTAAGCCATATTTCCTTCAGTTGTTTCGGTGGGTAAATGTCAAACAAAACCCTGGTCAAGTTGAGTTTACCATCTATCTTAGTCTCCACACCTATAAAGGTAAAAGAGAAGAGGTAAAATTATTAGGCAAGGTCAAAGCTGGTCTCCATTATGCTTTGCTAAAAAAAATAAGGCATATTTGGTCTTATCAGCCAGCTGCTGTTGCTTATAGCTAAATAAACAAATGAATCGAAACTGTTTGGGTTACAGTTAATTAAATACAAGTTACAGCTACAACTGATGATCCCCTACACCACATCAAGTCACCCCTTCTTTAAGTTTAACACATCAGCGTGTTCTTGTTTTAGCATAATGATCTCGCTCGTTTCCTAGCAAATGTTTCTCATATATATCCCGTTCGTTGGACTTGCAAAAAGAGGACTTTTTTGAAGGTGAGCGCCTAACTATACTCCACAAAAGCGGGACTTTGAGAAAGGCTGCCCTTTCATTTGGCAGTCAATAAGTCTCCAGTTCACAACTTTTGATATATGTGGAAAAGGGCCAGTTAAAGCCTTTCTTCAAGTACAGGCTTAATTAAAAGTCATTTTTCAACATTGGTAAGGGACTCAACCTTTGGTAGGCCGTGGTAAGGTTCCGGCAAGAACACCTCAACAGCTTGAGCAAGCTTAAGTAAACATTGAAGACCATAACAGTTTGACTAGACTTACAGACATTGGTGAAATCCACTTTAAAAATACTTTTACGGTCTTTTCGGTCCGTCAAGACAACCTCAAACTGGAACTGGATGGGGTCTCTGCTGGTGTTTTGGCGTTCCACGGTTAAGCTCTGATCATTAGCTCCTCTCGATACTCGTGTGCCATCTGATAACACTGGAATCAGTACCCCACAGCGGGCCATTGCCTTGTTACAGTAAACTACGTCGGTCCACTCTGAGCCGTCAGAGCATCGGTATTTCCAGTACAGGTCAAAAATCAAGTCCTTCTTCACGGGTTCCACAGGTATGGTTAGCAAACCATGGGAGCACGCTGTCAGTTCTGTGTGGGCTATTGCCGGTTCTGTTGCTATAATTCCTGAAAAGTAGCAGGGTGATATAATTTGTAAAGATATTCTGGATGTATGAAAATTTTTGTCAATAATGCGTAAAAGCTGAATGTATAGTGTAGCCATTGTGATAAAAATGTTCTGGTTTTTAGACGGTCCGGCGATGATATTGGGAGCGAGTGACCTCGGCGCGTTGGACAGAGACCTAATTGGAGTGGATAGAATAAATAAATGGCAGAATATAACGGGCTAGCAGACACAATGGTTATCTGTATTGCAGCAATAGGCCATTTTACAGTTGTGTGTTTAGTGACCTGGCCTAGGATTGAAAGCGAGGCTGGGGGTGACCTTGTTACAAGGAATGCCCGCAGGGCAGGCCGTGTCTAGGTTTGGGTTGCTATCTTTTTTTTTTCTTCCTCGGTGTCACAAATCGACAAATTAATTTATGCATTAAAATATGTCCTCCCCTAGTAGGGATGTATTGTTCTGATTGTCTTCAACAGAAGCGGCCCAATCAAAATCTATTATTTAGGCATATATCACGAGAGAGGGGACCCACTCATCCCTTCCTGTGTGACGTCAAATCATCATTTGATTTATTCATTAAACCTACATTAAATTTTGCCCTCTCCCAGAAGGGATTTATTGTTCTGATTGTCTTCAACGAAAACGACCCGATCAAAATCCATTATCGGCGCGTATATTACGGAGCAGGGCACCCACTCATCTCTACCTGTGTGACGTCAATGCAAATCATCATTTAGAGGGTTGTTTTCGTTCAATGGTGGCCTCATGTATGAATTTAAGACTCTGATCTGCCGTTTTCAGAGAGAAAACAAACCTTTTTTAAGCGGTAAATCGAAATAATAACTTCTAGGTAGTACTCGACAGTTGAAACGGTGGAAGTTGGGAGAGTTGACAGGGAAGAAATTCCGCTTTCAAAAACAAATCGAATAATCAACGCGAAGGATTAGGGCTAGAGGAGGCCAGACCAGTTCAGCGGGGTCATGACGTTATTGCAGAGTTATTTCTGGTATGATTCCTAGTAACACAACAATAAGTATCACGCAATATATCTGAATAAAACCATTCAGACAATTATTTCAATTGCCAAGGGAGGATAGTTTTTAAATATCTGCGAAACATACCATGGGAAAAATTGGGGCTACATTAAGCATTCCGTGTTAATGCCATTAGCCGGGCATCTTGTTTTGATACAAACCTCACCGTTTTTCACATGGTAGCACAAGAAGAGAATGATCTACACATGAAAAGCAGTGAGGTTTGTATCAAAACAAGGTCACCCCCAGCCTCGCTTCCAATCCAAGGCCAAGTCACTAAGCACACAACTGTAAAATGGCCTATTGTCGGGAATATCACAATCGAAATGTTATTCGCATTAACCAGGGGAACCCAAGAACCGATTTATACAAAACACTCGTGGGTTGCGTGTCAGAGAGCGGAGAAACCTGGACTAGACGAGTGCATTCCCAGACTATTTTATGGCCTTTTAAATGCATATTTATATGAGCAAAGGCCTAACTTACACATTTGCATAAGCCAATTTACACGTTACAATTTGTCGACCGATTTCTTTTCCTGTTGGCGTAGCGCGGGGTCAGTGAAAATCGACCTGATTAAAAAAAAAATGTAGCACTGCCACGTGTGCAAAGTATCAGTCATTTTCTTTGTTTCTTCCTGGCAAGTTTTTTAGCATGTCCGAAGTTTATTCCATCGCAGTTTATTGAAGTCCTTTGAATTTTATTCACATTTATGCCATTGCGCATATGCCACACATGACATTCCAATCCTAGCGGTATGCGGGATGTTCGTCCCATGAACCTAGTTTAATGGTCTTAGCTCCCTCGAGTCTCGTGTAGCTCAGTGGTAGAGCATCCGAACTAGTAATCGGAAGGTCTTAGATTTGACTCCTGATAGCAGCACTCGTATTTTTTTTCGAGTATGCCTGTGTCACTTACTGAATAATACATCATTCTCATGCACGAAGTTGTTCGCGTCTCTGGGATTTCGCGTACTATGTAGTTGGCTTTTTTACGCCGCCGAGCAATGCAATAAAAAGTAAAAGCCTCTGTTAGCTTCTGTTAGCAGGGTAAACATCCACACTATCCATTCTATCTATTTACGAAATGCAAACGTCAAATCTTTGAAATAATCTTTAGTTCTTAACCGTTGGTTCAGTTCTTTCTTCTTAAAATGGTCAACTCCATATTCATTTGAAAAAGAAAAAACAGTCAGTGTTCCATACCATAGAACCTCTATATGCAAGCGCGTCCTTCGTGTATCTAATGTCGAATCTAGGTATCAATAAACAATGTTTACCCCGTAACGAATAACCGTTACAACTTTCTACAAAACTTCTACTAAGTGGGAATTTGCTATGAATTAATGTCAGCCTGCCTGTGATAATGTTGTGTTAAATGAAGTCCACAATTTAAACACAAGTATTGTAGTAAAAGAATCCTGGGTTCCAGTTCGGCACGTGGGATTCAAACAAAGTGAATTGAGATCACTTACCAAAACACAGAAGGAAAAATATCATCAAAGGATCCATCGTTTTCTTCATTTCATGCAGAAGTTACTGTTCGCGTCCTTGCTCTGATAAATTTTGAAGACAAATCGATCTGGCCTTGGATATATATTGCATTTATCTGCTGCCGGGAAATTTTTTATTTATTTTTAGAGTGGTTCTTCAGAAAATCATTAGCCGAATCGCTTTTTGTCAAAACTCTGCATGACGTAAATTTTCCGACCCGTCTGTCGACCCGGATCATGGCGGAACATTCCGGAGTCTTTGAGCGCGTGATCTCGGAACATGACACAGAACAAACTAAGTTAATGAAAAATGTATGTGAAAACTAAACATCAGAGTCCTTGTAATAGACTTTGAAGAGAAATCGAGCTCGCTTTGGATATTTATCTCATACTGAGAAATATTTACTTTTATTTTTAACATCATCCGGTAAATTCCCAGAATCCATATCTGGGATAGATAGAGAGAGGGAGAGTTGGGGCAAGAGGAAGTCAAAACACCTAAGTTTACATGTAAACTTAGGTTGCCAAGTAACAACCAGTGTTTGAACCATATTAGTAGTGGTATATGGATCGCGGCAATCATATTTTTCCTGCCTGGTTTTATTTGCAGTGAATACGAGGGTAAACACTCGGGAAGGTGCCTAGACCTATGGTCCCGAAAAGGGTGCGCACCTGAAATGACTCTTTATTCTTTTGGTGGCTTCTTCATCTTATTTCTCTACATCCTTTTTTGTTTTCTATTTTCCGATTGTCAAAGGAATATATGTTAACCACACGTTTTTTTTTTTTTTTTTTTTTGTTGTTTTTTTTTTTGTTTTTGTTTTTTTCATGTGGAAACGGCTGGTTCGAGACATGGCTCCATGTAGGAGTAACGAAAGCTTGCCATAATATCCATGACTGTCACAGCCGAAATGACGAAATGCAAGCGTAAGCTTGTGCTGTGAATTAGTTCATTTATTCGGAATCAAAACATCGAGGTCGAGCTTAGCCTGAAGCTGTATTAATTCCTGATGATCAACGCGTACCAGTATATTGCGTCAAATGGAAACTGCGTGAGCAGGTATTTGTATCTTTTATTCGACACATTGAAACACTGCCCATTTATGGTCATGGTGCACTGAAAATTCCTCATCCGCTGATCCTGCGATATACACTATTTCGTGGGTCGGACCGACTCACGAAAGGGTGTTACTACACCATTTGTGTTTATATTCTTATGGTAGATTTTATGTAAGCAAACGGAACGTAAGGAATGCAATACACTGACTGTGTTTTGTTATCAATGTGTTGAATAATAAAACAATTATCCTCCTCAATCTTGTGGGGCCTTCGGCGTCGTGGGTTTAGTATCAGGCGTTATAACATAGCGCGCGTACGTGCTTCCCTTTCTAATTCGTGTTGGCGTCATCATGGTACATTTCTCAACGAACGCACGGCCGTGTGTCCATAAGATGACGCCGCAATTCAGACAAACTCGGGTTTCTGTCGCGAAAAATTAAAATTAAAAAAATAAAGAAAAAAAGATTTAACATAACATACATAACACAATATTTTATTCTGGAAATCAAGTAATCAACAAAACACTTCCTGAAAGGACAAATCATGAGCTTAACCCTACCTAAAACTATAGTTAATGGAGTGATTGGTTATGCGGAGCCAAGCCAGTAAAAACCGCAATGATGCACCGTGCTACGATTTACGTTGGAAGGCGCGCCGCGACCGTGCACAATCCTTTGTTTTAACGTTGACACTAAAGTCGAATATCTTAACCGAAACGTTTATATTAGTCAGTTGCTCCAACACATTTCAAAATCTATTGTGGCTTGTTCACGGTCAAGGCCAAAAATGTTAACAAAAACATGTAACAAAGAAGTTTGTTATGCTTCATAACCATTGCCTCTTATTAACTATGATAACACGATTTCTCCAAATAAACATTCTAACATCTAAAACAATTCTTCTTCATCGTTTTTTTAAACAATGGCTGATTCGGTTGGCGATATTGTCAGTGAAATATGGAGCAAACAAGCAATATGCGCAGAAGCCTTTTATCATGAAAATTCTTGGATAGTCAGTCCGATACAGTTTGTGTGAATAAAAACTGTGCGGGGGCGAAAGCTCCAGGGCGTATTAAGCAGGACAAAGGAAGCGATAAACCTGTATACAAAAATAGCTGACATTTAAATATTCTTTTTTTTGCATTCAAATTAACCTTACTAACTTCGTTCTTCATTCTTGGGTTCAAAAATCAAAAGAATATTTCACCTTGAACAAGGCTAGTGAGTCAAATTTGATTGCAGACAAAAGAAAAGGTCTATGGTCTAAGACAGGCTAGCGTGAGAGGTAATTAAATACCACCGTAAATTTCGTGTATTGATCACCTAAATTCCTAGAATTTGAATGGCCACAATTAAAGTACTGCACCCCATATCATCTCCATGTACCGCTTACAATATCATCTCACAGTTAATAATAATGATTATACTTTTTTTAAAAATAATTATTTATTTGCAAAACTACATTACTTACATTACGGGCTAAATTTAACAAATAGATTGCCGTGCGTCTGTTCAGTAATAGAACACAGATGACGTCAAAATTTGGTAAGAACAAAAAAGGAGCACACGAGCCGCAGGCGAGTGTGTCACTGATGTTCTTACCACATTTTGACGTCTTCTATGATTTATTTCTGAACAGAGGCACGGAAACTTGGAATCTATTTGTTTTATACAATAAACAGAAAGGAAACACAACAAACTTGCCTCGTAGCACTTGACTGTTCGATTTGTGCCAGTTCAGGCATTTTCAAAGTCACCAAAGCTACTTTCCTTCTCGGCTCCTTCTTTTCTTCTTTATCGTACTTGTAAACAGCTTCCTCTAATTTTTTTCCGAGGCCTTCCCTTGCTCAAAGCAGAATAATCGAGTAAATATTTTCAAAACTGTGAGCCTTTTCGTAGCGATAACAGCTGTTTTGAAGATTTGTTCCAGTTTAGGCATTTTCAATTGACAAGAACACTTTCGCCTTGGTTTCTTCTTTATCCTGTTTGTAAACAGCTCCTGCTAAACTTCTCTCGAGGCCTTCACTTGCTCAATTCGAAATAATCTCGCAAAAATTTCAAAACCGCGCGCCATGTTGGACAAAACAAAGAAAACAATTTTCCTGTGACGTCATTCGTGTTTCTGTACTCTAATAGATCATGGGCAACGACCAATCACAGCGTGCGTAGTATTCAGTGCAATGTATAAACATTACTACACAATACAGTATTCTACGTACAATACAGTACTTACTGGTTATTTACACTTGTCTACTAACAATACAAGACTCTTCTTACAATTCAACACATACCAGACAGTAAAATGTCTGTCGCTCCTTACAATTACGACTACTTACAATATATACTAACTTACAACTAAATTTAAACTACCTACTATGATTATACTTATATTGCGCCGATATCAACAATAGCTATATATCGAACGTTTAAAACTATAAACCTACTCAGAGTACTAAAACTATACAAACCGCAAAAAGATTACATAAAAGCTTTCTGGAATAAATCTTCAGTGACTTCTAAAAATTGGTAACAGAAGGGCTACTTGTTATCGCAAAAGGCAACGACTTACAAAGTTTAGGAGCAGTAACAGTAAAAGAACGATCTCCTATATAATGTGACGAGAGTCCTAGAATGGACAGTATTAAGTAACAGCCCATCACGATCGGAGCGGCTACATGGCAATATTGTAGCATTTTGAACCCTTGGCAGCTTGTTAAGCTGATAGGCTGGCAAGCCATAAAGTAGACTCGTTTACAATAGTCAACGCGCGACTAGAAACAAATAAGTGAAAGAGCATGTCAGTGGACTGCCTAGAAAGATCTTTAATATTGCATCTTGTATTGTACAAGCAATAAAAGTATCACAACAAGTGTTATTTACATGGGAATTTATTTACCATTACACCAACCTCTCGTATTGATCGTTATCAGCCGTAATTCATTAAAAGAGTAAGTCTACCCACGTCAAGTTTTCACCTTGACTAGTTACGCGGGATGCCCTGAAGGGGCATACCGTGTCTAAAAACGGGTCGATTTCTTTTTTTTCTTCCTCGTAGTCACAAATCGGTACATTAATTTATTCATTGAACTCTCCCCTCTCCTACTCGGGATGTATTGTTCTGATTGTCTTCAACAACAGCAGGCCAATCAAAATCCATTCTTGTCGCTTATATCGCGAGGGAGGGGACCCACTCACCCCTACCTGTGTGACGTCAATGCGTCATTTGATATATTTATTAAAGACGGATTAAGTCGCGCCATATTGTTTTAACATGTTCTGGACTCAAGTGTGCCGTTTTCAAAGGGAAATTTCACCATTTTGAAGCGGTAAATCGAAAGAATAACTTCTAAGAAGCACCCGACACGTAAAACGGTGGAAATTGGTGAGTTCTTAGTGAAGGAATCGTGCTTTGTTTGACAGTCTTAGGCCACGACGCGAGACAGAAAAGAGGTCATTGAGAACCTTACGTTATCGTAATGGAATTTGACAAATTTCCGCTGATAGTCTGAGTCGCGTAACACACGGAAAACAGCGTAACGCGATCGTCGTGACTCAAACTATTCCATTAGCAAGGATAGTTTTATCAATCGGCGAAGCATACAGTTGGAATAAATTAATCAGCCCCAGCATCACGCGTAATGCCAGTATAGCAGGCATCTTGTTCATTAAACTCTCCCCTCTCCTACTCGGGATGTATTGTTCTGATTGTCTTCAACAACAGCAGGCCAATCAAAATCCATTCTTGTCGCTTATATCGCGAGGGAGGGGACCCACTCACCCCTACCTGTGTGACGTCAATGCATCATTTGATATATTTATTAAAGACGGATTAAGTCGCGCCATATTGTTTTAACATGTTCTGGACTCAAGTGTGCCGTTTTCAAAGGAAAATTTCACCATTTTGAAGCGGTGAATCGAAAGAATAACTTCTAAGAAGCACCCGACCCGTAAAACGGTGGAAATTGGTGAGTTCTTAGTGAAGGAATCGTGCTTTGTTTGACAGTCTTAGGCCACGACGCGAGACAGAAAAGAGGTCTAAATCAGGAAGAAACAGTTTAAGGGGTCAAGTGATATCGGGATTACACTAAAGTATTGTGATTTTCTAGAAAGTTGCAATTACAGTGATAATCGTATATTACTACTCATTGACGTAAAACAGATTGGCATCAAGTCAACAACAAGATGCCTGCTATACTGGCATTACCCGTGATGCTGGGGCTGATTCATTTATTCCAACTGTATGCTTCGCCGATTGATAAAACTATCCTTGCAAATGGAATAGTTTAAGTCACGACGATCGCGTTACGTTGTTTTCCGTGTGTTACGCGACTCAGACTATCAGCGGAAATTTGTCAAATTCCATTACGATAACGTAAGCTTCTCAATTATAGGATCTGTGCCAGGATGCACCGTCACCGGCTTTGGTGGTCATACCTAAATCAGTAAAATCGAATGTATGCCCAAAGGTGTGAAAATTGTTAACTCGTAAAAATGTTAACCTTGACTAGTTGTTGATTTGATGCCAATCTGTTTACGTCGTAGTAAAATACAATTAGTGTATGTAATCAAATGGTGACGAGTGAAATTAGGAAATAATTTCACGCACGAGCATACCATTTGATTATCACTGTAATTGCAACTTTCTAGAAATCATAATACTTTAGTGTAATCCTGATATCAGTTGACCCCTTAAACTGTTTTTCCTGATTTATATAGCATTTGTGCCAAAATGCCTCGTCATCGGCTTTAGTGGTCATACCTGGATCAGTAAATTCGAATGTATGCCCAAAGATGTGACAATTGTTAACTCATAAAATCGGGGGAAGGCATGACTTCCCTACCAATTGCTTTACTGTGTTGAAAAATTCCACTTTGAAAATATGATTGGATAAGGCTCTAGCTGAAGTGAGAGAACGTGGGCAAAAAATATAACGTACTACAGTGTACGTGAAAATATTCCTTGATCTTTGTTTGCGGAGGCAGCTCTCTGTGCATCACTTAAGAACAAAAAGGGTTCCCCAAATTCGGATTTCCCACGCACATTTGTTTTAGTAAGCAATTTTAGATTACATTTTGCGGTAGACAACCGAAAATTTTTCACGTACGAACGTGTAAATGAACAAAGTTCAACTTGAGCGCCCATAGCCACTGCACCGTTCACCGGCCACACCTCTGAGGTATAAAATAATCATTAACTTTGGCGATAAGACATCAAAATAAGCCAATTTCGCCAACGCAATCCTTTCCACTCAAGACACCAATATCGATTTCTTTTACTTTCATTTTTAACCCTGTCAAAAGCATTACTGTCTATCGCATATTTGAGCATCACCAAATCAGTACGACTTGTTTACCAAAAATGGTTGAGTGATTTCACCTTCAGTCAACACTGCACGTTGGCATTCAACAAATACAGCACATAGTTACACTGCCCAACGATGGTCATGGTGCACTGATATTCGTCGAACGTCGTCAACAGATATCTTGCGATATACGTAATTTTGTGTGTCGGGGAGAAAAATGGGGCAAAATAAAGATCGTCCCTAGCTGCGCTTTGTTATCAATGTGTTGAAAAATAAAACAATTATCTTGGTCAATCTGCAGAATATTCCCTGATTTTAGCCAACTCGGCCTACGGCATCGTCGACTAAGTATCAGGCGATATTCCGCGCGATTTCGCAAGATAATTGCTAATTTTTTACACATGAAAAGATTTTTCTTTGGGAGGTGATCACGAGACACACTATATCTAGTTTATTTCTATTCAGTCTGCTTAGTTTTCTTCATTGCGAATACAAATAAACAAAACAACAGCAATTTTTGTGACCTTCCTCTCGCTTGCCTTATCCAAGTCACTCTTTATTGAACATCCAACTCATCGAGCTCTGCCTCCTCACCGCGGCAGGTTTGCGTGCTACAAACACGATTTCTTTACTATTTAAGGTTTTTTGCCCTTCCATTTCTCCCGAATTCCCTAACAACTCCGACTTTGTGACAATCCATTTTCGAGCCGTTTCAAGGCGGCTCTTTTCTCACCAAAACACAAAATATAAAGTCTATATATGGACATCAAATTCGTGTTCAAGTTGAACTTACTTGCGTGTGCGTATCATGTCAAAGACGCCACCAAAAAATGTTGATTTGGGAAACTTCTTCCGGTTAAATTGCATCTTGCAATGGTATGCAGAAGATATTGTCATTCGCGAAAGAAGAAATGACATGTAAAGATACCACAGTGGAACGCGTTTTCGTACACGGTCACTTTCAAATTCGCCATGCGTCGCTTTCCCAGAGTGAAATATTAAAATTCGTGCTCTTTATTTTCGCCATTTGAGGCAGATTTGGGATGATAGCTTTTTTCTTATCCGATGATCGAATAATTTTTTTGTCGTTTCAGTTGTTATCGAAATTATTAAATTTTCACTATGTTGCAAGCACAGTTATTTCCAAAAGCAATTTTATTAGCCGCATCTTAAGCGTTTGCAATCAGTTCTTTCGAGCAAATTTTCACCTAGCAATGCGGCGTCCTTTACAAGACATTCTTCATTCGGTTCTTTGTTACCTCAGATCGCTGTACAAGGTATACATATACAGTGCACAGACCTTAATCTCAGTAATTTAAACTTTTGATGTTGGCCCGAAAAAATAACTATAAATGAACTTTATTGGCTTGTACAGTTACGGGTAGACCCAGTAGTTTACATTGTAGGCCGAAAATCATAATAAAATAAGGAAATGGTAAAGCCTATTTGTAATTGATCAAATATAAAAATTTCATCGTCAGAACTGAGTTAAGAAGGTAAAAAGTTAAATATTGCTATCCAGCACAATACAAACGATATTAGACGCACTCGCATGAAATGTTCGGAGAGCCGCGTTTGAGCGGCATTTCGGCACAGCCAAAGCATTATTGAAAGAAGATCGACTATTATAACCATGGGTATTTTTCACATAAGGTCTATAATTTGTGAAATTATAGTAAAAAAGCCAAGATTTGTATTGACTAATAATTATGACAACCTGCGCTTAAATTCCATGATATGGGGGCTGAAATGAATCGAGAGAAATACAGGGAGGGGTACCAAAGAGCTATCTTTTCGCCAACTCAGGAGGGGTAGCTTGCGTGATAAATTCCCCTACGGGTCCCCCACGGAAACGAATGTGAAAGCGGAAATACTCACGCAAGTGAGAATGCCGGGGGTATTTCCCTTGATTTGCTAAGTTCAGCCAATATTGCGGCAAGGTCGTAACCTTGTACACTCAACAATGTTTTAATACTTCTTTCTTAAATCAGAAGATAAACATTTCCCTTCCAAGACAAATACTCAGATACATATCAAAGAGTGCATATCAGACCATATCACACAGTTATAAAAAGATCATGCAGATGAGATTTCAAGATATTGATGTGTTAGCCCGCCAGTGAACTAAACACTAATTCATTTTTTGTTTAGCAGTTTAACTATATGAATTTTCATATATTCACTTTCATCGGTGTTTCATCTCATCACGGGCATAAAGTTACGAATTCACAAAATGACCAGCTCCCAGTTGGCTTGACAGCTCAGTTGGTAGAGCACTGCACCGGTAACGTAGAGGTCATGGGTTCGAATCCCGTTCAAGCCTGAATTTTTTCAGGCTTTCTTTTGGCAACTGCTTAAGTTGCGTATATAACTGCGATGATCATTCACTTATACATTCAGCAATTAAAACTATACGGTCAACTCATTCCTTATAACTAATTGTCACACGTAAGACAAGACCTTCTAGTCCTACAACAAGAAATAAAACCACTCCGTACTTTTTATTTACATGGTTACTAGTAAATGATCTTCAATTCGGCGGGTTCTGGAACATGTCACAAGTGAAACAGGAATATACAGTAAAAACCGGTAACTGTGTTTGGAAGGACTACTGCGACAAAACAAAAGTACCGGATCCTGTAGTAAAGGATCTAATTAGCAACAAATTGTAGAACAAATAGTATAAAAATAAAAAAGCAAGGCTGATTTCACGGTCAATATTTCCGAAAGCCACGGCCTTTCTTCTTAGGGTATGTTTGAGACTGACCCTGTGGCAAGACGTTACAACAACAGTTACCTGAATATGAATCACTTACCTAACAGCAGAGTCCAAATCAGCGCGAAACATATGCTGCAGCAGACAGAATTCTTCATCTTTTGCTGATATATCCAAGAGTGGAGAGTTTGCGAGCGTTCTTTACCTTTATACTTAAAGGCACGTCTGCGTCACCATGGTAACCGGAAACGAAAATACACCCAGCTTATTGAGATTTGATTGCTTATCATTTATTGTTTCCTTCTTTGGTCTTAAACTTGGAATAACGAACCAGGAAAATAATCAGGGAAAGTTTCAGAATGAAGTTCTCATCTAGACCGGACTTCCGCCGCTGGGTTGAAGCGCGGTTTCATTTTTCCAGGCTGTGAATCGAGCCTAGTTCCAATCGAAATGCGTTGACTTTCCGCATTGTTTGGAAGCAAATTAAAGTGGTGATACAGCTATTCCTAGTAACTAGTAGTAAACGTAGATTAGTGAGTGCTTTCGAGTTTTCATAGCTTCAGACTTCAACAGCTCAGTAGTTGAACAAAACCTCGTCCTACCAGGTGAAAGATACCGCATAAGGGGGTCTTGTTTCACGCAATTCTGAGATACGTGATAATCATAAACCCTGTACTTGATCAGATAACGCATAGATGACGTCAACGTTAAGAAAAAAGAAGTGAGCTACAAGCTGCAGGCTTGCACAGACCCATGACAAAATGAAATCAGTATTTGTTTTATACACCACATACAATAACCAAGACATTTAACCACATTTCGTGAGGAAGGATCACCTTGACTGAGCCGAGTCAAAAACTTTCGAGCAAACTTTTAGACCACTACACAGACGCAACTTAAAATAGAGTATAATCCGATAGAATGAATCACTAACAATATTTTCAAAACTTACCTTTATTCAAGAAGAAATTTCTGACCCCAAAATATCACAGCATATCAGTCGCTTCGGCTGAAATTTGTGATCAATTACTCAACATTAGAACTCTGAAAACTTCTACATGATGGACGGTCATTTGCTTTCTCCAATGCAGGACTGCGGGATCGCTGGTTTTATTAAAGAATATCATTATCATTATCATTATCTTTTAATTAAAAGGGATTTGCTGAAGCAAAGACATGCAAAAATTACAGAACGGTTAGAACGGTTTCAAGTACTTGCGAAATGCACCAGCAAATTTGATTGCCTCATTCATGAGATGCTATTCATACGCAAACTGAAACCAGAACTGAACGTGCAAACTGATTCAATTCGCGCTAAAGTATTTGTTTAACCATCCATTAATATGTTAAGTTTCAGCTCTAGCCTATTTAAATATCCGCGTTCACAAACTGATTTTTTCCCTTGATAATGGAGACAAGATGACTCCGAAACGTCGAGCCTTAAATCTCTCTGTAATTTTTGCATTATCGTTATCATTATCATTATCATTATCATTATCATTTTCATTATCATTATCATTATAATTATTATTATTATTATTATATGATTAGCCGATACCCGATAACCCGTGAATATGCGTTTGTGGGAGCATGTTTACAGTTGCCCTCGCGATGATCTGCCAGCGTGAAGGCTTGGTTATTTAGCGCCACAATGAAATACGCGATCTACAGGCCGAGTTGCTTGACATGGTTTGCTATGATGTGCAAGTTGAACCGGCTTTACAACCTATTACAGGAGAAAAGCTTGCCAGAGGGACCGACCAAGCCACTGACATACGCCTTGACGTCCACTGTAGGAGTTTCTGGGAGAGACAGAGAGCTACATTTTTCGCTATAAGGGTGTGTCATCCCAACGCGTACTCGTATAGAGATCTTAGCCCCAAGCAAATTTACAGGATTCATGAAAATGAAAAGATATTTATTAATTTATTAATAATAATAATTATTGTTATTCTTACAGAAAGCTGCGCACTTATTTGTCATCCTTCGAAAAGAGTTGACATCTGCAGAAGGCACTACACAAGGTGACACCTTGGCAATGAGTCTCTATGCTATTAGCCTCCAACCGTTAATTACACGCTTAAATTCCTCAAGCCCTACAAAGCAATGCTGGTATGCTGATGATCCAGCAGGCGCTGGTACTCTGAGAGAGCTGAGGAAGTGGTGGGATGTGCTCAATGAAATGGGACCCAGCTTAGGATATTATCCGAATACTAAAAAATGCTGGATACCTACTAAACAGGGGGAAAGAGGACGCTGCAAGGGAAGTATTCCGTGATACTGCAATTAACATATCTACGCAAGGCCAGAAGCATCTGGGTGCTGTCCTAGGCTCTAGAACCTACCTAGAGGAGTACGTTCTTTTAATAAGAGAGAATTCAAAGACGCCATTCATTTGAGATATGACTGGCAAATAAGCTACAACCCGTCTACCTGTGCGCGTGGAGATGTTTTTGATGTAGACTACGCCATGGTATGCAGACGTGGAGGCTTCAAAATTCAAAGACATAATGAGCTGCGTGATCTGGAAGCCGAAATGCTAAAACCGGTACTTCAGAAGATAAACGGAGAAGTGCTGACACCCGATACAAACAGAGTAGCGGGTGCCCGGCTCGACATTCATGCTCGTGGCTTCTGGGAGCGGCAAGGTTTTGCTTTTTTTTTTATGTTAGGGTTTGTTACCCGAATGCAAAATCTTATAGAGGCCTCACGTCACCACAAAACAAATCTACCGCCAGCATGAGAGCGAGAAGAAGAGAATGTACCTCAGCAGGGTGCTAGAAGTTGAACAAGGCTCCTTCAATCCACTGGTATTTACTACCACCGGAGGAATTGCAGGTGAATGCATGAGATATCACAGTAGACTGGCTGAACTTTTATCAACCAAGAAGGGAGAGGATTACAGTACTACAATGTCGTGGATTCGCGCCAAAGTCTCATTCGCCGTCCTGAGGTCTGCGCTGCTTTGCTCGAGAGGCTCACGTTGTACGCGAAGAGCATCGCTGCACAGTACAGATACCGACTTTGAAATCGATAACCAACTAGCGAGATTTTAGAATTAGAACGTTTAACATTCTTCACATTTAGGATTGATAGGGGTTTTGGAATTTTCACATTTTAGTGTACGATATATATCAGACACGAATATTTCCTTTGTTTTTCAACGTAGATTGAATAAATATATATTTTTTATAAATATTTTAAAGCTTCACGTTGAACATGTTTATCCTTATTTCACAAGAATTTGAATACGAGAATTTTATATTTGCTGAAAATGTACACAATATTTTAGGAGTGTGTAGGGTTGCGTTTAGAGTTGATCACTTTCACGGCCCATAACACAGAGTTCAACAGTTCTCGCTCTTAATCGCTCTCGATCAAAGGAATTTGTTAGATGCGACGTGAGTTTTACATTTTAAATTCTTTTGTAACTCATGGTCGTTTTTAATAAAGTTTATACATTATCATTATTATTATTATTATTATTATTATTATTATTATTGTTGTTGTTGTTGTTGTTGTTGTTGTTCTTGTTGTTCTTGTTGTTGTTATTATTTTTATATTAATCATCTTTATCAATATTAAAGGACGCACTTTTGAAAACCTCTACATGATGGACGGTCATTTGCGGGATCGCTGGTTTAGGATCGCTGTTTCTTTGTTTGTTGTGTTGAGTTGTGTCATAATAGCTGAGCTAGTAAATTGCTGAACAAATTACATATAATTGGCGTTAAAAGCTTAATAAAGGGTTCAGTAACCGAACAAACTAAAAGGCCGGCACTGCGGCAAAAAGGCAACTTTAATAATCAGATGAGGGGGCACTATTTCAACTAGTTCAACAAGTCTTCCTCAATGAGGGCCTGGACTAAGAGGACCATTCAGCTATTGGCTCTGCGTGGGCCGAAATAGACGCGGGGTTCCTCCTTGCCATCCGGCTAGAATAATACGATCAGTGTAAGATTGAAACAAATTCAAGGCATTGAAATTAGATGCCGTCCATATGGGCTGGATTATAAACGACAACAAGGTTCCTAGCAGAGAAAAACTTCCTCATTTTAAACTCTTGAAATACACAGCTAACCTATTTTCTTAACGTTGAC
This sequence comes from Pavona decussata, assembly GCF_977016875.1. Taxonomy (NCBI): domain Eukaryota; kingdom Metazoa; phylum Cnidaria; class Anthozoa; order Scleractinia; family Agariciidae; genus Pavona; species Pavona decussata. Next base: position 3,445,109 of record NW_028145567.1, read on the forward strand.
ATTTTTATTATCGTTTCTTCGAGATATTCATAAGTTTTCAAGTTCTATCCATCACCGCGGCATTTTTCTAACATTAAAATCAATTACGATATATCGTATGGTCGCATGCTTGGTCTACTGCAGGGATGGGAAAGCGAAAATTTCTCGGTAACTTCAGTACAAACACTGGACACATGCCCAGAAGGAATGCCACCCAAAGAATAGCCGTAGACCTGCAAACCAAGACGGTCCTTCCAATTCCCCGGGTCAAACACGAGACGTTTTACAAACTCAGGTTAGCATCTTATAGATCTTAGAGTATACTGAGTCATTAAACAACAGGATTTTAAGCCAAAAAGTGTATTTTTTTTTTTACTTCATCCTGATAACAATGAAATGTAGATTTACATTACACGTAAGTTATTTAAATGAAAACATATTCCATTTCTTGGTTTAAATTATTTAAGGTTAAATAACAGTGAATGACGCCCGTGCACTTACATAACTACCATTGTTTTGTAATTTATAATGTGTGTTTTTAACTACCTACAATGTACAATATGTAATTCAACGGTTTCTGACGCAGTGAATTCTCCATTTCACAAGTCTCACAAGTGAATATAAAAATATCTTATTTTCTGACTTCATTCGTTGACAGCAACTTTCACGGCAAGGCTACAAAATTTACACTGAACTAAAAGTCACAAAATACTGAACACGTACGTTTAAAGTAAAAGTAGAAAACAGGCCATATTGATTGGCGAAGATGTCTCACGTCACCTCAGATAGAGGCAAAAAATATCGCCACCGCAGTCAGAACAACTGTCCAAAGTTGTCCTTGACAAGCTGATGTACTGCCGACTGAAAGGGGTGGTTTGACAGTTGTATTGGACGGCGATGCACTCACAGTCATTGAATGTGAAAACGGTTTCAAAGGAGGGCGGGTGGTCGGCCCTGAACCTATGGGAAACGCAAAATACAGTGGCTTGAAACATTGTACGTTACATTTCTTTCTCAGCTGAAGCTATAATAGTCATCAGTTAGTAGTCGATCAACGAGAGAGCTACGGGTGATACTGGTTAAAAGGGATTTAATCATTAGTGTACTATATATTATATAAAAAGCGCTATATAAATTGATTATTATTATTATTACTACTTGTGGCTTCTGTTTACACTTGCCTTGTGCTGCTAAACTTGACTGGTGCAAATCCCAACAGAGGATCAGTTTTACTGGTCCCCGCCGAATTCTACCGGGACACCTCTCAGGGCGAACAAAAAGAGCTAGGTTCGAGGAGTCCGAATTAGAGGGAGTCGCTTGTATTAACAGGCAGACAAGTGACTGAATGCGGATTTGAAAATCGTCCAGCCGAACAGATTGTGTTGGACTTGGAGGGTTGTCTTCCTTACAGGAGTGTCTACTTTGAAAGAGTTCGCTGAAATCCAAAATACCACAAAATAGCAATTACCTGGAAAATGAACTAAAATGTGGATCGCCGCTCTCTTAGTCGTCATGTCTGTCAACTCTGCCTTGCTTATCATCTTGATGCCGTTATCCTTCTTCTGTATTCCAGTTAGCATCAAAGAGCCATCTATTACCTTCAACCTGCTCCAGAAAGCTGGCATTGGCCGGTTGTTGTTTTTCATGTCGGTAGTTGCACCCCTTTCAGTGTTGATGTACGCGAACTCTGTTCTGTTTGCGTCTTTAAGCCATATTTCCTTCAGTTTTTTCGGTGGGTAAATGTCAAACAAAACCCTGGTCAAGTTGAGTTTACCATCTATCTTAGTCTCCACACCTAAAGGTAAAAAAGAAGATGTGAAATTATTAGGCAAGGTCAAAGCTGATCTCCATTATGCTTTGCTAAAATTAAGGCATATTCAGGTGTTATCAGCCAGCTGCTGTTGCTTATAGCTAAGTAAACAAATGAATTGAGACTGTTTGGGTTACAGTTAACTAAAGACAAGTTACAGCTACAACTGATGATCCCCTATACCACCTCAAGTCACCCCTTCTTTAAGTTTAACACATCAGCGTGTTCTTGTTTTAGCATAATGATCTCGCTCGTTTCCTAGCAAATGTTTCTCATATATATCCCGTTCGTTGGACTTGCAAAAAGATGACTTTTTTGAAGGTGAGCGCCTAACTACACTCCACGAAAGCGGGACTTTGAGAAAGGCTGCCCTTTCATTTGGCAGGCAATAAGTCTACAGTTAACAACTTTTGACGTATGTGGAACAGGGCCAGTTAGAGCCTTCCTTCAAGTACAGGCTTCATTTACAGCCATTTTTCAACACTCGTAAGGGACTCAACCTTTGGTAGGCCGTGGTAAGGGTCCAGCAAGAACACCTCAACAGCTTGAGCAAGCTTAAGTAAACATTGAAGACCATAACAGTTTGACTAGACTTACAGACATTGGTGAAATCCACTTTAAAAATCCTTTTAGGCTCGTCTTTTAGGCCCGTCAAGACAACCTCAAACTGAAACTGGATGTGTTCCCTGCTGGTGTTTTGGCGTTCCACGGTTAAGCTCTGATCATTAGCTCCTCTCAATATTCGTGTGCCATCTGATAACACTGGTATCAGTACCCCACAGCCGGCCATTGTCTTGTTACAGTAAACTACGTCGGTCCACTCTGAGCCGTCAGAGTATCTGTATTTCCAGTACAGGTCAATAATCAAGTCGTTCTTCACGGGTTCCACAGGTATGGTTAGCAAACCATGGGAGCACGCTGTCAAGTTCGTGTGGACTATTGCCGTTTCTGTTGCTATAATTCCTGAAAGGAAGAAGGGTGATATAAATTGTAAAGATATTCTGGGTGTATGAAAATTGTTGTCAATATTGCTTAAAAGCTGAATGTATAGTGCAGCCATTGTGATAAAAATGTTCTGGTTTTTAGACGGTCCGGCGATGATATTGGGAGCGAGTGACCTCGGTGCGTTGGACAGAGACCTAGTTGGAGTGGATAGAGTAAATGAATGGCAGAGTATAACGGTCTAGGAGAGACAATGGTTATCTGTATTGTAGCAGCAAACACCTGGGGTAAATCCAGAAAGAGGGGGCCGAAGAAAGTGTGGCGAGAGCGCACATTCGCGGAGATTCTGCTTCATCATTCTAGGTTTTTAAAACGATTAATTGTATAATACCATTCCAAAGACGGTTTCAAAAACTTTCTAAGTATACAAGAAAAAAGGGGGCTCTCGCCCTTCCCCTCCCTCCCCCCGAATAGAAATCCTACGAACGTAACGATCGGACTGTTTCATATCAGCCTTGGCCCCCCCTCTTAGCCCTGGCCCTAACGACCGTGTCTTTGAACGGCTCAGAAAAATAGGGCTGTTAAGCAGCAAAGCCAAGGAAAATTTCACTACAAACTTATTCACGTTTACAGTGTAATATCTGATCGACTGATCCAACGTCAACAATGTGGCCGAATTATACGGAAACATAACAGTGGCGATATTAAAGTTCTGATTGAGAACTAAAAAAATATTTACCGTCGTGGTCGTGTGCCCATGGTAATAAATAAATAAATAAATAATGATCGTTTATTCAACCTTTTTGCAGTATACACTGAATTACAAGGCGGGTCATTAATTACGTAAAGATATATCGGACACATAAATATAACTGTTAACGTTATCTGTAACTTATCTCTAACGTTATCTTTTTATCACTTGCATTAAAGTTTATACATAACGTCAGAAGCATGCTAAAAATACTAATCGGCTAGTTGAACCTTCTCGTGTTTTTTGACGTTCGCATTGACATTGCGTAAGGTCGCTGCATAAGCAGGTAATTTAAATAAGAAAGGGCCGGAAAATACCGATGTCGCAAGGATGTTATTTGAGTTAATTAAGTGGGCTCCTGGTGGGATGTTAATTGATTTCATTTAATTTGAGTCGTTCAAGGTTGTTCATAAACAGGATTACTTTATACAAAGAAGCCATTTTAAGGGAAAATTTAATTGTAGCAATTGACATGAATAGCACAAGCGAAATGTTATTCGCATTAACCAGGGGAACCCAAGAACCGATTTATACAAAACACTCGTGGGTTGCGTGACAGAGAGCGGAGGGATCAGGACTGGACTACTGCATTCCCAGACTATTTTATGGCCTTTTAAATGCATATTTACGTGAGCAAAGTGCTAATTTACACGTACGCATTTACATTGGTAGTTTCATTCGCATAAGCCAATTTACACGTCGCAATTTGTCGGCCGATTTCTTTTCCTGTTGGTGTAGCGCGGGTTCAGTGAAGATCGACCTGATTAAAAAAAAATGTAGTACTGCACGTGTGCAAAGTATCCTTCATTTTCTTTGTCCAATTGGTCCAAATTGGTCGATTCATCGGTACCTGTAAATTAGCCTTTTATCTGTTTCCAAAGGCTCTCCTTCAAAATTGAATACGTGTACGAATTTCTGCGGCGGGTATTGATTGAATGCTTCTGAACAGATATTTTTAGATTGGTGGAAATCGAGCCTACTAATCGATTGGTTCCCTGGATAATAAATATAATCCAGAAAACTGCAAAATTGTCCGCTAAAATAAATCTAAATTCTCAGTGTAATATGCATTACTGACCCTGCTAGTAGAGCGTTTCTTTCTGGCAAGCTTTTTAGCATGTACGAAGTTTATTCCATTGCATTTTATTGAAGTCCTTTGAAGTTTATTCACATTTATGCCATTGGGCATATGCTAAACATGACATTCCAATCCTAGCGGTATGCGGGATGTTCGTCCCATGAACCTAGTTTAATGGTCTTAGCTCCCTCGAGTCTCATGTAGCTCAGTGGTAGAGCATCCGAACTAGTAATCGGAAGGTCTTAGGTTCGACTCCTGATAGCAGCACTCGTATTTTTTTTTTCGAGTATGCCTGTGTCACTTACTGAATAATACATCATTCTCATGTACGAAGTTGTTTGCGTCTCTGGGATTTCGCCTACTATGTAGTTGGCTTTTTTACGCCGCCGAGCAATGCAATAAAAAGTAAAAGCCTCTGTTAGCTTCTGTTAGCAGGGTAAACATCCCCACTATCCATTCCATCTATTTACGAAATGCAAACGTCAAATCTTTGAAATAATCTTTAGTTCTTAACCGGTGCTGTAGTTCTTTCTACTTCAAATGTTACGACCTTGCCGCAAATGTTCAACTCCATATTCATTTCAAAAAACATTGTTCCATACGATAGAACCAGAGGTCACCAAAGCGTATGTGACATGGGTTACCATGCCGGGAGGGGGTGTGTGTGGTTTGTTACGTGCCAAAGGCTTCCCGTGGATTTCCCCGGCTAGGCACATTTTAGTACTCGTGCCTAGTTTGACCGTGAGTTTGTTCCAACATTCCAGGGAGGCGGCAAAAATGGCACCCGATTTGAAATGAACTTTGTTTTCAACGAAGGCCTGTGTCTCAATAAATGAACTCCTCCGTAAATGAGCTACCCAGGAGGGACCGCACATCATCCTTCTTGCCATATGGTGAGGCAGGTAAGCGAGAGCTTGAGTTTCAAGCAAATTTTAGCGAGGTTTTCGAAGTGCTCTCCTTAAATGACGGGCCAAATTTCATTGAAATTCGACTTGTAGTTTCCTACCTTTTCATTAACATAATACAGTGATGCACGTGGACCAGCTGCTGAGAGATAAACAGCTCAAAACAGCGTTTGGAAGCACTGAAGAGCATTGAAAACACAGCAAAACACACCGGGTAAGCTTTTTTAAGACTTAAGTATATTTTTTGTGGGTTTTTTAGGGAAAACTGTTGTCTAAATTTCGATTTAATTTTAACTCCATACAAACTCTTAAATCACGCTTGCATGGTAACGTGTGTCACAAACGCTTTGGTGACCTGTGATACAACCTGTATATGCAAGCGCGTCCTTCGTGTATCTAATGTTGAATCAAGGTACCAATAAACAATGTTTTCCCCGTAAGGAATAACCGTTACAACTTTCTACAAAACTTCAACTAAGTAGGAATTTGCCATGAATTAATGTCAGCCTGCCTCTGATGATGTTGTGTTAAATGAAGTCCATAATTTAAACACAAGTATTGTAGTAAAAGAATCCTGGGTTCCAGTTTGGCGCGTGGGATTCAGACAAAGTGAACTGAGATCACTTACCAATACAAAGCAGGAAAAATATCATCAAAGGATCCATCGTTTTCTTCATTTCAGAAATTGCTGTTCGCGTCCTTGCTCTGATAAATTTTGAAGACAAATCGATCTCGCGTTGGATATATCATGAGCATTTATCTGCTGCAGGGAAATTTTTTATTTATTTTTAGAATGGTCCTTCAGAAAGTCATTAGCCGAATCGCTTTTTGTCAAAACTCTCTGACATGACGTAATTTTTCCGACCCGTCCGTCGACCCGGAACATGCTGGAACATTCCGGAGTCTTAAAGCCCATGATTTCGGAACATGAAACAGAACAAAATAAATTAATGAAAAATGTATGTGAAAACTAAACATCAGAGTCCTTGTAATAGATTTTGAAGAGAAATCGAGCTCGCTTTGGATATTTATCTCATACTGAGAAATATTTACTTTTATTTTTAACCCTCGTCCGGTAAATTCCCAGAATCTAGATCGCCCCAGGATAAACAGAGTGGGAGAGTTGGGGTCACAAGGAAAGCAAGAGGAAGTCAAAACGCCTAAGTTTACATGTAAACTTAGGGTGCCAAGCAACAACCAGTGTTTGTACCATGTTATTGGTGGTATGTGGATCGCGGCAATCATAACCGTCTCTGCCTGGTTTTATTTTCAGTGAATAAGACGACAAACATTCGGGAAGGTGCCTAGATCCATGGTCTCTCGAAAATCCGGGCAGCGTGCCTGAAATGCCTCCTCTCGTCTAAATTCCCTGGTCTTATTACACCCGTGCGCAAAAACAAATGAACCAAAAAACATAGACACGAAAATTGCTATCGTGCGCTCTCCGGGTGTTTTCTTCATCTTTTTTTCTCTCGATTCCCCTTCTTGTTTCTTTGTTTTTTTTTTTATTTTTTTTGTTTGTTTGTTTCTGTAAACTGCTGGCTCGAGATATGGCTCCATGTAAGGGAAACGAAAGCTTGCCACATAAATATCCATGACTGTCACAGCCGAAATTACGAAATGCAAGCGTAAGCTTGTGCTTTGAATGAGTTAATTTATTCGGAATCAAAACATTGAGGTCGAGCTTAGGTTAAGGCTGTATTAATTCCTTATGATCAATGAGCAGGTATTTGTATCTATTATTCGACACATTGAAACACTGCCCATTTATGGTCATAGTGCACTGAAAATTGGTCTTCCGCAGTCAACAGATGATCCGTAAACTGACTGTGTTTTGTTGTCAATGTGTTGAATAATAAAACAATTATCCTACTCAATCTTGCGGGGCCTGCGGCTTCGTCGGCTTATTATCCGGCGTTGTAACATAGCGCGCATGCTTCCCTTTCTAACTCCTATTCTTGGTTTCACATGACGTCATAAAAAACTGAAATTCATAACTAAACACAATTTTGGGTTTTTATCCTCATCACATATAAGAAAATCTAAATTTCCATCGGCTTGCTTGTTTTCAGCAGGATAGCATTCTTTGTTTTGAAAATAGAGCAGTTTGAATTTTAGATTTTTGCGCAGTGCGTGACAGAAGGATTGCTGCTCTAAACATGTCACGTACATAAAAAACATCGATTCGCCTCGTGTTTTTTTAGGTCTGATCAGCTAACATGTAATAGAAGCGTTAATGTCAATGTGTGAATGTTCAGCAGAGAGAAGAAAGGCTTCGAAATAGCCAAGGTAAACTCCAGATGTTTTTGCTGGTTTCCGGCCGCCATGTTGGTGCCCATCAGACGGGGCACCAACATGGCGTCCATACTTAGCCTGCGTAGCTGGCGGTTTTGGTGGGCGGGAAAGCCGGGCCAAAACGAGTGGTGCAGCTGCGGGTGAAATGGGGAGAGAACCGCGACAGTCGCGGCGAAGCCGCGAGGAACCATGTTGCCCTCGGCCCGTTTCCCCGCGGCTTCGCCACTCGTTTTGGCCCTCGTGCCCGGCTTTCCGGTGAGCCCACCCATAAAAACCGCCAGCTACGCAGGCTATCCATACTAAACTCTGTAATTTTCCGTCGTGCATTTTCTCGAATAACTCGATTAGGAGATATCGTGCAGCCCTATGGCTTTCACACGTTGTTTATGTATCACTCTTCTACAACATATCAATTTCTTGACTTTATCTATTGAATGGTTAAGGATTTATTTTTTCACTTGCGTGACGATGTGTGAGGTGAAAACCACCTATTGGCGTCATCATGGTACATTTTTCAACATAGGCCAAAAATGCTAACAAAAACATATAACAAAGAAGTTTGTTATGCTTCATAACCATTGCCTCTTATTAACTATGAAAAAAGGATTTCCCCAAATAAACATTCTAACATCTAAATCAATCGCATTTCAAATCAGTAAACTTTTTACAGTCAATAGTTAACAAGAGGCAATGATTATGAAGCATAACAAACTTGTTTGTTATATGTTTTTGTTAGCATTTTTGGCCTATGTTGAAAAATGGGTTAGGATACTCCAAATTTGGATTTCCCACGCACATTTGTATTTGTAAGCAATCTTAGATTACATTTTGCGGTAGACAACCAAAATCTTTTCACGTACGAACATATCGGAATGAACAAAGTTCAACTTTAGCGTCCATGGCCACTGCACGGTCCACTAGCCACACCTCTGAGGTGTATTAAAAATAATCATTAACTTTGGCGATAAGACATCAAAATAAGCTAATTTCGCCAACGCAACTTTCCACTCAAGACACCAACACCCAATTCCACTCAAGACAGTACACCGATATCGATTTCTTTCACTTTCATTTTCAACCCTGTCACATGCATGCATCACTGTCTATCGAATATTTGAGCATCACAAAATACGACTTGTTTACCAAAAATGGTTATGTGATTTCACCTTCAGCCAATTCAACACTGCACGTTGGTATTCAACACACAGTAACACTGGCCAACGATGGTCGGATGGTCATGGTGCACTGATATTCGTCGTCCGTCGTCAACAGATATCCTGCGATATAAGTAATTTTGTGTGTCGAGGAGAAAAATAGGGCAAAATAAAGATCGTCCCTAGCTTTACTTTGTTATCAATGTGTTGAAAAATAAAACAATTATCCTGGTCAATCTTGCAGAATATTCCCTGATTTTAGCCAACTCGGCTTCGTCGACTAAGTAACAGGCGATATTCGGCGCGATTTCGCAGGATAATTACTATTTTTTTACGCGTAAAAAGATGTTTCTTTGGGAGGTGATCACGAGACACAATGTAACTAGTTTATTTCTATTCAGTCTGCTTAGTTTTCTTCATTGCGAATACAAATAAACAAAACAACAGCAATTTTTGTGACCTTCCTCTCGCTTACCTTATCCAAGTCACTCTTTATTGAACATCCATCGAGCTCTGCCTCCTCACCGCGGCAGGTTTGCGTGCTACAAACACGATTTCTTTACTATTTAAGGTTTTTTATCCACTTCCATTTCCCTCGAATTCCCTGCCAACTCCGACCATGTGACAATCTATTTTCGAGCCTTTCAAGACGACTTATTTCTCACCAAAACACAAAATATAAAGTCTATATATGGACATCAAGTTCGTGTTCAAGTTGAACTTACTTGCGCGTGCATATTATGTCAAAGACGCCAATCTCAAAAGTTTACTAATCATAACAACTGAACGGTTTTATTGTAGGTCTCTGGATGATTTAAACTAATCAATTATATTATTGGACGGCCTAAACCGCGTCTGCTCTTTTAACATCATGAGTTCGTCTTGATGACATATCTTTATAGTTTTAAAACTTGGCCGGATGATAATTTAATGCCAACCTTCGATCCAAAAGGGTTTGTATTTAACCCCCCAAAAAGTTGTGTTTGGATGTAATATTGATACTGTAATTTTATATGACACGGATTTCATCCACCATGATCAGATGCCACTGTGGTCGTTTTACTGTTACGGGATAAATTCAGTCGTAATCATTGTATCATAAGGGAACTTAATTAAGCAGGGTTGACGGCGACGACAACGAAAACACTACACTTTCTCAAAGTCGCTCGCAATCAAGGCAACGAATTGTGATCTCCTCCCTTACATAGATAAATAAAGAACTTCAGCAATTTAACTGACGCGTCGAAAACATTCTAGCGTAAGTTACACTAAGTGAGAATATGCAAGCAAACAATCCGAGGAGTGAAGACCTTTTCTGTGTTTGAAATATAAGCAATTGGGTATTTTTGGGGAGTTTGAAATTTGCTGGTGATATTTTAACCTGCCTGCGTGGCAAACGTTTCAGTTGTTTTCCTGCGTTTTTTTTGCCAGTTTTAGTTTTTGCCCGCAGATACACTTGCTGTACAGGCTATACAGAAGTAAAAGAGGTGGAAGCGAAATAAACTCCTTGTAATTTTCGGTATCGATTTATAATTTATAACAGCATTCGCCTAAATTCCATAAGATAGGGGCTGAAATGAATCACGAGAAATACATAATAATCTCTTGAATATACAACCTTGGCAGGGAGGTGTACCAGAGAGCCATCTTTTCGACAACTCAGGAGGGGTAGGTTGCGTGATAAATCCCCCTACGGGTCCCCTACGGAAACGGATGTAAAAGCGGAAATACTCACGACAAGTGAGAATGAGCGGGGGAATTTGGCTTGATTTGCTAAGTTCAGCCAATATCAATATTGCGGCAAGGTCGTAACCTTGTCCACACAACAAACACATACCATCCCGTTCAAGCCTGAATTTTTTTCAGGCTTTCGATCTCTTCGCGACTGCTTAAGTTGCATATATAACTGCGATGATCATTCATTAATTCATTTAGCAATTAAAACTGCACGGTTACTCATTCCTGATATCCAATTGTCATCCGTAAGAAAAGACCTTCTAGTCCTACAACATGAAATAAAACCACTCCATTTTGTTTTCTTTTTTACATCGTTACTCGTAAATCATCTTCAATACCGCGGGTCCGGGAACATGTCACAAGTGAAACAGGAAACTACCTGAATATACAGTAAAAACCGGTAACTGTCTTTGGAAGGACTACCGCAACAAAACAAAAGTACCGGATCCTGTGGTAAAGGATTTAATCAGCAACAAACTGTAGAACAAATAGTCTAAAACAAAACAGAAAAGCAAGGCTGATTTCACGGTCAATATTTCCGAAAGGCACGGCCTTCCTTCTTCAGGGTATGTTTTTTAGACTGACCCTGTGGCAAGACGTTACAATTTAAAACAGTTACAACAACAGTTACCTGAATACAACTCACTTACCTAACAGCAGAGTCCAAACTAGCGCGAGACATATGCTGCAACAGACAGAATTCTTCATCTTTTGCTGATATATCCAAGAGTGGAGAGTTTGCGAGTGTTCTTTTACCTTTATACTCAAAGGCACGTGTGCGTCACCATGGTAACCGCAAATACGTACATGCAATGTTCTTTTAGATTACCATTCTGAAAACACACACAGCTTATAAGATTTGATTGTTTATTATTTATTTTTCCTTCTTTGGTCTGAACCTTTGAATAACGAACCAGGAACATGATCAGGGTAAGTTTCAGAATGAAGTTCTAATCTAGATGATAAAAGAAGCAGAGACCGATACAACGTAGAATTACGGTTTAAGGTTACTATATTTCGGCTGGCCAAACCAGCCTTCTTCACGTACAATGAAAATTTACATTGTGACATACGCTTATATAGCTGACAAAAAATTGCGCAATGGCGGAACTACGTTAAACTAAATTGATTGACAGTATAAAATATGAAGCAAATGAAAATGAATAATAACAAAAAATAATAACAGGAAAAAAGCTAGTAAATTTCTTCGCGAATATTGAGGCCATGTGGAAAACGTGTTCTGCCTTTTGAGATTAAAAAGGCTTCCCTGGCCTTACGGGTTGAGTCTCGGTTAGAGTAGACTTTTTCTATGGGGATTAATTCTAATCTAGACCGGACTTCCGCCGCTGGGTTGAAGCGCGGGTTCATTTTCCCAGGTTCGTAATCGAGCCCAGTTCCAATCGAAATGCGCTGACTTTGCGCATTGTTTGGAAGCAAATTAAAGTGGTTATACAGCTGTTGCTAGTAGTAATCGTAGATTAGTGAGTGCGTTCGAGTTTTCTTAGCTTCAGACTTCGGCAGCTCAGTAGTTGAACAAAACCTCGTCCTACCAGGTGAAGGAAACCGCCTAAAGGGGTCTTGTTAACGCAATTTTGAAGTACGTGATAACCCTGTACTCGATCAGCTGACCGCACGGATGACAAAGAACAAAGAAGTGAGCTACAAGCCGCAAGCACGCACAGACCCATGGCAAAATGAAATCAGTATTTGTTTTATACACCATATACAATAACCAAGACATTTTTAAACCACAACTATGATTTCTACCGTGCTAGTGCGGAGTACAAAACTAGTAAAGGAAATTGGATGGGAAAGCCTGGACTCCAAAAAAAAGACGCGAAGGAAGATCAACAGGCTCGTAGTTCTGCACAAAACCATCAGCTTAGAAGTTGCACTACCCCTTCCAGCTAATTTAATGCGAACTGCTAGGAAAACAAGAAGGAATTCGTTCGCTTTTGTCCGGTTACAGGCAAGGACCGACTGCTACATTGTCCGGCATTGTCCACTGAACTCAATTGCGACAAGTTCAAGGCTACCGTAACGGAACTCTTTATTCAGTAGTTAATTGATTTATTCATCTATCCAATTATCTATCAATTTAATCATGCATCATGTACACCTGAATGACGCCTTCACAGTGTTGCTGAATAGGCTGTTGTGGAGTATTTGAAAAATGAAGTTGTTTTGTTATCAGATTAAGAAACAATGCACAATATTGATATAAAAACCAACGTGACAAACAAAATACAAAGATAAGGCTGATAAATTCTCGTCACAATGTAGCGTGTTCATATTCTACGGTAACATGGGAACTTAAAACAAAGTTTTCAAAACTTCCTGAACTTCCTGAAGTTCAAGGCTTCCGTAACGGAACTCTTTATTCAGTAGTTAATTGATTTCTTCATCTATCCAACTATCTATCAATTTAATCATGCATCATGTACACCTGAATGACGCCTTCACAGTGTTGCTGAATAGGCTGTTGTGGAGTATTTGAAAAATGAAGTTGTTTTGTTATCAGATTAAGAAACAATGCACAATATTGATATAAAAACCAACGTGACAAACAAAATACAAAGATAAGGCTGATAAATTCTCGTCACAATGTAGCGTGTTCATATTCTACGGTAACATGGGAACTTAAAACAAAGTTTTCAAAACTTCCTGAACTTCCTGAAGTTCAAGGCTTCCGTAACGGAACTCTTTATTCAGTAGTTAATTGATTTCTTCATCTATCCAACTATCTATCAATTTAATCATGCATCATGTACACCTGAATGACGCCTTCACAGTGTTGCTGAAGTAAGCTGTTGTGGATTGTTTGTTTTGTTATCAGATTAAGAAACAATGTACAATATTAATATACAAACCACAAGTTCAAGTTCAAGTTCAAGTTTAAAAAAAAAACACAAACACAAACACAAACAAAATACAAAGATAAGGCTAATAAATTCTCGTCACATATTCTGCGGTAACATGAGAACTTAACAAAGTTTTAAAAACTTCCTGAACTTCCTGTCGAGTAGATCACGGTTATAATACTTCAAACGCAAATCAGAAGACAAATATTTTCCCTCCAAAAAGTGACTCGCATAGATTTCTTGACAATCAAAGAATGCGTATGGAAGCGATTGTGCAACGCATTAATTTCTGGTATCATATACGCTACTGAGTCGGGCTGTAAGAGAAATCATCAGTTCGTCTAGCCTTGTCCCACAGCAGGGCGAGCTTGAAATTAATCGACTCCAGGGTTTCTTTTCTTCAGTCACCTAATCATTTAAACTGGCCCGTGATGATATATTATATGTACTGTAGTTTCATTTCGCGCAGTGTTTATCACGTACAGCAAACAATGGTCAACAATCGATCGCGAGCAAAACAGTTAAGTCGAGTAAACACACTGGAGGATGTTGATATGTTTTTTCACAATAGATGAGATTTTTTCCCAAAATCTCATCAATTGTGAAAAACTGACATATCAACATCCTCCAGTCCTCCGCCAACTGCAAACAATTCAAGTTTTCCCTCATCCATCAGTTATCGCCTACAAACGTAACGCAAGTCTACGTGATCTCCTGGTCCATTCCGAGCGCTAGCTACCTCAAAACAAGCCCTCCAATCAACAACCCGCTGGAATTCATAAATGCAACCACCCACGATGCCTAACTTGCTCATTTCTCCAAGAAGGTCAAACGAACTACACTTTTTTCAACACTAACGAATCACGCAAAATTACTGACTACATATCTTGCGATTCCAAAAACCTCATCTACTTAATCCAATGTAAGAAGTGCCACTCCCAATACATTGGGGAGACAAAGCGCAAACTTAATGAACGTTTCGGGGAGCATGGCAGATCTATCCTGAATCACCATCAACTAATCAACCCTACTCCTGTCTCGCTACATTTCAACCAACCTGGCCACTCAATCAACGACGTCCAAATTTTGCGAGCACTTTTAAATTAAATGAGACCATTCGATACCCCTAATACTGCTTCAAAGTCCTTGGTAACCGCGCCACAAATAAGTAACCACGCCTTCAAGAACAGAATTGCGTTCGACGAATGCTAGTAGCAATCAAAAGCTAATCTTAAGACAAAAGAGATTATTAGTTCCATAAGCGTGGTCTTGGAATCTTGTTTCGATTTCTCTTGTCATCGAATCAATGCAGGGTTATTTTTGATCGAAACTCGGACACGCGTCCGATCATTCGGCCAATTTTCATTTTACGCGTTGGCTAAATACTGCAACTCAAAATAATTTATTCATCACGAGGTGCGTAGTACAGTGAGTCAATACATTCTTGAACAAAATGGCGTCATAATAGCCCTTTTCACGGTTATTTTTTCTCATTTGCATTACAATGTTATCCAAGGTGGTTCGGGCTAAAACTACAAAATAGCCCGAAATTGCCTCACATACATGCTAGATTTCATTGTAATTCAAATGAGCAGAGCTAACCGTGAAAAGGGCTATTCCTTGCGCAACAACACTGTGACTTCATTTAAAATGGCGGCGAAAAGATGAACGTTACAAACATCTCCCGGTTTGCACAGGATAACCACCCGTTCGTCGAACGCAATAATCATGCATTGGTAAAGTGCATTCTGTCTTATTTCTACGAAAATTATAGGGTTTCTTATTGTGTTAAATAATTAGAAATTCGTGAAGAGAAAATAGAGTTCATTCCGTGAGGGAGTTATCGAGAATTACCATGTATGAAACTTTGTTGTTATACGATGCAATAAGCCAATGTAGCAAACAATAAGCTTCAAACTTTGACCGGCCACCGCACAGGGGCACCCAACGACAATTTTCTCTCAGATCCTTTGAAACGCAATGTTAGGCTATCTGGAGTGCCTTTAAAGCTCTGTAGGTTCATTTCAAGCCGCGCTATAATATTTTCATCTGTTTGGTCATTCTAGGGGAACTTGAGTCTTTTCGAAATTATTAGGGCATTTTTGTCCATTTTCCGAAAACCTTAGGTCTTATTTCCTTTCCGAAAATCTTAGCTGACCTTTTTATCCAAAACGACATTTTTATGAATCCGAAAACATTAGGCCGTAAATTCCCCATATCACGAACATTCGAGGTGAACATTTCTTTAAGAAAATTGTAGGGGATTAAGGACCTTCCGAACAGATAATTTATTTAAACGATCCGTTGGGTGCCCCTGACCGCATCTGTAAACGTCTTTATAGGTCCTAACTTCAAAAAATGGATGTTTTTAAGTTTCTATTGGAAAGTTCGGTGCGAAGAAATCACGCTCTGTTTGAAAGATAATAGAACCACAATGCGAGAAGGAAAGGCCATTGATAAGCTTTCTGATTCCTAAACGCTAGTGGAAATCCACTTCACAAAAAAATAAAGGTTTGATTGTCAATTTTTACTAAAAGTTTTCCTTTAGGAGAGCTTCCTGTCTGTTTTTCTTGCTGTTGTTGTTGTTGTTGTTTTTTTTTTCCATGAAATGAGGACATTGTGTAATCTTACATTAATCGACATTAAATACCCAGAATGTGAGAATAGAAAACGTGAGTTAGGCCTGTATGTGTGTGGTCATTACATTATCGCAGATCAATTTCCGGTATGACGACACGTAGCGTAACGCAAGGATACCGCCCGAAATAACATCACGCTATCGTTGTGCCTCAAACTATTCCATTAGCTCCATCGCGACGGGAGGATACGTTTCCACCTGCAGTGCAAAACATACAGCAACTCATCCCGCGTAAACGCCCATAGGGGTCTTGTTTAACGCAATGTTTGAAGTACGTGACAATCATAAACCGATCTGATAACGCACAGATGACGTCAACGTTAAGAAAAAAGAAGTAAGCTACAAGCCGCAGGCTTGCACAGACCCATGGCAAAATGAAATAAGTATTTGTTTTACAACCATATACAATAACCAAGACATTTATTACAACCAAATTTCGTTAGGAAGCATTACCTTGACTAAGCCGAGTCAGGCAAAGCTTTCGAGCAAACTTTTAGACCACTACACGAACACAACTCTAAATTAAAGTATAATCCGAAAGAATGAGTCACTAACAATATTTTCAAGACTAACCCTTATTCCAGAAGGAATTTCTGACCCCCAAAATATCACAGCATGTCAGTCGCTTCGGCTGCGATTTGTGATCGATAACTCGACATTAGAGAACTCTGAAAACCTCTACGGCATGATGGACGGTCATTTGCTTTCTCCAATGCAGGACTGCGGGATCGCTAGTTTGGGATCGCTGTTTCTTTATTTGTTGTGTCATAATATCTTAGTTAGTAAATTGCTGAAAAAATTACATATAATTGGCGTTAAAAGCTTAATAAAGGGTTTAGTAACCGAACAAACTGAAAGACAGGCACTGCGTCTAAAGATGAGGGGGCACTATTTCAACTAGTTCAACAAGTCTTCCTCATTTAGGGCCTGGGCTAAGAGGACCATTCAGCTGCTGGCTCTGCGTGGCAGAAATAGACGCGGGGTTCCTCCTCGAGTCTCTCCGCACTATCTGGAATGCCACGATCGGTATAAGATCGAAACAATTCAAGGCATTGAAATTAGATGCCGTCTGGATGGGCTGGATTATAAACGATAACAAGCTTAAGGTTCCTAGCAGAGAAACACTTCCTTATTTTAACCTCTTGAAATACACAGCTAACCTATTTTATTAAAGTTGACATTTTTGTTTCCGTTTCTTCGAGATGTTCATAAGTGTTTTAGATATAAACATCACCATTTCTCCAACATTAAAATTAATTACATTATATATCATATTAGTTTATCCCACACAAGTGAATAGTGCTTTTCCCGCGCGGTGATTGGCTAGCTCGGAGGTGATTAGCCAAGTACTATTCACCTCCGAGCAGCCGAAGAGAAACAAGTGCCTCCAGAAGTTTTATTTGTCCGCAAAAAAGCTATCATTTGAAGAAAACATTACTCTATTCAAACAGAGATTACGCAGCAGAGGTTACCTCAAATTCCGCGAAAGAGTGTCGGCTCTACAAAACAAACAAAAAACGCGCAAAAAAAATTTGCCGTTTGTTAGGGAATATCGCCCTTTTGTGCCTAACCTAAAACAATTCAGATGAGTAAATGGCACTTGATAGAAAATCAGCCTCTGTTAAGAGAGATCTACAAAGACCCTTCCCTATTTTCGTACACTCCAGAAAAGGGAGATCTCTGAAAGACGCACTCGTAAGAGCAAATTATCTTTGAAGGTCATATTCTTCCTATTCTTCCTATCTCGACATAAAGGAGCCGTGTTTGGCCTGTCTTCATTATTTTACCAAACAAGCTCTTCTATGTCAGAATTCATCTTTCCCGCCATTTTGAATCTTGTTGAGTAAAAACAACAGCCGCTGACCACGAAAATCTACTTTCTCACTTTAGCTTTAATTAAGTTCGACTTCAGTTAGGTTCGACGTCTGAATCAACTGCCGAACTTAATTATTTGAGTCGATCTTAATAGATATTAGGCTCGGCTCACGTAAAGTTCGACGTATGAACTGGGCCTCAGTGTCGGTGAAAGTGATGGATATTTACAACGCCGCTTCGCGGCGCGGTTAATATCCATCACTATTCACCTCCACTGTGGTGAGTAATTTTTAAAGATTGCGTCCTAGGTCTTCTGCACAAATGGGAAAGGGAAAATTTCTCGGTAACTTCAGTACAAACACTGGACACATGCCCAGAAGGAATGCCACCCAAAGAATAGCCGTAGACCTACAAACCAAGACGGTCCCCCCAATTCCCCTGATTGAACACAAGACGTTTTTCAAACGCAGATTAGCATCTTATAGATCTTACAGTCTGCTGGAGACATTAAACAACAGGATTTAACCAAAAAAGTTTTTTTTTACTTCACCCATAACAATGAAATGTACATTTACATTACACGTAAGTTAATTACTTAAATGAAAACATATTCCATTTCTTGTTTTAAATTATTTTAGGTTCAATAACAGTGAATGGCGCCCGTGCACTTACATAACTACCATTGTTTTGTAATTTATACTGTATGTTTTTAACTACCTACAATGTACAATATAAGAATGATGATTATTCTAGAAAGTGACGCAGGCATACTCGGAAAAAAGAAATAGAGTATGCCTGCGTCACTTTCTAGAATAATCATCATTCTCATTCATTCACCAGGCTGGAAATATACCATCACATTTCTTTCATATACCACACGTTCGACATTTAAATCCTAGCAGTATGAAGGATGTTTGTCCCATGAACCTAGTTTAATGGCCTTAGCTCCCACGAGTCTCCTGTAGCTCAGTGGTAGAGCATCCGAACTAGTAATCGGATAGGAGCACTCGGATTTCTTTTTTCCGAGTATGCCTGCGTCACTTTCTAGAATAATCATCATTCTCATTCATTCACCAGGCTGGAAATATACCATCACATTTCTTTCATAATGTACAATATGTAATTCAACGGTTTCTGACGCAGTGAATTCACCATTTCACAAGTCTCACAAGTGAATATAAAAATATCTCATTTTTTGACTTCATTCGCTGTCAGCAACTTTCACGGCCAGGGTGCAAAATTTACAAACTAAACTAGTCACAAAATACTGAACACGTACAAAAGTAAAAAACAGGCCATATTGATTGGCGAAGACGTCTCACGTCACCTTAGATAGAGGCAAAAAATATCGCCACCACAGTAAGAACAACTGTCCAGAGTTGTCCTTGAGTAGCTGATGTACTGCCGACTGATAGGAGTGGTTTGGCAGTTCCATTGGACGGCGATGCACTCACATTGACTGAATGTGAAGGAGGGCGGGTGGTCGGCCCTGAACCTGTGGGAAACGCAAAATACAGTGGCTTGAAACATTGTACGTTACTTTTCTTTCTCAGCTGAAGCTATAATAGTGTAACAGGGGCTTTTGGCGAATTTGGCTCCGTGGCTGAGCGAGAGGTGCCCTGCTACCTTCCGAGATCTTTTTTACGTCAATTGGACCAAATCTTCACAGGAACATAGCGTTTATTGCAGATCTTGACTCATTTTCTTACAGGCAGAACTCAAGAGCTTTTACGAAAGAACATTTTTCATATAAGAGCCATTGCCAATAGTATTTCGACTACTCAATTTCGATTGCGTAAGCTTAACAAATGGAGTGTTAAGCTTACGCAATCGAAATTACTTTTCGTGCCTTTACAAACTGAAGCTCATTTCTTATTCGAAAGAAGAGCAGGTGTTCAACACCAATGTGTTTTACTTGACGGTTACTTCCTAAACTGAGTGGAATATACTTTTACTGAAAATGTCCCGTAACAATAGCCATTAGTCGATTAACGAGAGAGCTACGGGTGATAGTTAAAAGAGATTTAATCATTAGTGTACTACTTCTAGGTTCTGTTTACACTTGCCTTGTGCTGTTAAACTTGACTGGTGCAAATCAAACAGAGGATCGGTTCGACTGGTCTCCGCCGAACTCTACCGGGACACCTCACAGGGCGAACAAAAAGAGCTAGGCTCAAGTAGTTCGAATTAGAGGGAGTCGCTTGTAGTAACGGACAGACAAGTGACTAAATGCGGATTTGAAAATCGTCCAGCCGACCAGATCGTGTCGGACTTGGAGGGTTGTCTTCCTCACAGGGGTATCTACTTTGAAAGAGTTCGCTGAAATCAATAATACTACAAAATGGCAATTACCTGGAGAATGAACTAAAATCTGGATCGTTTTCACTTGAGGTCCCGGCATTTTTGACCTTCTCGCTCTCTTAGTCATCATGTCTGTCAACTGTGCCTTGCTTATAATCTTGGTGCCGTTATCCTTCTTTTGTATTCCAGTTAGTATCAAAGAGCGACTTATAACCTTCAACCTGCTCCAGAAAGCTGGCATTGGCCGGTTGCTGTTTGCCACTTTCGTAGTTGCACCCAAATCATTGTGGATGTACGCGAACTTTGTTCTGTTTGCGTCATAAAGCGATATTTCGATCAGTTGTTCCGGTGGGTATATGTCAAACAAAACCCTGGTCAAGTTGAGTTTACCATCTATCTTAGTCTTCACACCTAAAGGTAAAAGAGAAGAGGCAAAATTATTAGGCAAGGTGAAAGCTGATCTCCATCATGCTTTGCTGAAAATAAGGCATATTTGGTGTTATCAGCCAGCTGCTGTTGCTTGTAGCTAAATAAACAAATGGATCGAAACTGTTTGGGTTACAGTAAACTAAAGACAAGTTACAGCTACAACTGATGATCCCCTATACGACCCCAAGTCACTCCTTCTTGAAACTCAACACATCTGGTTCTTGTTTTAGCATAATGATCTCGCTCATTTCCTAGCAAATGTTGCCCATATATATCCCGTTCGTTGGACTTCCGAAAAGAGACTTTTTGAAAGTGAGCGCCTGACTACACTCCAGGAAAACGGGACTTTGAGAAAGGCTGCCCTTTCATTTGGCAGGCAATAAGTCTACAATTCACAACTTTTGACGTATGTGGAACAGGGCCAGTCAGAGCCTTCCTTCAAGTACAGGCTTAATTAAAAGTCATTTCAGTTTCAACATTTCAGTTTTTTCGGTGGGTAAATGTCAAACAAAACCCTGGTCAAGTTGAGTTTACCATCTATCTTAGTCTCCACACCTAAAGGTAAAAGAGAAGATGTGAAATTATTAGGCAAGGTCAAAGCTGATCTCCATTATGCTTTGCTAAAAATAAGGCATATTCAGGTGTTATCAGCCAGCTGCTGTTGCTTATAGCTAAGTAAACAAATGAATTGAAACTGTTTGGGTTACAGTAAACTAAATACAAGTTACAGCTACAACTGATGATCCCCTACACCACCTCAAGTCACCCCTTCTTTAAGTTTAACACATCAGCGTGTTCTTGTTTTAGCATAATGATCTCGCTCGTTTCCTAGCAAATGTTTCTCATATATATCTCGTTCGTTGGACTTGCGAAAAGATGACTTTTTTTAAGGTGTGCGCCTAACTACACTCCACGAAAGTGGGACTTTGAGAAAGGCTGCCCTTTCATTTGGCAGGCAATAAGTCTACAATTCACAACTTTTGACGTATGTGGAACAGGGCCAGTTAGAGCCTTCCTTCAAGTACAGGCTTCATTTACAGTCATTTTTCAACACTCGTAAGGGACTCAACCTTTGGTAGGCCGTCGTATAAGGGTCCAGCAAGAACACCTCAACAGCTTGAGCAAGCTTAAGTAAACAATGAAGACCATAACAGTTTGACTAGACTTACAGACATTGGTGAAATCCACTTTAAAAATCCTTTTAGGCTCGTCTTTTAGGCCCGTCAAGACAACCTCAAACTGAAACTGGATGTGTTCCCTGCTGGTGTTTTGGCGTTCCACTGTTAAGCTCTGATCATTAGCTTCTCTCGATACTCGTGTGCCATCTGATAACACTGGTATCTTTACCCAACAGCCGGCCATTGTCTTGTTACAGTAAACTACGTCGGTCCACTCTGAGCCGTCAGAGAATCGGTATTTCCAGTACAGGTCAAAAATCAAGTCCTTCTTCACGGGTTCCACAGGTATGGTTAGCAAACCATGGGAGCACGCTGTCAGTTCTGTGTGGACTATTGCCGTTTCTGTTGCTATAATTCCTGAAATGTAGCAGGGTAATATAAATTGTAAAGACATTCTGGATGTAAGAAAATTTTTGCCAATAATGTTTAAAAGCTGAATGTATACTGTAGCCATTGTGATAAAAAATGTTCTGGTTTTTAGACGGTCCGGCGATGATATTGGGATCTAGTGACCTCGGCCGGTCGGACAGGGACCTAATTGGAGTGGAGAGAATAAATAAATGGCAGAGTATAACGGTCTAGGAGACACAATGGTTATCTGTATTGTAGGAATGAACACCTGGGGCGGGTCCAGAAAGAGGGGGCCGAAGAAAGTGTGGCGAGAGCGCACATTCACGGAGATTCGTCTTCAATATTGTGGGATTTTTTAAAACGATTAATTGTATAATACCATTCCAAGGACGGTCACAAAAACTTTCTAAATGTACAAGAAAAAAGGGGGCTCTCGCCCTCGCCCTCCCTCCCCCCGAATACGACTCCTACGAACGTGACGATCGGACTGTTTCACATCAGCCTTGGCCCTCCATCTTACCCCTGGCCCTAAAGACCGTGTCTTTGAACGGCTCAGAAAAATAGGGCTGTTTAGCAGCAAAGCCAACGCAAATGTCACTACAAAACTTACTCACGTTTACAGTGTAATATCTGGAGTGATCGACTGATCCAACGTCCACGATGTGGCCGAATTATACGGAAACATAACAGTGGCGATATTAAACTTCTGATTGAGCACTAAAAAATATTTACCGTCGTGGTCGTGTGCCCATGGTACGTTATCTTTTTATCATTTGCGTTAACATGACGTCATAGAAATATGCTAAAAATATTAATCGGCTCGTTGAACCTTCTAGATCTCGTGTTTTTTGACGTTGACATTGCCATTGCGTAAGGTCGCTGCATAAGCAGGTAATCTAAGTAAGAAAGGGAAAGTACCAATGTCCCAAGGATGCCGTTATTTGAGCTAAGTGGGCTCCTGATGGGATGTTAATTGATTACATTTAATTTGAGTCGTTCAAGGGGTTGTTCATAAACAGGATTACTTAGGGGCGGGCCATTAGAAATCACGGGAGGGGGGGGTGACAATTCCCAAAAAAAATTCCTTGAAAGGAAAATTGCAAAAAAAAATAAATTCCCGCAAGCAGTTCACCCCTCAAAAAAAATCCTGCAAGTAAACTGAACGAAAGTATGATATCAAAACACAACGTAGCTACAACGTCAAGTAGTTTTCTGTGCATATCAAGAATATAACCTGCTCTTCTATTATTTGAAGAGATTTTGCATGTATTGATGTTTTTAGAAGTGACAATGCAACAGATTACACCTGATCTCTTGCTCATTTATGGAGAAACATATTTCAAATGTAGAAGAAAAATAAAATAATTTTACTATAACAAACCTTCAACAATATTTCTTTTGAAAGCATAACAATATTAAACAAATTAGGAACCAGTCACTCACAAACAGCATGTACGAAGTTTTTTCAATTGCAGTTTATTGAAGTCCATTGAAGTTTATTCACATTTATCAGTGCCATTTTGCATATGCCACACATGATATTCCAATCCTAGCGGTATGCAGGATGTTTCTCCCATGAACCTAGTTAAATGGTCTTAGTTCCCACGAGTCTCCCGTAGCTCAGTGGTAGAGCATCCGAACTAGTAATCGGAAGGTCTTACGTTCGACTCCTGATAGCAGCACTCGTATTTTTTTTCGAGTATGCCTGTGTCACTTACTGAATAATACATCATTCTCATGTACGAAGTTGTTCGCGTCTCTGGGATTTCGCGTACTATGTAGTTGGCTTTTTGACGCCGCCGAGCAATGCAATAAAAAGTAAGAGCCTCTGTTAGCAGGGTAAACATCCGCACTATCCATTCTATCTATTTACGAAATGCAAACGTCAAATCTTTGAAATTATCTTTAGTTCTTAACCGGTGCTGCAGTTCTTTCTGCTGCGAATGTTCAACTCCATATTCACTTTAAAAAACAGTGTTCCATACGATAGAACCTCTATATGCAAGCGCGTCCTTCGTGTATCTGATATCGAATCTAGGTACCAATAAACACTGTTTTCCCTGTAAGGAATAACCGTTACAACTTTCTACAAAACTTCAACTAAGTAGGAATTTGCTATGAAGTAATGTCAGCCTGCCTGTGACGATCAGTTGCGTTAAATATTGAACTCCACAATTTAAACACAAGTATTGTAGCAAAAGAATCCTAGGTTCCAGTTTGGCGCGTGGGATTCAAACAAAGTGAACTGAGATCACTTACCAAACTGAAACAGCAGGAAAAATATCATCAAAGGATCCATCGTTTTCTTCATTTCAGAACTGAGTTACTGTTCGCGTCCTTGTTCCGACAAATTTTGAAGACAAATCGATCTTGCCTTGAATATATAGCATTTATCTGCTGCGGGGAAAATTTTTCATTCATTTTTAGAGTGGTCCTTCAGAAACGCATTAGCGGAATCGTTTGTTGTCAAAACTCTGCATGATAATAGTTACTGTCAGATGAAATTGTCCGACCCGTCCGTCGACCCGGAACATGGAACATTCCGGATTCTCGGAACGTATGATTCCGGAACATGAAACAGAACAAAATAAATTAATGAAAAATGTATGTGAAAACTAAACATCAGTCCTTGCAATAGATTTTGAAGAGAAATCGAGCTCGCTTTGGATATTTATCTCATACTGAGAAATATGTCAGGCAGCGCGCCTTAAATGGCTCTTTATTCTTTTGGTGGTTTCTTTATCTTATTTCTCTCGATGCCCCTTTTTTTTTTCTTTTTTTTTTTTTTTTTTTTTTGCTATTTTCAGATTCTCAAAGGATATATGTTAACCACGTGTTTTATTTTTCCTGTGCAAACTGCTGGTTTGAGATATGGATCCATGTAAGAGAAACGAAAGCTTGCCTTAATCATCCATGACTGTCACAGCCTAAATGACGAAATGCAAGCGTAAGCTTGTGCTGTGAATGAGTTCATTTATTCGGAATCAAAACATCGAGGTCGAGCTTAGGTTGAAGCTGTATTAATTCCTGATGATTAACGCGTGCCAGTATATTGCGTCAAATGGAAACTGCGTGAGCAGGTATTTGTATCGTTTATTCGACACATTGAAACACTGCCCATTTATGGTCATGGTGCACTGAAAATTCCTCATCCGCAGTCAACAGATGATCCTGCGATATACACTTTTTTATAAGAACGTCGAGGCTGAGATTAACCAAAATTTCAAGAACGTATTAAGAACATTCCTCAGGCTGAGAGTCGATTAAGAACGTTTTTTGTATTTTGCTAATCTGTATATAAATCAAGGTAACAAATGTAAATTAACCAAAATACTTAAGGGCATGTTTTGTATAACATTAACAATGGTGACACTCACACTCATCTCGGTTTGTCATAATCACTTTGATAGGTTTCTTGGTCACGTCCGCTGTGATTTACTGAAATACATAAAGTGTATGCCATGTAATCAAAGTAAGAACATGTTAAGAACGTTTTCAGCCTCAAATCACAAAAAAAATATAAGAACGGTCAGCCTCAGCTCCAAAATTAGACGTTCTTATAAAAAAAAAACAGTGTACACTATTTCGTGGGTCGGGCCGACTCACGAAAGGGTGTTACTACACCATTTGTGTTTATATTTTTATTTTATGTAACGGAACGTAAGGAATGCAATAAACTGACTGTGTTTTGTTATCAATGTGTTGAATAATAAAACAATCATCCTCCTCAATCTTGTGGGCCATGGGGCCTTCGGCGTCCTGGGTTTGGTATCAGGCGTTATAACATAGCGCGCGTACGTGCTTCCCTTTCTAAATTCTGTTGGCGTCATCATGGTACATTTCTCAACGTACGCACGGCCGTGTGTCCATAAGATGACGCTGCAAATCAGACAAACTCGGGTTTCTGTCGCAAAAAATTAAAATTAAAAAAATACAGAAAAAAAGATTTAACACAAGATAACATAATATTTTATTCTGGAAATCAACTAATCAACAAAGCACTTCCTGAAAGAGGAAATCATGAGCTTAACCCTACATAAAACCATAGTTAATTGAGGGACTGGTTATGCGGAACCTACCCATGAAAACAATGGTG
Organism: Pavona decussata; assembly: GCF_977016875.1. Classification (NCBI taxonomy): domain Eukaryota; kingdom Metazoa; phylum Cnidaria; class Anthozoa; order Scleractinia; family Agariciidae; genus Pavona; species Pavona decussata. The sequence continues at coordinate 3,471,429 of NW_028145567.1, forward strand.
GCGTGCCTCGATTTACGTTGGAAGGCGGGCCACGACCGTGCACAATCTTTTGTTTTAACGTTGACACTACAGTCGAATATCTTAACAGAAACGTTTCTATTGGTCAGTTGCAGTCCAACACATTTGAAAATCTATTGCGGTTTGTGCAAGGTCAAGGTCAACAATGCTAACAAAAGCATATAACAAAGAAGTTTGTTATGCTTCATAACCATTGCCTCTTATTAAGTATGATAAAACGATTTCCCCAAATAAACATTCTAACGTCTAAAACAATATCAGTCATTCAGTAGAATGACTATTTACAGTCATTAATGTGGTTGTGGTTTCTTTTGGACGTTATACTATGGGATGTTTAAGTTAGCGATTCTTCTTAATCGTTCTTTTAAACAATGGCTGATTCGGTTAGCGATATTGTCAGTGAAATACGAAGTAAACAAGCAATATGCGCGGAAGCCTTTTATCACGAAAATGCTTGGATAGTCGGTCCGATACACTTTGTGTGAATACAAACTGTGCGGGGGCAAAAGCTCCAAGACAAAGGAAGCAATAGACCCGTATGTAAAAATGGCTGACATTTTATTATTCTTTTGTTTGCATTCAAATTAACCTTACTAACTTCCTTCTTCGTTCTTGGGCTCAAAAATCAAAAGAATATTTCTCCTTGAACAAGGCTAGTGAGTCAAATTTGAATGCAAACGAAAGAAAAGGTGACGCAGTCTAGCGTGAGAGGTAATTAAATACCACCGTAAATTTCGTGTATTGATCACCTAAATTCCTAGAATTTGAATGGCCACTATTAAAGTACTGTTCACCATATCATCTCCATGTACCGCTCACAATATCATCTCACAGTTAATAATAATAATAATAATAATAATAATAATAATAATAATAATAATAATAATAATAATAATAATAATAATAATAATAATAATACTTACTTACATTGCGCCGATAGTAATAATAGCTATATATCGAACGTTTAAAACTATAAACCTACTCAGAATACTAAAACTATACAAACCGCATAAAGATTACATAAAAGCTTTCTGGAATAAATGTCTTAAGTGTCTTCTAAAAATTGGTAACACAGGGGCTACTTGTTATCGCAAAAAGCAACGAATGCCAAAGCTTAGAAGCAGTAACAGTAAAAGAGCGATCTCCCATATAATGTGACGAGAGTAATGAATTAAACAGGATTAAGTAAAAGCCCATCACAATCGGAGCGGCTACATGGCAATATTGTAGCATTTTTGGACCCTTGGCAGCTTGTTAAGCTGATAGGCTGGCAAGCCATAAAGTAGAGTCGTTTACAATAGTCAACGCGCGACTAGAAACAAATACGTGAATCAGCATATGTCAGTGGACCGCCTAGAAAGATCTTTCCTATTTCATCTTACATTGTACAAGCAATAAAAGTATCAGAACAAGTGTTATTTACATGGGAATTTATTTACCATTACAGAAACCCCTCGTATCAGCGGGTTCTTCACACCCGCTTTTGGTCTGATTTCACAGTCTCCAATAAAAATATGATCAATTTTCACCTTGACTTGTTGTTGACTTGATGCCAATCTGTTTTACGTCATTGAGTAGTAATATACGATTATCACTGTAATTGCAACTTTCTAGAAAATCACAATACTTTAGTGTAATCCCGATATCAGTTGACCCCTTAAACTGTTTTTTCCTGATTTATATAGGATCTGTGCCAGGATGCACCGTCATCAGCTTTGGTGGTCATACCTGGATCAGTAAAATCGAATGTATGCCCGAAGGTGTGAAAATTGTTAACTCGTAAAAATGTTAACCTTGACTAGTTGTTGATTTGATGCCAATCTGTTTACGTCGTAGTAAAATACAATTAGTGTATGTAATCAAATGGTGACGAGTGAAATTAGGAAATAATTTCACGCAGGAGTATACCATTTGATTATCACTGTAATTGCAACTTTCTAGAAATCATAATACTTTAGTGTAATCCCGATATCAGTTGACCCCTTAAACTGTTTTTTCCTAATTGCTGCCGCAGCGAGGGAGCCTGAAGCGACCGAGCAAGGCAGCAACTCTAATCGGCACAGAAATATAGTTAAGGGGCCTTGCGAGAGCTTTCTTGCAAAATGCAAAGGATTGTGGTCGCGCAAAGATCAAAGGAAAAAGGAATTGTGGTTAATTTTGTGGGCACCACAATGCAACGCGCTGCTTTGCTTTTTCCAGTTTCGGAGAGAGCAAGGGAGAGAAATCAAGGTGAGTATTTTTCGTCGTTTTGAATGCCCCTGATTTTGCGGAATGTTTCTACTTCGTTTATATTTTCTAAACTGAATCTCTTTTAATTTTAGAACGCAATATATTTGCAATTTCAGCGTCAGGGATATCCTCGATAACCCTCGAGGTAAAAATGAAGGCAAATTCTTGAAAGTTGTGTTGTTGATTACGTAAGCTTATCTGCGTTGATTATTTCCAACTTTGTTCATTTTTAAATACAAAACGTAGGCACTCAAGCTACGTACTTACACTATAATTTGAACACTACCTCATGTGAAAAGCAAATAATGCATACAAGGACTGTATTTGTAGAAGAATCATTCATGTTTAGCCATGTTTCAGAACTCTCGAAGCCGGCCGCGCCGAAAGCGCTGAGACAGCGTATTTAATTCCAATCGTGCAATCTTCTGATTATATTTTTTCAGCAGGGCAAAACTGCATTTTAGCTCAGCTTAAGTCATGAATATGTGAATAACATACGGCTTTTCAAATGTTTTACTGGATGTTAGTCGTTTTCAATGACATGCTTGACATGTAAACAACATTTTATTTTCTATCAGATTTTTATTTACGCGAATCATTGTATTCACTGCAAGGTCAGTAAACTTTAGTTTTCCATTGCTTCGTTTGGTGTGAATTTTCACACTTCGTTCTAAACTTGATCACTTGGTGCATGTTTATACGCCTCGTTCCGAACTTGATATCTTGGTGTATGTTTATTCGCCCCGTAAAACAAAAGTTAGATTCATTATCTTACCAAATAAACAAGTGCAACAGGAAACAACATTTCAAATGTCCGATATTTTTAGCCTTGTATGTAGCTGTTTCACAGGTTTTATGTAATCACTCTAATAGAGGGCGTTCTAGAAACGCTCACTACTTAGTAACAGTAAGTATAACTCAGAAGTCTGTTCCACCGTTAAGTAAAATCACACTACAATTTATTGTATATTTAACAGTTTCAAACAAATACAATTGTAAGTTCTGTTTCCTTTGTACTTTCAACATGTCATTAAATACACATTTCCGTTGTTTTACACGTTTCTTGTCATCACTGTGTTTTCCGGTTTCAAATGAGCACCATGGGTCATTTTCAACTCTTTCAACCTCCCCTTCTTATTCCCATCATAACAGCAGTCACCTGCCTCCCCAAGGCAGCATTCACTGCCGTTCCGGTATACTAGTTTATATAGCCTTTGTGCCAAGATGCACCGTCATAGGCTTTGCTGGTCATACCTGGATCGGTAAAATCGAATGTATGCCCAAAGGTGTGACAATTGTTAACTCGTAAAATCGGGGGAAGACATGACTTCCCTACCAATTGCTTTACTGTGTTGAAAAATTCCACTTTGAAAATATGATCGGATAAGGCTCTAGCTGAAGTGAGAGAACGTGGGCAAAAAATATAACGTACTACAGTGTACGTGAAAATATCCCTTGCTCTTTGTTTGCGGAGGCAGCTCTCTGTGCATCACTTAAGAACAAAAAGGGTTCCCCAAATTCGGATTTCCCGCGCACATTTGTTTTTGTAAGCAATCTTAGATTACATTTTGAGGCAGACAACCGAAAATTTTTCACGTACGAACGTGTAAATGAACAAAGTTTAACTTTAGCACTCATAGCCACTGCACCGTTCACCGGCCACACCTCTGAGGTATAAAATAATCATTAACTTTGGCGATAAGACATTAAAATAAGCCAATTTCGCCAACGCAATCCTTTCCACTCAAGACACCAATACCCGATTCCACTCAAGACAGTACACCAATATCGATTTCTTTCACTTTCATTTAACCCTGTCACATGCATCACTGTCTATCGAATATTTGAGCATTACAAAATACGACTTGTTTACCAAAAATGGTTATGTGATTTCACCTTCAGTCAACACTGCACGTTGGTATTCAACACATACAGCACATCGTTACACTGCCCAACGATGGTCATGGTGTACTGATATTCGTCGAACGTCGTCAACAGATATCTTGCGATATACGTAATTTTGTGTGTCGGGGAGAAAAATGGGGCAAAATAAAGATCGTCCCTAGCTGCGCTTTGTTATCAATGTGTTGAAAAATAAAACAATTATCCTGGTCAATCTTGTAGAATATTCCCTGATTTTAGCCACTTCGGCCTACGGCATCGTCGACTAAGTATCAGGCGATATTCAGCGCGATTTCGCTGGATAACTGAAAAGATGTTTCTTTGGGAGGTGATCACGAGACACAATGTAGTTTATCTCTATTCAGTCTGCTTAGTTTTCTTCATTGCGAATACAAATAAACAAACAACAGCAATTTTTGTGACCTTCCTCTCGCTTGCCTTATCCGAGTTACTCTTTATTGAACATCCAACTCATCGGGCTCTGCCTCCTCACCGCGGCAGGTTTGCGTGCTACAAACGCGATTTCTTTACTATTTAAGGTTTTTTCCCCTTCCATTTCTCTCGAATTCCCTACCAACTGCGACTTTGTGACAATCCATTTTCGAGCCTTTCAAGGCGGCTCTTTTCTCACCAAAACACAAAATATAAAGTCTATATATGAACATCAAATTCGTGTTCAAGTTGAACTTACTTGCGCGTGCGTATTATGTCAAAGACGCCAATCTCAAAAGATGTTGATTTGGGGAATGCAGAAGGCATTGTCATTCGCGAAAAAAGAAATGACACGCAAAGAGACCACAGTGGAACGCGTTTTCGTACACGGTCACTTTCAAATTCGCCATGCGTCGCTTTCACTATGTTGCAAGTACAGTTATTTCAAAAACCAACTTTATGAGCTGCATCTCAAGCGTTTGCAATCTGTTCTTTCGAGCAAATCATGCGGCGTCCTTTACAAGACATTCTTCGTTCGGTTCTTTGTTACCTCAGATCGCTGTACAAGGTATACATATACAGTGCACAGACCTTAATCTCAGTAATTTAAACTTTTGATGTAGGCCGGATATCGCAAAATAACTATAAATAAACTTTATTGGCTTGCATTACTGGTAGACCCAGTAGTTTACATTGTAGGCCGGAAATCATAATAATATGAGGAAATGGTAAAGCCTATTTGTAATTGATCAAATATAAAAATATCATCGTGAAAACAAAGTTAAGTATTGCTATGCAGCACAATACAAACGATATTAGTCACACTCACATGAAATGTTCGGAGACCCGCGTTTGAGCGGCATTTCGGCACAGCCAAAACATTATTGAAAGAAGATCGAGTATTATAACTATGGATATTTTTTACATAAGTTCTATAATTTGTGAAATTATAGTAAAAAGGCCAAGTTAGTTGAGAAAAATAACATTCCTTGTGATTTTCGGTATCGAGTTATAGTTACGACAACCTGCGCCTAAATTCCATAAGATAGGGGCTGGAATGAATCAAGGGAAATACCGGCAGGGAGGGGTACCAGAGAGCCATCTCGCAAACTCAGGAGGTGCTGGTTGCGTGATAAATCCCCCTACGGGTCCCCTACGGAAACGAATGTGAAAGCGGAAATAGCCACGACAAGTGAGAATGGGCGGGGAAATTTCCCTTGATTTGCTAAGTTCACCCAACACTCAACAAATACATACCACAAATAAAAGTACTTTTTTTATGAACGTAACACTGTAAACATTCAAATTCAGCGCTGATTCAGTAACATGCCAAGTTACGACAACTTTCTGTCGAGACTTAATGTAACAATACTTCTTTCCCAAAATCAGAAGATAAACATTTTCCTTCCAAGACAAATACTCAGATACATATCAAAGAGTGCATATCAGACCATATCACACAGTTATAAAAAGATCATGCAGGTGAGATTTCAAGATATTGATATGTTAGCCCGCCAGTGAACTAAACACTTATTCATTCTTTCTTCAGCCGTTCAAATATATAAATTTTCATATATTCACTTTCATCGGTGTTTCATCTCATCACCTCTATGGGTATAATACGAATTCACAAAATGACCAGCTCCCAGTTGGCCTGACAGCTAAACTGGTAGAGCACTGCACCGATATCGCAGAGGTCTTGGGTTCGAATCCCGTTCAAGCCTGAATTTTTTTCAGGCTTTCTTTTCGCAACTGCTTAATTAAAGTTGCGTATATAACTGCGATGATCATTCACTAATTCATTCAGCAACTAAAACTGCACGGTTACTCATTCCTGATATCCAATTGTCACCCGTAAGACAAGACCTTCTAGTCTCACAACATGAAATAAAACCACTCCATTTTGTTTTCTTATTTACATCGTTACTCGTAAATCATCTTCAATACCGCGGGTCCGGGAACATGTCACAGGTGAAACAGGAAACTACCTTAACATACAGTACAAACCGGTAAATTTGTTTGGAAGGACTACCGCAACAAAACAAAAGTACCGGATCCTGTAGTAAAGGATCTAATCAGCAACAAATTGTAGAACAAATAGTCTAAAAAAAAAGAATGGCAAGGCTGTTTTCACGGTCAATATTTCCGAAAGGCACGGCTTCTTCAGGGTATGTTTGAGACTGACCATGACGTTACAATTTAAAACAGTTACAACAACAGTTACCTGAATATAACTCTCTTACCTAACAGCAGAGTCCAAATCAGCGCGACACATATGCTGCAGCAGACAGAATTCTTCATCTTTTGCTGATATATCCAAGAGTGGAGAGTTTGCGAGCGTTCTTTACCTTAATACTCAAAGGCACGTGTGCGTCACCATGGTAACCGAAGACGAAAATACACACAGCTTATTGAGATTTGATTGCTTATCATTTATTGTGTCCTTCTTTGGTCTTAACCTTGGAATAACGAACCAGGAAAATAATCAGGGAAAGTTTCAGAATGAAGTTCTCATCTAGACCGGACTTCCGCCGCTGGGTTGAAGCGCGGGTTCATTTTCCCACGCTGTGAATCGAGCCTTGTTCCAATCGAAATGCGCTGACTTTCCGCATTGTTTGGAAGCAAATTAAAGTGATGATACAGCTATTCCTAGTAACTAGTAGTAAACGTAGATTAGTGAGTGCTTTCGAGTTTTCATAGCTTCAGACTTCAACAGCTCAGTAGTTGAACAAAACCCCTCGTCCTACCAGGTGAAGGAAACCGCATAAAGGGGTCTTGCTTCACGCAATTTTGAAGTACGTGATAATCATAAACCCTCGATCAGATAACGCACAGATGACGTCAACGGTAAGAACAAAGAAGTAAGCTTCAAGCCGCAGGCTCGCACAGACCCATGGCAAAACGAAATCAGTATTTGTTTTATACACCACATACAATAACCAAGACATTTAACCTCATTTCGTGAGGAAGCATCACCTTGACTGAGCCGAGTCAAAAAATTTCGAGCAAACTTTTATGCCACTACACAGACGCAACTTAAATTAGAGTATAATCCGAAAGAATGAATCACTAACAATATTTTCAAAACTTATCTTTATTCCAGAAGAAATTTCTGACCCCAAAATATTAACATTAGAACCCTGAACACCTCTACATTAACATTAGAACCCTGAAAACTTCTACATGATGGACGGTGATTTGCTTTCTCTAATGCAGGACTGCGGAATCGCTGGTTTTATTAAAGAATATCATTATCCAGGAGCCCACTCCTGCATTATCATTATCATTATCATTATTAATATCATTATCATTATCATTATCATTATCATTATCATTATCATTATCATTATCATTATCATTATCATTATCATTATCATTATCATTATCATTATCATTATCATTATCATTAGTATTAGTATTAGTATTAGTATTAGTATTAGTATTAGTATTAGTATTAGTATTAGTATTAGTATTAGTATTAGTATTAGTATTAGTGTTATTGTTACAGAAAGCCTGCGCGCTTATTTGTCATCGGTGGAAAAGAGTTGACATCTGCAGAAGGCGCTACACAAGGTGACACCTTGGCAATGAGTCTCTATGCTATTAGCCTCCAACCGTTAATTACACGCTTAAATTCCTCAAGCCTTACAAAGCAATGCTGGTATGCTGATGATAGAGCGGGCGCTGGTACTCTGAGAGAGCTGAGGAAGTGGTGGAATGTGCTCAATGAAATGGGACCTAGCTTAGGATATTATCCGAATGCTAAAAAATGCTGGATACTTACTAAAAAGGGGAAAGAGGATGGCAAGGGAAGTATTCCGTATCTACGCAAGGCCAGAAGCATCTGGGCGCTGTCCTAGGCTCTAGAACCTACCTAGAGGAGTACGTTGTTTTAATAAGAGAGAATTCAAAGACGCTATTCATTTGAGATATGATTGGCAAATAAGCTACACCCCGTACTTGTGCGCGTGGAGATGTTTTTGATGTAGACAACGCCATGGTATGCAGACGTGGAGGCTTCATAATTCAAAGACATAATGAGCTGCGTGATCTGGAAGCCGAAATGCTAAAACTGGTACTTCAGAAGAGAAACGGAGAAGTGCTGACACCCGATACAAACAGAATAGCGGGTGCCCGGCTCGACATTCATGCTCGTGGCTTCTGGGAGCGGCAAAGTTCTGCCTTTTTTGATGTTAGGGTTTGTTATCCGAATGCAAAGTCTTATAGAGGCCTTACGTCACCACAAAACAAATCTACTGCCAGCATGATCTTCTACTCGTGCGAGTAGAAGAGAATGTACCTCAGCAGGGTGCTAGAAGTGGAACAAGGATCCTTTACTCCACTGGTATTTACTACCACCGGAGGAATTGCAGGTGAATGCATGAGATATCACAGTAGACTGGCCGAACTTTTATCAACCAAGATGGGCGAGGATTATAGTACCATCATGTCATGGATTCTCGCCAAGGTCTCATTCGCCGTCTTGAGGTCTGCGCTGCTTTGCTTGAGAGGCTCAGGTTGTACGCGAAGAGCATCGCTGCACAGTACAGATACCGACTTTGAAATCGATAACCAACTAGCGAGATTTTAGAATTAGAACGTTTAACATTCTTCACATTAAGGATTGATAGGGGTTTTGGAATTTTCACATTTTAGTGTATGATATATATCAGAAGGAAATATTTCCTTTGCTTTTCAACGCAGATTGAATAAATATATATTTTTTATAAATATTTTAAAGCTTCACGTTGAACATGTTTATCCTTATTTCACAAGAATTTGAATACGAGAATTTTATATTTGCTGAAAATGTACACAATATTTTAGGAGTGAGTAGGGTTGTGTTTAGAGTTGATCACTTTCACGGCCCATAACACAGAGTTCAACAGTTCTCGCTCTTAATCGCTCTCGATCAAAGAAATTTGTTAGATGCGACGTGAGTTTTACATTTTAAATCCTTTTGTAACTCATGGTCGTTTTTAATAAAGTTTATACACAATCATTATTATTATTATTATTATTATTAATTATTATTATTATTATTATTATTATTATTATTATTATTATTATCATTATTGTTGTTGTTGTTGTTGTTGTTGTTATTATTATTATAATAATCATCATTATCAATATTAATGGACGAACTTCTGAAAACCTCTACATGATGGACGGTCATTTGCTTTCGCCAATGCAGGACTGCGGGATCGTTGGTTTGGGATCGCTGTTTCTTTGTTTGTTGTGTCATAATAGCTGAGTTAGTAAATTGCTGAACAAATTACATATAATTGGCGTTAAAAGCTTAATAAAGGGTTCATTAACCGAACAAACTTAAAAGCCGGCACTGCGGCAAAAAGGCAACTTTAATAATCAGATGAGGGGGCACTATTTCAACTAGTTCAACAAGTCTTCCTCAATAAGGACCTGGACTAAGAGGACCATTCAGCTACTGGCTCTGCGTGGGCCGAAATAGACGCGGGGTTCCTTCTCGCGCCTCCCCGCACTATCCGGCTAGAATGATACGATCAGTGTAAGATTGAAACAAATTCAAGGCATTGAAATTAGATGCCGTCCATATGGGCTGGATTATAAACGACAACAAGGTTCCTAGCTAGCAGAGAAACACTTCCTTATTTTAAACTCTTGAAATACACAGCTAACCTATTTTCTTAAAGTTGACATTTTTATTTTCGTTTCTTCGAGATGTTCACAAGTTTTCCAGTTCTAAACATCATGCATCTTTCTAACATTAAAATCAATTACAGATTTATAATATATATCATAAGGTTGAATGCTAAGTCTTCTGCACGGATGGGAAAGGGAAAAATTTCTCGGTAACTTCAGTACAAACACTGGTCACATGCCCAGAAGGAATGCCACACAAAGAATAGCCGTAGACCTACAAACCAAGACTGTCGTACCAATTCCCCCGATTTAACACGAGACGTTTTTCAAACTCAGGTTAGCATCTTATAGATCTTAGAGTATACTGGAGACATTAAACAACAGGATTTAACCAAAAATGTTGTATTTTATTTTAATCTTCAAATCTTGGAGGGTTGTCTTCACCCATAGCAATGAAATGTAGATTTACATTGCACGTAAGTTACCTAAGTGAAAACATATTCCATTTCTTGTTTTAAATTATTTTGGGTTAAATAGCAGTGAATGGCGCCCGTATGGGTGCTTGTATGTTTTTAACTACCTACTATTATGTAATTCAACGGTTTCTGACGAACTAAATTTTCTCTGACTTCATTCGTTGCCAGCAACTTTCACGGCCAGGGTGCAAAATTTACAAACTAAAAAGTCACAAATAGTGAACACGCATAATTACCATAAAAGTAGAAATAAGGCTATATTGATTGGCTAAGACGTCTCACGTCACCTCAGATAGAGGCAAAAACTAACGCCACCGCAGTCAGAACAACTGTCCAAAGTTGTCCTTGAGAAGCTGGTGTACTGCCGACTGATAGGGGTGGTTTGACAGTTGTATTGGACGGCGATGCACTCACAGTCATTGAATGTGAAAACGGTTTCAAAGGAGGGCGGGTGGTCGGCCCTGAACCTATGGGAAACGCAAAATACAGTGGCTTGAGACATTGTACGTTACATTTTTTTCTCAGCTGAAGCTATAATAGTCATTAGCCGATAAACGAGAGAGCTACGGGTGATACTGGTTAGAAGGGATTTAATCATTAGTGTACTATATATTATATAAAAAGCGCTATATAAATTGATTATTATTATTATTATTATTACTACTTGTGGGTTCTGTTTACACTTGCCTTGTGCTGCTAAACTTGACTGGTGCAAATCCCAACAGAGGATCAGTTTTACTGGTCCCCGCCGAACTCTACCGGGACACCTCTCAGGGCGAACAAAAAGAGCTAGGCTCGAGGACTCCGAATTACAGGGAGTCGCTTGTAGTAACAGGCAGACAAGTGACTGAATGCGGATTTGAAAATCGTCCAGCCGACCAGATTGTGTCGGACTTGGAGGGTTGTCTTCCTTACAGGAGTGTCTACTTTGAAAGAGTTCGCTGAAATCAAAAATACCACAAAATAGCAATTACCTGCAAAATGAACTAAAATGTGGATCGTCGCTCTCTTAGTTGTCATGTCTGTCAACTCTGCCCTGCATATCATCTTGATGCCGTTATCCTTCTTCTGTATTCCAGTTAGCATCAAAGAGCGATCTATAACCTTCAACCTGCTCCAGAAAGATGGCATTGGCCGGTTGTTGTTTCTCATGTCGGTAGTTGCACCCCTTTCAGTGTTGATGTACGCGAACTCTGTTCTGTTTGCGTCTTTAAGCCATATTTCCTTCAGTTTTTTCGGTGGGTAAATGTCAAACAAAACCCTGGTCAAGTTGAGTTTACCATCTATCTTAGTCTCCACACCTAAAGGTAAAAGAGAAGATGTGAAATTATTAGGCAAGGTCAAAGCTGGTGTCCATTATGCTTTGCTAAAAATAAGGCATATTTGGTCTTATCAGCCAGCTGCTGTTGCTTATAGCTAAGTAAACAAATGAATTGAAACTGTTTGGGTTACAGTTAACTAAATACAAGTTACAGCTACAACTGATGATCCCCTACACCACCTCAAGTCACCCCTTCTTTAAGTTTAACACATCAGCGTGTTCTTGTTTTAGCATAATGATCTCGCTCGTTTCCTAGCAAATGTTTCTCATATATATCTCGTTCGTTGGACTTGCGAAAAGATGACTTTTTTTAAGGTGTGCGCCTAACTACACTCCACGAAAGTGGGACTTTGAGAAAGGCTGCCCTTTCATTTGGCAGGCAATAAGTCTACAATTCACAACTTTTGACGTATGTGGAACAGGGCCAGTTAGAGCCTTCCTTCAAGTACAGGCTTCATTTACAGCCATTTTTCAACACTCGTAAGGGACTCAACCTTTGGTAGGCCGTGGTAAGGGTCCAGCAAGAACACCTCAACAGCTTGAGCAAGCTTAAGTAAACATTGAAGACCACAACAGTTTGACTAGACTTACAGACAGTGGTGAAATCCACTTTAAAAATCCTTTTAGGCTCGTCTTTTGGGCCCGTCAAGACAATCTCAAACTGAAACTGGATGTGTTCCCTGCTGGTGTTTTGGCGTTCCACGGTTAAGCTCTGATCATTAGCTCCTCTCGATATTCGTGTGCCATCTGATAACACTGGTATCAGTACCCCACAGCCGGCCATTGTCTTGTTACAGTAAACTACGTCGGTCCACTCTGAGCCGTCAGAGTATCTGTATTTCCAGTACAGGTCAATAATCAAGTCGTTCTTCACGGGTTCCACAGGTATGGTTAGCAAACCATGGGAGCACGCTGTCAGGTTCGTGTGGACTATTGCCGTTTCTGTTGCTATAATTCCTGAAAGGAAGAAGGGTGATATAAATTGTAAAGATATTCTGGGTGTATGAAAATTTTTGTCAATATTGCTTAAAAGCTGAATGTATAGTGCAGCCATTGTGATAAAAATGTTCTGGTTTTTAGACGGTCCGGCGATGATATTGGGAGCGAGTGACCTCGGTGCGTTGGACAGAGACCTAGTTGGAGTGGATAGAGTAAATGAATGGCAGAGTATAATATAACGGTCTAGGAGAGACAATGGTTATCTGTATTGAGGCAGCAAACACCTGGGGTAGATCCAGAAAGAGGGGGCCGAAGAAAGTGTGACGAGAGCGCACATTCGCGGAGATTCTGCTTCATCATTCTAGGTTTTTAAAACGATTAATTGTATAATACCATTCCAAAGACGGTTTCAAAAACTTTCTAAGTATACAAGAAAAAAGGGGGCTCTCGCCCTCCCCCTCCCTCCCCCTCCCTCCCCCCGAATAGAAATCCTACGAACGTAACGATCGGACTGTTTCATATCAGCCTTGGCCCTCCCTCTTACCCCTGGCCCTAACGACCGTGTTTTTGAACGGCTCAGAAAAATAGGGCTGTTTAGCAGCAAAGCCAAGGAAAATTTCACTACAAACTTATTCACGTTTACAGTGTAATATCTGATCGACTGATCCAACGTCAACAATGTGGCCGAATTATACGGAAACATAACAGTGGCGATATTAAAGTTCTGATTGAGCACTGAAAAATATTCACCGTCGTGGTAGTGTGCCCATGGTAATAAATAAATAAATAATGATCGTTTATTCAACCTTTTTGCAGTATAAACTGAATAACAAGGCGGGTCATTAATTTCGTACAGATATATCGGAGACATAAATATAACTGTTAACGTTATCTGTAACTTATCTCTAACGTTATCTTTTTATCACTTGCGTTAAAGTTTATACATAACGTCAGAAGCATGCTAAAAATATTAATCGGCTAGTTGAACCTTCTTGTGTTTTTTGACGTTCGCATTGGCATTGCGTAAGGTCGCTGCATAAGCAGGTAATTTAAATAAGAAAGGGCCGGAAAATACCGATGTCGCAAGGATGTTATTTGAGTTAATTAAGTGGGCTCCTGGTGGGATGTTAATTGATTTCATTTAATTTGAGTCGTTCAAGGTTGTTCATAAACAGGATTACTTTATACAAAGAAGCCATTTTAAGGGAAAATTTAATTGTAGCAATTGACATGAATAGCACAAGCGAAATGTTATTCGCATTAACCAGGGGAACCCAAGAACCGATTTATACAAAACACACGTGGGTTGCGTGACAGAGAGCGGAGGGATCAGGACTGGACTACTGCATTCCCAGACTATTTTATGGCCTTTTAAATGCATATTTACGTGAGCAAAGTGCTAATTTACACGTACGGATTTACATTAGTAGTTTCATTCGCATAAGCCAATTTACACGTCACAATTTGTCGGCCGATTTCTTTTCCTGTTGGTGTAGCGCGGGGTCAGTGACCAGATCGACCTGATTAAAAAAAAATAGGCAGTCTCAGACTGCATGTGTCTACTGCAGCACTGGTGTAGAAATGTGATATAAAAGAATTGAAGAAAAGGGAAATAAGACTGAAAAGAAAACGAAGAGGGAGGAGTGGAAATAGGATAGAGATAAAAAAATGATTGAAAAATGTTGCACAGAATACTGGTGAGAAGAGATTAAGCTGGTATTGTTTACCACAAACATTTTGTTTGAAGAGAACTGTAACTTTATTCTAACATAAACAATATATTATATAATCTTACAACGTGAACCACAACTTTGTACTGAAAGCAATGCAGCAGAGTTCTAAACATAAAGTATTGAAAGCAAAGGTATAAAATGCAACAGAAACTATTAATTAATCTATCCTGAACTTATGAATGGCAAGTATCATTCTTTGACTCCTGTCGTGTTTCCATAGTTCTCGCATAAATTAACTTTTTCCTAGAGCGGTTAAAAACAAATGTTTTCTGACGTAAAATAACATGGTTACCTATTAATCATTTGCCGAAAAACACACTTGAACGCAAAAATTGCCGAAAATTCACGGCCTGTTGATGAAGACCTTTGGCATATCAAATTTCAACCCGCTTAAGCAAATTGTCCTTGATTGCGCATCTAGCATCTGTCGCTTCTCAAACGCATATATGAATTGACAAAGACACAAAAATCAACAAAAAGCTTTTCCAACAAAACATTTTATTGAAATAAACGATGCATTTGTTATTAGAGGCAAAAAACTTTCAGTTTTTTTTGCGTGCGTGCAAACACGCATGTAAAATTTGAAGACACTCCGTGTTTGTTCAAAGCGATCACTCGCAGTAAATTCGGGTACGTTTGCGATGAAAATTACAGAAGTTACAGAATTCTGGTTCAAATCATCACTTACAGTCAACCCAGGTCACGCGTGAACGATATTTTTGAAATTTGAACGGAGTTTTGAAATTTACATGTCAGTTTTGAAAATCGCAAACGAGATTTCAGAGTTCCCGTACAAATTTCCCTAGCTTATTGACGGTATAAAGCTATGAATTTTTCTTTACATTGCAAAATTGAATATTTCAAGAATAACAATTGTTTCCCAAATATTTTGAATCTTTTTTTCAGTTAATGCGTCTTTTTCAGAACGATTTCCGGCGAAATGTCCAACATTCCATTCACACGTCGGACATTACAAAGAGAAATTGGAATGTTCATTTCTTTCTTGGAAATACTGTTCACGCGTGACCTGGGTTGACTGTAAACTATTTGTAAAAAGCAAATCAACATCGGAAAACATCATTTACCGTATTGTCGCCATTGTCCTGATCCGGAAGTACAATCGCTTAGATCTCGGTCAGTCGAGGATTAGCGTCGGCTTTCGATAGGATTCCATTTGGGATTCCTGTGGCATTTACACTCTTACACTCTTTCACTCTTTCACTCAACCCGATGACATAGTGTCTACGCTTCTCTAGAAGCCGTAGACACAAAAATGTAGCACTGCCACGTGTGCAAAGTATCCTTCATTTTCTTTGTCCAATTGGTCCAAATCGGTCGATTCGTCGGTACCTGTAAATTAGCCTTTTATCTGTTTCCAAAGGCTCTCCTTCAAAATTGAATACGTAAACGAATTTCTGCAGCGGGTATTGATTGAATGCTTCTGAACAGATATTTTTCGCGTCGCAAATCGCTTTATTTGAGCCTACAACTCGATTGGTATATAAGATTATATATGATCCTGAAAACTGAAAAATTGTCCGCTAAAATAAATCTCAATTCTCATTGTAATATGCATTACTGACCCTGCTAGTAGAGCGTTTCTTTCTGGCAAGCTTTTTAGCATGTACGAAGTTTATTCCATTGCAGTTTATTGAAGTCCTTTGAGGTTTATTCACATTTATGCCATTGTGCATATGCCAAACATGACATTCCAATCCTAGCGGTATGCGGGATGTTCGTCCCATGAACCTAGTTTAATGGTCTTAGCTCCCTCGAGTCTCATGTAGCTCAGTGGTAGAGCATCCGAACTAGTAATCGGAAGGTCTTAGGTTCGACTCCTGATAGCAGCACTCGTATTTTTTTTCGAGTATGCCTGTGTCACTTACTGAATAATACATCATTCTCATGTACGAAGTTGTTTGCGTCTCTGGGATTTCGCCTACTATGTAGTTGGCTTTTTTACGCCGCCGAGCAATGCAATAAAAAGTAAAAGCCTCTGTTAGCTTCTGTTAGCAGGGTAAACATCCCCACTATCCATTCCATCTATTTACGAAATGCAAACGTCAAATCTTTGAAATAATCTTTAGTTCTTAACCGGTGCTGTAGTTCTTTCTACTTCAAATGTTACGACCTTGCCGCAAATGTTCAACTCCATATTCATTTCAAAAAACATTGTTCCATACGATAGAACCAGAGGTCACCAAAGCGTATGTGACATGGGTTACCATGCCGGGAGGGGGTGTGTGTGGTTTGTTACGTGCCAAAGGCTTCCCGTGGATTTCCCCGGCTAGGCACATTTTAGTACTCGTGCCTAGGTTTGACCGTGAGTTTGTTCCAACATTCCAGGGACACGGCTCGGTAGGCGGCAAAAATGGCACCCGATTTGAAATGAACTTTGTTTTCAACGAAGGCCTGTGTCTCAATAAATGAACTCCTCCGTAAATGAGCTACCCAGGAGGGACCGCACATCATCCTTCTTGCCATATGGTGAGGCAGGTAAGCGAGAGCTTGAGTTTCAAGCAAATTTTAGCGAGGTTTTCGAAGTGCTCTCCTTAAATGACGGGCCAAATTTCATTGAAATTCGACTTGTAGTTTCCTACCTTTTCATTAACATAATACAGTGATGCACGTGGACCAGCTGCTGAGAGATAAACAGCTCAAAACAGCGTTTGGAAGCACTGAAGAGCATTGAAAACACAGCAAAACACACCGGGTAAGCTTTTTAAGACTTAAGTATATTTTTTGTGGGTTTTTTAGGGAAAACTGTTGTCTAAATTTCGATTTAATTTTAACTCCATACAAACTCTTAAATCACGCTTGCATGGTAACGTGTGTCACAAACGCTTTGGTGACCTGTGATACAACCTGTATATGCAAGCGCGTCCTTCGTGTATCTAATGTTGAATCAAGGTACCAATAAACAATGTTTTCCCCGTAAGGAATAACCGTTACAACTTTCTACAAAACTTCAACTAAGTAGGAATTTGCTATGAATTAATGTCAGCCTGCCTCTGATGATGTTGTGTTAAATGAAGTCCATAATTTAAACACAAGTATTGTAGTAAAAGAATCCTGGGTTCCAGTTTGGCGCGTGGGATTCAGACAAAGTGAACTGAGATCACTTACCAATACAAAGCAGGAAAAATATCATCAAAGGATCCATCGTTTTCTTCATTTCAGAAATTGCTGTTCGCGTCCTTGCTCTGATAAATTTTGAAGACAAATCGATCTCGCGTTGGATATATCATGAGCATTTATCTGCTGCAGGGAAATTTTTTATTTATTTTTAGAATGGTCCTTCAGAAAGTCATTAGCCGAATCGCTTTTTGTCAAAACTCTCTGACATGACGTAATTTTTCCGACCCGTCCGTCGACCCGGAACATGCTGGAACATTCCGGAGTCTTAAAGCCCATGATTTCGGAACATGAAACAGAACAAAATAAATTAATGAAAAATGTATGTGAAAACTAAACATCAGAGTCCTTGTAATAGATTTTGAAGAGAAATCGAGCTCGCTTTGGATATTTATCTCATACTGAGAAATATTTACTTTTATTTTTAACCCTCGTCCGGTAAATTCCCAGAATCTAGATCGCCCCAGGATAAACAGAGTGGGAGAGTTGGGGTCACAAGGAAAGCAAGAGGAAGTCAAAACGCCTAAGTTTACATGTAAACTTAGGGTGCCAAGCAACAACCAGTGTTTGTACCATGTTATTGGTGGTATGTGGATCGCGGCAATCATAACCGTCTCTGCCTGGTTTTATTTTCAGTGAATAAGACGACAAACATTCGGGAAGGTGCCTAGATCCATGGTCTCTCGAAAATCCGGGCAGCGTGCCTGAAATGCCTCCTCTCGTCTAAATTCCCTGGTCTTATTACACCCGTGCGCAAAAACAAATGAACCAAAAAACATAGACACGAAAATTGCTATCGTGCGCTCTCCGGGTGTTTTCTTCATCTTTTTTTCTCTCGATTCCCCTTCTTGTTTCTTTGTTTTTTTTTTTATTTTTTTTTTGTTTGTTTGTTTCTGTAAACTGCTGGCTCGAGATATGGCTCCATGTAAGGGAAACGAAAGCTTGCCACATAAATATCCATGACTGTCACAGCCGAAATTACGAAATGCAAGCGTAAGCTTGTGCTTTGAATGAGTTAATTTATTCGGAATCAAAACATTGAGGTCGAGCTTAGGTTAAGGCTGTATTAATTCCTTATGATCAATGAGCAGGTATTTGTATCTATTATTCGACACATTGAAACACTGCCCATTTATGGTCATAGTGCACTGAAAATTGGTCTTCCGCAGTCAACAGATGATCCGTAAACTGACTGTGTTTTGTTATCAATGTGTTGAATAATAAAACAATTATCCTACTCAATCTTGCGGGGCCTGCGGCTTCGTCGGCTTATTATCCGGCGTTGTAACATAGCGCGCATGCTTCCCTTTCTAACTCCTATTCTTGGTTTCACATGACGTCATAAAAAACTGAAATTCATAACTAAACACAATTTTGGGTTTTTATCTTCATCACATATAAGAAAATCTAAATTTCCATCGGCTTGCTTGTTTTCAGCAGGATAGCATTCTTTGTTTTGAAAATAGAGCAGTTTGAATTTTAGATTTTTGCGCAGTGCGTGACAGAAGGATTGCTGCTCTAAACATGTCACGTACATAAAAAACATCGATTCGCCTCGTGTTTTTTTAGGTCTGATCAGCTAACATGTAATAGAAGCGTTAATGTCAATGTGTGAATGTTCAGCAGAGAGAAGAAAGGCTTCGAAATAGCCAAGGTAAACTCCAGATGTTTTTGCTGGTTTCCGGCCGCCATGTTGGTGCCCATCAGACGGGGCACCAACATGGCGTCCATACTTAGCCTGCGTAGCTGGCGGTTTTGGTGGGCGGGAAAGCCGGGCCAAAACGAGTGGTGCAGCTGCGGGTGAAATGGGGAGAGAACCGCGACAGTCGCGGCGAAGCCGCGAGGAACCATGTTGCCCTCGGCCCGTTTCCCCGCGGCTTCGCCACTCGTTTTGGCCCTCGTGCCCGGCTTTCCGGTGAGCCCACCCATAAAAACCGCCAGCTACGCAGGCTATCCATACTAAACTCTGTAATTTTCCGTCGTGCATTTTCTCGAATAACTCGATTAGGAGATATCGTGCAGCCCTATGGCTTTCACACGTTGTTTATGTATCACTCTTCTACAACATATCAATTTCTTGACTTTATCTATTGAATGGTTAAGGATTTATTTTTTCACTTGCGTGACGATGTGTGAGGTGAAAACCACCTATTGGCGTCATCATGGTACATTTTTCAACATAGGCCAAAAATGCTAGCAAAAACATATAACAAAGAAGTTTGTTATGCTTCATAACCATTGCCTCTTATTAACTATGAAAAAAGGATTTCCCCAAATAAACATTCTAACATCTAAATCAATCGCATTTCAAATCAGTAAACTTTTTACAGTCAATAGTTAACAAGAGGCAATGATTATGAAGCATAACAAACTTGTTTGTTATATGTTTTTGTTAGCATTTTTGGCCTATGTTGAAAAATGGGTTAGGATACTCCAAATTTGGATTTCCCACGCACATTTGTATTTGTAAGCAATCTTAGATTACATTTTGCGGTAGACAACCAAAATCTTTTCACGTACGAACATATCGGAATGAACAAAGTTCAACTTTAGCGTCCATGGCCACTGCACGGTCCACTAGCCACACCTCTGAGGTGTATTAAAAATAATCATTAACTTTGGCGATAAGACATCAAAATAAGCTAATTTCGCCAACGCAACTTTCCACTCAAGACACCAACACCCAATTCCACTCAAGACAGTACACCGATATCGATTTCTTTCACTTTCATTTTCAACCCTGTCACATGCATGCATCACTGTCTATCGAATATTTGAGCATCACAAAATACGACTTGTTTACCAAAAATGGTTATGTGATTTCACCTTCAGCCAATTCAACACTGCACGTTGGTATTCAACACACAGTAACACTGGCCAACGATGGTCGGATGGTCATGGTGCACTGATATTCGTCGTCCGTCGTCAACAGATATCCTGCGATATAAGTAATTTTGTGTGTCGAGGAGAAAAATAGGGCAAAATAAAGATCGTCCCTAGCTTTACTTTGTTATCAATGTGTTGAAAAATAAAACAATTATCCTGGTCAATCTTGCAGAATATTCCCTGATTTTAGCCAACTCGGCTTCGTCGACTAAGTAACAGGCGATATTCGGCGCGATTTCGCAGGATAATTACTATTTTTTTACGCGTAAAAAGATGTTTCTTTGGGAGGTGATCACGAGACACAATGTAACTAGTTTATTTCTATTCAGTCTGCTTAGTTTTCTTCATTGCGAATACAAATAAACAAAACAACAGCAATTTTTGTGACCTTCCTCTCGCTTACCTTATCCAAGTCACTCTTTATTGAACATCCATCGAGCTCTGCCTCCTCACCGCGGCAGGTTTGCGTGCTACAAACACGATTTCTTTACTATTTAAGGTTTTTTATCCACTTCCATTTCCCTCGAATTCCCTGCCAACTCCGACCATGTGACAATCTATTTTCGAGCCTTTCAAGACGACTTATTTCTCACCAAAACACAAAATATAAAGTCTATATATGGACATCAAGTTCGTGTTCAAGTTGAACTTACTTGCGCGTGCATATTATGTCAAAGACGCCAATCTCAAAAGTTTACTAATCATAACAACTGAACGGTTTTATTGTAGGTCTCTGGATGATTTAAACTAATCAATTATATTATTGGACGGCCTAAACCGCGTCTGCTCTTTTAACATCATGAGTTCGTCTTGATGACATATCTTTATAGTTTTAAAACTTGGCCGGATGATAATTTAATGCCAACCTTCGATCCAAAAGGGTTTGTATTTAACCCCCCAAAAAGTTGTGTTTGGATGTAATATTGATACTGTAATTTTATATGACACGGATTTCATCCACCATGATCAGATGCCACTGTGGTCGTTTTACTGTTACGGGATAAATTCAGTCGTAATCATTGTATCATAAGGGAACTTAATTAAGCAGGGTTGACGGCGACGACAACGAAAACACTAGACTTTATCAAAGTCGCTCGCAATCAAGGCAACGAATTGTGATCTCCTCCCTTACATAGATAAATAAAGAACTTCAGCAATTTAACTGACGCGTCGAAAACATTCTAGCGTAAGTTACACTAAGTGAGAATATGCAAGCAAACAATCCGAGGAGTGAAGACCTTTTCTGTGTTTGAAATATAAGCAATTGGGTATTTTTGGGGAGTTTGAAATTTGCTGGTGATATTTTAACCTGCCTGCGTGGCAAACGTTTCTGTTGTTTTCCTGCGTTTTTTTTGCCAGTTTTAGTTTTTGCCCGCAGATACACTTGCTGTACAGGCTATACAGAAGTAAAAGAGGTGGAAGCGAAATAAACTCCTTGTAATTTTCGGTATCGATTTATAATTTATAACAGCATTCGCCTAAATTCCATAAGATAGGGGCTGAAATGAATCACGAGAAATACATAATAATCTCTTGAATATACAACCTTGGCAGGGAGGTGTACCAGAGAGCCATCTTTTCGACAACTCAGGAGGGGTAGGTTGCGTGATAAATCCCCCTACGGGTCCCCTACGGAAACGGATGTAAAAGCGGAAATACTCACGACAAGTGAGAATGAGCGGGGGAATTTGGCTTGATTTGCTAAGTTCAGCCAATATCAATATTGCGGCAAGGTCGTAACCTTGTCCACACAACAAACACATACCATCCCGTTCAAGCCTGAATTTTTTCAGGCTTTCGATCTCTTCGCGACTGCTTAAGTTGCATATATAACTGCGATGATCATTCATTAATTCATTTAGCAATTAAAACTGCACGGTTACTCATTCCTGATATCCAATTGTCATCCGTAAGAAAAGACCTTCTAGTCCTACAACATGAAATAAAACCACTCCATTTTGTTTTCTTTTTTACATCGTTACTCGTAAATCATCTTCAATACCGCGGGTCCGGGAACATGTCACAAGTGAAACAGGAAACTACCTGAATATACAGTAAAAACCGGTAACTTTGTTTGGAAGGACTACCGCAACAAAACAAAAGTACCGGACCCTGTGGTAAAGGATCTAATCAGCAACAAACTGTAGAACAAATAGTCTAAAACAAAACAGAAAAGCAAGGCTGATTTCACGGTCAATATTTCCGAAAGGCACGGCCTTCCTTCTTCAGGGTATGTTTTTTAGACTGACCCTGTGGCAAGACGTTACAATTTAAAACAGTTACAACAACAGTTACCTGAATACAACTCACTTACCTAACAGCAGAGTCCAAACCAGCGCGAGACATATGCTGCAACAGACAGAATTCTTCATCTTTTGCTGATATATCCAAGAGTGGAGAGTTTGCGAGTGTTCTTTTACCTTTATACTCAAAGGCACGTGTGCGTCACCATGGTAACCGCAAATACGTACATGCAATGTTCTTTTAGATTACCATTCTGAAAACACACACAGCTTATTAAGATTTGATTGTTTATTATTTATTTTTCCTTCTTTGGTCTGAACCTTGGAATAACGAACCAGGAACATGATCAGGGTAAGTTTCAGAATGAAGTTCTAATCTAGATGATAAAAGAAGCAGAGACCGATACAACGTAGAATTACGGTTTAAGGTTACTATATTTCGGCTGGCCAAACCAGCCTTCTTCACGTACAATGAAAATTTACATTGTGACATACGCTTATATAGCTGACAAAAAATTGCGCAATGGCGGAACTACGTTAAACTAAATTGATTGACAGTATAAAATATGAAGCAAATGAAAATGAATAATAACAAAAAATAATAACAGGAAAAAAGCTAGTAAATTTCTTCGCGAATATTGAGGCCATGTGGAAAACGTGTTCTGCCTTTTGAGATTAAAAAGGCTTCCCTGGCCTTACGGGTTGAGTCTCGGTTAGAGTAGACTTTTTCTATGGGGATTAATTCTAATCTAGACCGGACTTCCGCCGCTGGGTTGAAGCGCGGGTTCATTTTCCCAGGTTCGTAATCGAGCCCAGTTCCAATCGAAATGCGCTGACTTTGCGCATTGTTTGGAAGCAAATTAAAGTGGTTATACAGCTGTTGCTAGAGGTAATCGTAGATTAGTGAGTGCGTTCGAGTTTTCTTAGCTTCAGACTTCGGCAGCTCAGTAGTTGAACAAAACCTCGTCCTACCAGGTGAAGGAAACCGCCTAAAGGGGTCTTGTTAACGCAATTTTGAAGTACGTGATAACCCTGTACTCGATCAGCTGACCGCACGGATGACGTCAACGTTAAGAACAAAGAAGTGAGCTACAAGCCGCAAGCACGCACAGACCCATGGCAAAATGAAATCAGTATTTGTTTTATACACCATATACAATAACCAAGACATTTTTAAACCACAACTATGATTTCCGCCATTCTAGTGCGGAGTACAAAACTAGTAAAGGAAATTGGATGGGAAAGCCTGGACTCCAAAAAAAAGACGCGAAGGAAGATCAACAGGCTCGTAGTTCTGCACAAAACCATCAGCTTAGAAGTTGCACTACCCCTTCCAGCTAATTTAATGCGAACTGCTAGGAAAACAAGAAGGAATTCGTTCGCTTTTGTCCCGTTACAGGCAAGGACCGACTGCTACATTGTCCGGCATTGTCCACTGAACTCAATTGCGACAAGTTCAGTGGTTAATTGATTTATTCATCTATCCAATTATCTATCAATTTAATCATGCATCATGTACACCTGAATGACGCCTTCACAGTGTTGCTGAATAGACTGTTGTGGAGTATTTGAAAAATGAAGTTGTTTTGTTATCAGATTAAGAAACAATGCACAATATTGATATAAAAACCAACGTGACAAACAAAATACAAAGATAAGGCTGATAAATTCTCGTCACAATGTAGCGTGTTCATATTCTACGGTAACATGGGAACTTAAAACAAAGTTTTCAAAACTTCCTGAACTTCCTGAAGTTCAAGGCTTCCGTAACGGAACTCTTTATTCAGTAGTTAATTGATTTCTTCATCTATCCAACTATCTATCAATTTAATCATGCATCATGTACACCTGAATGACGCCTTCACAGTGTTGCTGAAGTAAGCTGTTGTGGATTGTTTGTTTTGTTATCAGATTAAGAAACAATGTACAATATTAATATACAAACCACAAGTTCAAGTTCAAGTTCAAGTTTAAAAAAAAAACACAAACACAAACACAAACAAAATACAAAGATAAGGCTAATAAATTCTCGTCACATATTCTGCGGTAACATGAGAACTTAACAAAGTTTTAAAAACTTCCTGAACTTCCTGTCGAGTAGATCACGGTTATAATACTTCAAACGCAAATCAGAAGACAAATATTTTCCCTCCAAAAAGTGACTCGCATAGATTTCTTGACAATCAAAGAATGCGTATGGAAGCGATTGTGCAACGCATTAATTTCTGGTATCATATACGCTACTGAGTCGGGCTGTAAGAGAAATCATCAGTTCGTCTAGCCTTGTCCCACAGCAGGGCGAGCTTGAAATTAATCGACTCCAGGGTTTCTTTTCTTCAGTCACCTAATCATTTAAACTGGCCCGTGATGATATATTATATGTACTGTAGTTTCATTTCGCGCAGTGTTTATCACGTACAGCAAACAATGGTCAACAATCGATCGCGAGCAAAACAGTTAAGTCGAGTAAACACACTGGAGGATGTTGATATGTTTTTTCACAATAGATGAGATTTTTTCCCAAAATCTCATCAATTGTGAAAAACTGACATATCAACATCCTCCAGTCCTCCGCCAACTGCAAACAATTCAAGTTTTCCCTCATCCATCAGTTATCGCCTACAAACGTAACGCAAGTCTACGTGATCTCCTGGTCCATTCCGAGCGCTAGCTACCTCAAAACAAGCCCTCCAATCAACAACCCGCTGGAATTCATAAATGCAACCACCCACGATGCCTAACTTGCTCATTTCTCCAAGAAGGTCAAACGAACTACACTTTTTTCAACACTAACGAATCACGCAAAATTACTGACTACATATCTTGCGATTCCAAAAACCTCATCTACTTAATCCAATGTAAGAAGTGCCACTCCCAATACATTGGGGAGACAAAGCGCAAACTTAATGAACGTTTCGGGGAGCATGGCAGATCTATCCTGAATCACCATCAACTAATCAACCCTACTCCTGTCTCGCTACATTTCAACCAACCTGGCCACTCAATCAACGACGTCCAAATTTTGCGAGCACTTTTAAATTAAATGAGACCATTCGATACCCCTAATACTGCTTCAAAGTCCTTGGTAACCGCGCCACAAATAAGTAACCACGCCTTCAAGAACAGAATTGCGTTCGACGAATGCTAGTAGCAATCAAAAGCTAATCTTAAGACAAAAGAGATTATTAGTTCCATAAGCGTGGTCTTGGAATCTTGTTTCGATTTCTCTTGTCATCGAATCAATGCAGGGTTATTTTTGATCGAAACTCGGACACGCGTCCGATCATTCGGCCAATTTTCATTTTACGCGTTGGCTAAATACTGCAACTCAAAATAATTTATTCATCACGAGGTGCGTAGTACAGTGAGTCAATACATTCTTGAACAAAATGGCGTCATAATAGCCCTTTTCACGGTTATTTTTTCTCATTTGCATTACAATGTTATCCAAGGTGGTTCGGGCTAAAACTACAAAATAGCCCGAAATTGCCTCACATACATGCTAGATTTCATTGTAATTCAAATGAGCAGAGCTAACCGTGAAAAGGGCTATTCCTTGCGCAACAACACTGTGACTTCATTTAAAATGGCGGCGAAAAGATGAACGTTACAAACATCTCCCGGTTTGCACAGGATAACCACCCGTTCGTCGAACGCAATAATCATGCATTGGTAAAGTGCATTCTGTCTTATTTCTACGAAAATTATAGGGTTTCTTATTGTGTTAAATAATTAGAAATTCGTGAAGAGAAAATAGAGTTCATTCCGTGAGGGAGTTATCGAGAATTACCATGTATGAAACTTTGTTGTTATACGATGCAATAAGCCAATGTAGCAAACAATAAGCTTCAAACTTTGACCGGCCACCGCACAGGGGCACCCAACGACAATTTTCTCTCAGATCCTTTGAAACGCAATGTTAGGCTATCTGGAGTGCCTTTAAAGCTCTGTAGGTTCATTTCAAGCCGCGCTATAATATTTTCATCTGTTTGGTCATTCTAGGGGAACTTGAGTCTTTTCGAAATTATTAGGGCATTTTTGTCCATTTTCCGAAAACCTTAGGTCTTATTTCCTTTCCGAAAATCTTAGCTGACCTTTTTATCCAAAACGACATTTTTATGAATCCGAAAACATTAGGCCGTAAATTCCCCATATCACGAACATTCGAGGTGAACATTTCTTTAAGAAAATTGTAGGGGATTAAGGACCTTCCGAACAGATAATTTATTTAAACGATCCGTTGGGTGCCCCTGACCGCATCTGTAAACGTCTTTATAGGTCCTAACTTCAAAAAATGGATGTTTTTAAGTTTCTATTGGAAAGTTCGGTGCGAAGAAATCACGCTCTGTTTGAAAGATAATAGAACCACAATGCGAGAAGGAAAGGCCATTGATAAGCTTTCTGATTCCTAAACGCTAGTGGAAATCCACTTCACAAAAAAATAAAGGTTTGATTGTCAATTTTTACTAAAAGTTTTCCTTTAGGAGAGCTTCCTGTCTGTTTTTCTTGCTGTTGTTGTTGTTGTTGTTTTTTTTTTCCATGAAATGAGGACATTGTGTAATCTTACATTAATCGACATTAAATACCCAGAATGTGAGAATAGAAAACGTGAGTCAGGTCTGTATGTGTGTGGTCATTACATTATCGCAGATCAATTTCCGGTATGACGACACGTAGCGTAACGCAAGGATACCGTCCGAAATAACATCACGCTATCGTTGTGCCTCAAACTATTCCATTAGCTCCATCGCGACGGGAGGATACGTTTCCACCTGCAGTGCAAAACATACAGCAACTCATCCCGCGTAAACGCCCATAGGGGTCTTGTTTAACGCAATGTTTGAAGTACGTGACAATCATAAACCGATCTGATAACGCACAGATGACGTCAACGTTAAGAAAAAAGAAGTAAGCTACAAGCCGCAGGCTTGCACAGACCCATGGCAAAATGAAATAAGTATTTGTTTTACAACCATATACAATAACCAAGACATTTATTACAACCAAATTTCGTTAGGAAGCATTACCTTGACTAAGCCGAGTCAGGCAAAGCTTTCGAGCAAACTTTTAGACCACTACACGAACACAACTCTAAATTAAAGTATAATCCGAAAGAATGAGTCACTAACAATATTTTCAAGACTAACCCTTATTCCAGAAGGAATTTCTGACCCCCAAAATATCACAGCATGTCAGTCGCTTCGGCTGCGATTTGTGATCGATAACTCGACATTAGAGAACTCTGAAAACCTCTACGGCATGATGGACGGTCATTTGCTTTCTCCAATGCAGGACTGCGGGATCGCTAGTTTGGGATCGCTGTTTCTTTATTTGTTGTGTCATAATATCTTAGTTAGTAAATTGCTGAAAAAATTACATATAATTGGCGTTAAAAGCTTAATAAAGGGTTTAGTAACCGAACAAACTGAAAGACAGGCACTGCGTCTAAAGATGAGGGGGCACTATTTCAACTAGTTCAACAAGTCTTCCTCATTTAGGGCCTGGGCTAAGAGGACCATTCAGCTGCTGGCTCTGCGTGGCAGAAATAGACGCGGGGTTCCTCCTCGAGTCTCTCCGCACTATCTGGAATGCCACGATCGGTATAAGATCGAAACAATTCAAGGCATTGAAATTAGATGCCGTCTGGATGGGCTGGATTATAAACGATAACAAGCTTAAGGTTCCTAGCAGAGAAACACTTCCTTATTTTAACCTCTTGAAATACACAGCTAACCTATTTTATTAAAGTTGACATTTTTGTTTCCGTTTCTTCGAGATGTTCATAAGTGTTTTAGATATAAACATCACCATTTCTCCAACATTAAAATTAATTACATTATATATCATATTAGTTTATCCCACACAAGTGAATAGTGCTTTTCCCGCGCGGTGATTGGCTAGCTCGGAGGTGATTAGCCAAGTACTATTCACCTCCGAGCAGCCGAAGAGAAACAAGTGCCTCCAGAAGTTTTATTTGTCCGCAAAAAAGCTATCATTTGAAGAAAACATTACTCTATTCAAACAGAGATTACGCAGCAGAGGTTACCTCAAATTCCGCGAAAGAGTGTCGGCTCTACAAAACAAACAAAAAACGCGCAAAAAAAATTTGCCGTTTGTTAGGGAATATCGCCCTTTTGTGCCTAACCTAAAACAATTCAGATGAGTAAATGGCACTTGATAGAAAATCAGCCTCTGTTAAGAGAGATCTACAAAGACCCTTCCCTATTTTCGTACACTCCAGAAAAGGGAGATCTCTGAAAGACGCACTCGTAAGAGCAAATTATCTTTGAAGGTCATATTCTTCCTATTCTTCCTATCTCGACATAAAGGAGCCGTGTTTGGCCTGTCTTCATTATTTTACCAAACAAGCTCTTCTATGTCAGAATTCATCTTTCCCGCCATTTTGAATCTTGTTGAGTAAAAACAACAGCCGCTGACCACGAAAATCTACTTTCTCACTTTAGCTTTAATTAAGTTCGACTTCAGTTAGGTTCGACGTCTGAATCAACTGCCGAACTTAATTATTTGAGTCGATCTTAATAGATATTAGGCTCGGCTCACGTAAAGTTCGACGTATGAACTGGGCCTCAGTGTCGGTGAAAGTGATGGATATTTACAACGCCGCTTCGCGGCGCGGTTAATATCCATCACTATTCACCTCCACTGTGGTGAGTAATTTTTAAAGATTGCGTCCTAGGTCTTCTGCACAAATGGGAAAGGGAAAATTTCTCGGTAACTTCAGTACAAACACTGGACACATGCCCAGAAGGAATGCCACCCAAAGAATAGCCGTAGACCTACAAACCAAGACGGTCCCCCCAATTCCCCTGATTGAACACAAGACGTTTTTCAAACGCAGATTAGCATCTTATAGATCTTACAGTCTGCTGGAGACATTAAACAACAGGATTTAACCAAAAAAGTTTTTTTTTACTTCACCCATAACAATGAAATGTACATTTACATTACACGTAAGTTAATTACTTAAATGAAAACATATTCCATTTCTTGTTTTAAATTATTTTAGGTTCAATAACAGTGAATGGCGCCCGTGCACTTACATAACTACCATTGTTTTGTAATTTATACTGTATGTTTTTAACTACCTACAATGTACAATATAAGAATGATGATTATTCTAGAAAGTGACGCAGGCATACTCGGAAAAAAGAAATAGAGTATGCCTGCGTCACTTTCTAGAATAATCATCATTCTCATTCATTCACCAGGCTGGAAATATACCATCACATTTCTTTCATATACCACACGTTCGACATTTAAATCCTAGCAGTATGAAGGATGTTTGTCCCATGAACCTAGTTTAATGGCCTTAGCTCCCACGAGTCTCCTGTAGCTCAGTGGTAGAGCATCCGAACTAGTAATCGGATAGGAGCACTCGGATTTCTTTTTTCCGAGTATGCCTGCGTCACTTTCTAGAATAATCATCATTCTCATTCATTCACCAGGCTGGAAATATACCATCACATTTCTTTCATAATGTACAATATGTAATTCAACGGTTTCTGACGCAGTGAATTCACCATTTCACAAGTCTCACAAGTGAATATAAAAATATCTCATTTTTTGACTTCATTCGCTGTCAGCAACTTTCACGGCCAGGGTGCAAAATTTACAAACTAAACTAGTCACAAAATACTGAACACGTACAAAAGTAAAAAACAGGCCATATTGATTGGCGAAGACGTCTCACGTCACCTTAGATAGAGGCAAAAAATATCGCCACCACAGTAAGAACAACTGTCCAGAGTTGTCCTTGAGTAGCTGATGTACTGCCGACTGATAGGAGTGGTTTGGCAGTTCCATTGGACGGCGATGCACTCACATTGACTGAATGTGAAGGAGGGCGGGTGGTCGGCCCTGAACCTGTGGGAAACGCAAAATACAGTGGCTTGAAACATTGTACGTTACTTTTCTTTCTCAGCTGAAGCTATAATAGTGTAACAGGGGCTTTTGGCGAATTTGGCTCCGTGGCTGAGCGAGAGGTGCCCTGCTACCTTCCGAGATCTTTTTTACGTCAATTGGACCAAATCTTCACAGGAACATAGCGTTTATTGCAGATCTTGACTCATTTTCTTACAGGCAGAACTCAAGAGCTTTTACGAAAGAACATTTTTCATATAAGAGCCATTGCCAATAGTATTTCGACTACTCAATTTCGATTGCGTAAGCTTAACAAATGGAGTGTTAAGCTTACGCAATCGAAATTACTTTTCGTGCCTTTACAAACTGAAGCTCATTTCTTATTCGAAAGAAGAGCAGGTGTTCAACACCAATGTGTTTTACTTGACGGTTACTTCCTAAACTGAGTGGAATATACTTTTACTGAAAATGTCCCGTAACAATAGCCATTAGTCGATTAACGAGAGAGCTACGGGTGATAGTTAAAAGAGATTTAATCATTAGTGTACTACTTCTAGGTTCTGTTTACACTTGCCTTGTGCTGTTAAACTTGACTGGTGCAAATCAAACAGAGGATCGGTTCGACTGGTCTCCGCCGAACTCTACCGGGACACCTCACAGGGCGAACAAAAAGAGCTAGGCTCAAGTAGTTCGAATTAGAGGGAGTCGCTTGTAGTAACGGACAGACAAGTGACTAAATGCGGATTTGAAAATCGTCCAGCCGACCAGATCGTGTCGGACTTGGAGGGTTGTCTTCCTCACAGGGGTATCTACTTTGAAAGAGTTCGCTGAAATCAATAATACTACAAAATGGCAATTACCTGGAGAATGAACTAAAATCTGGATCGTTTTCACTTGAGGTCCCGGCATTTTTGACCTTCTCGCTCTCTTAGTCATCATGTCTGTCAACTGTGCCTTGCTTATAATCTTGGTGCCGTTATCCTTCTTTTGTATTCCAGTTAGTATCAAAGAGCGACTTATAACCTTCAACCTGCTCCAGAAAGCTGGCATTGGCCGGTTGCTGTTTGCCACTTTCGTAGTTGCACCCAAATCATTGTGGATGTACGCGAACTTTGTTCTGTTTGCGTCATAAAGCGATATTTCGATCAGTTGTTCCGGTGGGTATATGTCAAACAAAACCCTGGTCAAGTTGAGTTTACCATCTATCTTAGTCTTCACACCTAAAGGTAAAAGAGAAGAGGCAAAATTATTAGGCAAGGTGAAAGCTGATCTCCATCATGCTTTGCTGAAAATAAGGCATATTTGGTGTTATCAGCCAGCTGCTGTTGCTTGTAGCTAAATAAACAAATGGATCGAAACTGTTTGGGTTACAGTAAACTAAAGACAAGTTACAGCTACAACTGATGATCCCCTATACGACCCCAAGTCACTCCTTCTTGAAACTCAACACATCTGGTTCTTGTTTTAGCATAATGATCTCGCTCATTTCCTAGCAAATGTTGCCCATATATATCCCGTTCGTTGGACTTCCGAAAAGAGACTTTTTGAAAGTGAGCGCCTGACTACACTCCAGGAAAACGGGACTTTGAGAAAGGCTGCCCTTTCATTTGGCAGGCAATAAGTCTACAATTCACAACTTTTGACGTATGTGGAACAGGGCCAGTCAGAGCCTTCCTTCAAGTACAGGCTTAATTAAAAGTCATTTCAGTTTCAACATTTCAGTTTTTTCGGTGGGTAAATGTCAAACAAAACCCTGGTCAAGTTGAGTTTACCATCTATCTTAGTCTCCACACCTAAAGGTAAAAGAGAAGATGTGAAATTATTAGGCAAGGTCAAAGCTGATCTCCATTATGCTTTGCTAAAAATAAGGCATATTCAGGTGTTATCAGCCAGCTGCTGTTGCTTATAGCTAAGTAAACAAATGAATTGAAACTGTTTGGGTTACAGTAAACTAAATACAAGTTACAGCTACAACTGATGATCCCCTACACCACCTCAAGTCACCCCTTCTTTAAGTTTAACACATCAGCGTGTTCTTGTTTTAGCATAATGATCTCGCTCGTTTCCTAGCAAATGTTTCTCATATATATCTCGTTCGTTGGACTTGCGAAAAGATGACTTTTTTTAAGGTGTGCGCCTAACTACACTCCACGAAAGTGGGACTTTGAGAAAGGCTGCCCTTTCATTTGGCAGGCAATAAGTCTACAATTCACAACTTTTGACGTATGTGGAACAGGGCCAGTTAGAGCCTTCCTTCAAGTACAGGCTTCATTTACAGTCATTTTTCAACACTCGTAAGGGACTCAACCTTTGGTAGGCCGTCGTATAAGGGTCCAGCAAGAACACCTCAACAGCTTGAGCAAGCTTAAGTAAACAATGAAGACCATAACAGTTTGACTAGACTTACAGACATTGGTGAAATCCACTTTAAAAATCCTTTTAGGCTCGTCTTTTAGGCCCGTCAAGACAACCTCAAACTGAAACTGGATGTGTTCCCTGCTGGTGTTTTGGCGTTCCACTGTTAAGCTCTGATCATTAGCTTCTCTCGATACTCGTGTGCCATCTGATAACACTGGTATCTTTACCCAACAGCCGGCCATTGTCTTGTTACAGTAAACTACGTCGGTCCACTCTGAGCCGTCAGAGAATCGGTATTTCCAGTACAGGTCAAAAATCAAGTCCTTCTTCACGGGTTCCACAGGTATGGTTAGCAAACCATGGGAGCACGCTGTCAGTTCTGTGTGGACTATTGCCGTTTCTGTTGCTATAATTCCTGAAATGTAGCAGGGTAATATAAATTGTAAAGACATTCTGGATGTAAGAAAATTTTTGCCAATAATGTTTAAAAGCTGAATGTATACTGTAGCCATTGTGATAAAAAATGTTCTGGTTTTTAGACGGTCCGGCGATGATATTGGGATCTAGTGACCTCGGCCGGTCGGACAGGGACCTAATTGGAGTGGAGAGAATAAATAAATGGCAGAGTATAACGGTCTAGGAGACACAATGGTTATCTGTATTGTAGGAATGAACACCTGGGGCGGGTCCAGAAAGAGGGGGCCGAAGAAAGTGTGGCGAGAGCGCACATTCACGGAGATTCGTCTTCAATATTGTGGGATTTTTTAAAACGATTAATTGTATAATACCATTCCAAGGACGGTCACAAAAACTTTCTAAATGTACAAGAAAAAAGGGGGCTCTCGCCCTCGCCCTCCCTCCCCCCGAATACGACTCCTACGAACGTGACGATCGGACTGTTTCACATCAGCCTTGGCCCTCCATCTTACCCCTGGCCCTAAAGACCGTGTCTTTGAACGGCTCAGAAAAATAGGGCTGTTTAGCAGCAAAGCCAACGCAAATGTCACTACAAAACTTACTCACGTTTACAGTGTAATATCTGGAGTGATCGACTGATCCAACGTCCACGATGTGGCCGAATTATACGGAAACATAACAGTGGCGATATTAAACTTCTGATTGAGCACTAAAAAATATTTACCGTCGTGGTCGTGTGCCCATGGTACGTTATCTTTTTATCATTTGCGTTAACATGACGTCATAGAAATATGCTAAAAATATTAATCGGCTCGTTGAACCTTCTAGATCTCGTGTTTTTTGACGTTGACATTGCCATTGCGTAAGGTCGCTGCATAAGCAGGTAATCTAAGTAAGAAAGGGAAAGTACCAATGTCCCAAGGATGCCGTTATTTGAGCTAAGTGGGCTCCTGATGGGATGTTAATTGATTACATTTAATTTGAGTCGTTCAAGGGGTTGTTCATAAACAGGATTACTTAGGGGCGGGCCATTAGAAATCACGGGAGGGGGGGGTGACAATTCCCAAAAAAAATTCCTTGAAAGGAAAATTGCAAAAAAAAATAAATTCCCGCAAGCAGTTCACCCCTCAAAAAAAATCCTGCAAGTAAACTGAACGAAAGTATGATATCAAAACACAACGTAGCTACAACGTCAAGTAGTTTTCTGTGCATATCAAGAATATAACCTGCTCTTCTATTATTTGAAGAGATTTTGCATGTATTGATGTTTTTAGAAGTGACAATGCAACAGATTACACCTGATCTCTTGCTCATTTATGGAGAAACATATTTCAAATGTAGAAGAAAAATAAAATAATTTTACTATAACAAACCTTCAACAATATTTCTTTTGAAAGCATAACAATATTAAACAAATTAGGAACCAGTCACTCACAAACAGCATGTACGAAGTTTTTTCAATTGCAGTTTATTGAAGTCCATTGAAGTTTATTCACATTTATCAGTGCCATTTTGCATATGCCACACATGATATTCCAATCCTAGCGGTATGCAGGATGTTTCTCCCATGAACCTAGTTAAATGGTCTTAGTTCCCACGAGTCTCCCGTAGCTCAGTGGTAGAGCATCCGAACTAGTAATCGGAAGGTCTTACGTTCGACTCCTGATAGCAGCACTCGTATTTTTTTTCGAGTATGCCTGTGTCACTTACTGAATAATACATCATTCTCATGTACGAAGTTGTTCGCGTCTCTGGGATTTCGCGTACTATGTAGTTGGCTTTTTGACGCCGCCGAGCAATGCAATAAAAAGTAAGAGCCTCTGTTAGCAGGGTAAACATCCGCACTATCCATTCTATCTATTTACGAAATGCAAACGTCAAATCTTTGAAATTATCTTTAGTTCTTAACCGGTGCTGCAGTTCTTTCTGCTGCGAATGTTCAACTCCATATTCACTTTAAAAAACAGTGTTCCATACGATAGAACCTCTATATGCAAGCGCGTCCTTCGTGTATCTGATATCGAATCTAGGTACCAATAAACACTGTTTTCCCTGTAAGGAATAACCGTTACAACTTTCTACAAAACTTCAACTAAGTAGGAATTTGCTATGAAGTAATGTCAGCCTGCCTGTGACGATCAGTTGCGTTAAATATTGAACTCCACAATTTAAACACAAGTATTGTAGCAAAAGAATCCTAGGTTCCAGTTTGGCGCGTGGGATTCAAACAAAGTGAACTGAGATCACTTACCAAACTGAAACAGCAGGAAAAATATCATCAAAGGATCCATCGTTTTCTTCATTTCAGAACTGAGTTACTGTTCGCGTCCTTGTTCCGACAAATTTTGAAGACAAATCGATCTTGCCTTGAATATATAGCATTTATCTGCTGCGGGGAAAATTTTTCATTCATTTTTAGAGTGGTCCTTCAGAAACGCATTAGCGGAATCGTTTGTTGTCAAAACTCTGCATGATAATAGTTACTGTCAGATGAAATTGTCCGACCCGTCCGTCGACCCGGAACATGGAACATTCCGGATTCTCGGAACGTATGATTCCGGAACATGAAACAGAACAAAATAAATTAATGAAAAATGTATGTGAAAACTAAACATCAGTCCTTGCAATAGATTTTGAAGAGAAATCGAGCTCGCTTTGGATATTTATCTCATACTGAGAAATATGTCAGGCAGCGCGCCTTAAATGGCTCTTTATTCTTTTGGTGGTTTCTTTATCTTATTTCTCTCGATGCCCCTTTTTTTTTTCTTTTTTTTTTTTTTTTTTTTTTGCTATTTTCAGATTCTCAAAGGATATATGTTAACCACGTGTTTTATTTTTCCTGTGCAAACTGCTGGTTTGAGATATGGATCCATGTAAGAGAAACGAAAGCTTGCCTTAATCATCCATGACTGTCACAGCCTAAATGACGAAATGCAAGCGTAAGCTTGTGCTGTGAATGAGTTCATTTATTCGGAATCAAAACATCGAGGTCGAGCTTAGGTTGAAGCTGTATTAATTCCTGATGATTAACGCGTGCCAGTATATTGCGTCAAATGGAAACTGCGTGAGCAGGTATTTGTATCGTTTATTCGACACATTGAAACACTGCCCATTTATGGTCATGGTGCACTGAAAATTCCTCATCCGCAGTCAACAGATGATCCTGCGATATACACTTTTTTATAAGAACGTCGAGGCTGAGATTAACCAAAATTTCAAGAACGTATTAAGAACATTCCTCAGGCTGAGAGTCGATTAAGAACGTTTTTTGTATTTTGCTAATCTGTATATAAATCAAGGTAACAAATGTAAATTAACCAAAATACTTAAGGGCATGTTTTGTATAACATTAACAATGGTGACACTCACACTCATCTCGGTTTGTCATAATCACTTTGATAGGTTTCTTGGTCACGTCCGCTGTGATTTACTGAAATACATAAAGTGTATGCCATGTAATCAAAGTAAGAACATGTTAAGAACGTTTTCAGCCTCAAATCACAAAAAAAATATAAGAACGGTCAGCCTCAGCTCCAAAATTAGACGTTCTTATAAAAAAAAAACAGTGTACACTATTTCGTGGGTCGGGCCGACTCACGAAAGGGTGTTACTACACCATTTGTGTTTATATTTTTATTTTATGTAACGGAACGTAAGGAATGCAATAAACTGACTGTGTTTTGTTATCAATGTGTTGAATAATAAAACAATCATCCTCCTCAATCTTGTGGGCCATGGGGCCTTCGGCGTCCTGGGTTTGGTATCAGGCGTTATAACATAGCGCGCGTACGTGCTTCCCTTTCTAAATTCTGTTGGCGTCATCATGGTACATTTCTCAACGTACGCACGGCCGTGTGTCCATAAGATGACGCTGCAAATCAGACAAACTCGGGTTTCTGTCGCAAAAAATTAAAATTAAAAAAATACAGAAAAAAAGATTTAACACAAGATAACATAATATTTTATTCTGGAAATCAACTAATCAACAAAGCACTTCCTGAAAGAGGAAATCATGAGCTTAACCCTACATAAAACCATAGTTAATTGAGGGACTGGTTATGCGGAACCTACCCATGAAAACAATGGTGGCGTGCCTCGATTTACGTTGGAAGGCGGGCCACGACCGTGCACAATCTTTTGTTTTAACGTTGACACTACAGTCGAATATCTTAACAGAAACGTTTCTATTGGTCAGTTGCAGTCCAACACATTTGAAAATCTATTGCGGTTTGTGCAAGGTCAAGGTCAACAATGCTAACAAAAGCATATAACAAAGAAGTTTGTTATGCTTCATAACCATTGCCTCTTATTAAGTATGATAAAACGATTTCCCCAAATAAACATTCTAACGTCTAAAACAATATCAGTCATTCAGTAGAATGACTATTTACAGTCATTAATGTGGTTGTGGTTTCTTTTGGACGTTATACTATGGGATGTTTAAGTTAGCGATTCTTCTTAATCGTTCTTTTAAACAATGGCTGATTCGGTTAGCGATATTGTCAGTGAAATACGAAGTAAACAAGCAATATGCGCGGAAGCCTTTTATCACGAAAATGCTTGGATAGTCGGTCCGATACACTTTGTGTGAATACAAACTGTGCGGGGGCAAAAGCTCCAAGACAAAGGAAGCAATAGACCCGTATGTAAAAATGGCTGAC
Source organism: Pavona decussata (assembly GCF_977016875.1). Lineage (NCBI taxonomy): Eukaryota > Metazoa > Cnidaria > Anthozoa > Scleractinia > Agariciidae > Pavona > Pavona decussata. The sequence goes on from NW_028145567.1 coordinate 3,509,682, forward strand.
ATTTTATTATTCTTTTGTTTGCATTCAAATTAACCTTACTAACTTCCTTCTTCGTTCTTGGGCTCAAAAATCAAAAGAATATTTCTCCTTGAACAAGGCTAGTGAGTCAAATTTGAATGCAAACGAAAGAAAAGGTGACGCAGTCTAGCGTGAGAGGTAATTAAATACCACCGTAAATTTCGTGTATTGATCACCTAAATTCCTAGAATTTGAATGGCCACTATTAAAGTACTGTTCACCATATCATCTCCATGTACCGCTCACAATATCATCTCACAGTTAATAATAATAATAATAATAATAATAATAATAATACTTACTTACATTGCGCCGATAGTAATAATAGCTATATATCGAACGTTTAAAACTATAAACCTACTCAGAATACTAAAACTATACAAACCGCATAAAGATTACATAAAAGCTTTCTGGAATAAATGTCTTAAGTGTCTTCTAAAAATTGGTAACACAGGGGCTACTTGTTATCGCAAAAAGCAACGAATGCCAAAGCTTAGAAGCAGTAACAGTAAAAGAGCGATCTCCCATATAATGTGACGAGAGTAATGAATTAAACAGGATTAAGTAAAAGCCCATCACAATCGGAGCGGCTACATGGCAATATTGTAGCATTTTTGGACCCTTGGCAGCTTGTTAAGCTGATAGGCTGGCAAGCCATAAAGTAGAGTCGTTTACAATAGTCAACGCGCGACTAGAAACAAATACGTGAATCAGCATATGTCAGTGGACCGCCTAGAAAGATCTTTCCTATTTCATCTTACATTGTACAAGCAATAAAAGTATCAGAACAAGTGTTATTTACATGGGAATTTATTTACCATTACAGAAACCCCTCGTATCAGCGGGTTCTTCACACCCGCTTTTGGTCTGATTTCACAGTCTCCAATAAAAATATGATCAATTTTCACCTTGACTTGTTGTTGACTTGATGCCAATCTGTTTTACGTCATTGAGTAGTAATATACGATTATCACTGTAATTGCAACTTTCTAGAAAATCACAATACTTTAGTGTAATCCCGATATCAGTTGACCCCTTAAACTGTTTTTTCCTGATTTATATAGGATCTGTGCCAGGATGCACCGTCATCAGCTTTGGTGGTCATACCTGGATCAGTAAAATCGAATGTATGCCCGAAGGTGTGAAAATTGTTAACTCGTAAAAATGTTAACCTTGACTAGTTGTTGATTTGATGCCAATCTGTTTACGTCGTAGTAAAATACAATTAGTGTATGTAATCAAATGGTGACGAGTGAAATTAGGAAATAATTTCACGCAGGAGTATACCATTTGATTATCACTGTAATTGCAACTTTCTAGAAATCATAATACTTTAGTGTAATCCCGATATCAGTTGACCCCTTAAACTGTTTTTTCCTAATTGCTGCCGCAGCGAGGGAGCCTGAAGCGACCGAGCAAGGCAGCAACTCTAATCGGCACAGAAATATAGTTAAGGGGCCTTGCGAGAGCTTTCTTGCAAAATGCAAAGGATTGTGGTCGCGCAAAGATCAAAGGAAAAAGGAATTGTGGTTAATTTTGTGGGCACCACAATGCAACGCGCTGCTTTGCTTTTTCCAGTTTCGGAGAGAGCAAGGGAGAGAAATCAAGGTGAGTATTTTTCGTCGTTTTGAATGCCCCTGATTTTGCGGAATGTTTCTACTTCGTTTATATTTTCTAAACTGAATCTCTTTTAATTTTAGAACGCAATATATTTGCAATTTCAGCGTCAGGGATATCCTCGATAACCCTCGAGGTAAAAATGAAGGCAAATTCTTGAAAGTTGTGTTGTTGATTACGTAAGCTTATCTGCGTTGATTATTTCCAACTTTGTTCATTTTTAAATACAAAACGTAGGCACTCAAGCTACGTACTTACACTATAATTTGAACACTACCTCATGTGAAAAGCAAATAATGCATACAAGGACTGTATTTGTAGAAGAATCATTCATGTTTAGCCATGTTTCAGAACTCTCGAAGCCGGCCGCGCCGAAAGCGCTGAGACAGCGTATTTAATTCCAATCGTGCAATCTTCTGATTATATTTTTTCAGCAGGGCAAAACTGCATTTTAGCTCAGCTTAAGTCATGAATATGTGAATAACATACGGCTTTTCAAATGTTTTACTGGATGTTAGTCGTTTTCAATGACATGCTTGACATGTAAACAACATTTTATTTTCTATCAGATTTTTATTTACGCGAATCATTGTATTCACTGCAAGGTCAGTAAACTTTAGTTTTCCATTGCTTCGTTTGGTGTGAATTTTCACACTTCGTTCTAAACTTGATCACTTGGTGCATGTTTATACGCCTCGTTCCGAACTTGATATCTTGGTGTATGTTTATTCGCCCCGTAAAACAAAAGTTAGATTCATTATCTTACCAAATAAACAAGTGCAACAGGAAACAACATTTCAAATGTCCGATATTTTTAGCCTTGTATGTAGCTGTTTCACAGGTTTTATGTAATCACTCTAATAGAGGGCGTTCTAGAAACGCTCACTACTTAGTAACAGTAAGTATAACTCAGAAGTCTGTTCCGCCGTTAAGTAAAATCACACTACAATTTATTGTATATTTAACAGTTTCAAACAAATACAATTGTAAGTTCTGTTTCCTTTGTACTTTCAACATGTCATTAAATACACATTTCCGTTGTTTTACACGTTTCTTGTCATCACTGTGTTTTCCGGTTTCAAATGAGCACCATGGGTCATTTTCAACTCTTTCAACCTCCCCTTCTTATTCCCATCATAACAGCAGTCACCTGCCTCCCCAAGGCAGCATTCACTGCCGTTCCGGTATACTAGTTTATATAGCCTTTGTGCCAAGATGCACCGTCATAGGCTTTGCTGGTCATACCTGGATCGGTAAAATCGAATGTATGCCCAAAGGTGTGACAATTGTTAACTCGTAAAATCGGGGGAAGACATGACTTCCCTACCAATTGCTTTACTGTGTTGAAAAATTCCACTTTGAAAATATGATCGGATAAGGCTCTAGCTGAAGTGAGAGAACGTGGGCAAAAAATATAACGTACTACAGTGTACGTGAAAATATCCCTTGCTCTTTGTTTGCGGAGGCAGCTCTCTGTGCATCACTTAAGAACAAAAAGGGTTCCCCAAATTCGGATTTCCCGCGCACATTTGTTTTTGTAAGCAATCTTAGATTACATTTTGAGGCAGACAACCGAAAATTTTTCACGTACGAACGTGTAAATGAACAAAGTTTAACTTTAGCACTCATAGCCACTGCACCGTTCACCGGCCACACCTCTGAGGTATAAAATAATCATTAACTTTGGCGATAAGACATTAAAATAAGCCAATTTCGCCAACGCAATCCTTTCCACTCAAGACACCAATACCCGATTCCACTCAAGACAGTACACCAATATCGATTTCTTTCACTTTCATTTAACCCTGTCACATGCATCACTGTCTATCGAATATTTGAGCATTACAAAATACGACTTGTTTACCAAAAATGGTTATGTGATTTCACCTTCAGTCAACACTGCACGTTGGTATTCAACACATACAGCACATCGTTACACTGCCCAACGATGGTCATGGTGTACTGATATTCGTCGAACGTCGTCAACAGATATCTTGCGATATACGTAATTTTGTGTGTCGGGGAGAAAAATGGGGCAAAATAAAGATCGTCCCTAGCTGCGCTTTGTTATCAATGTGTTGAAAAATAAAACAATTATCCTGGTCAATCTTGTAGAATATTCCCTGATTTTAGCCACCTCGGCCTACGGCATCGTCGACTAAGTATCAGGCGATATTCAGCGCGATTTCGCTGGATAACTGCTAATTTTTTACACCTGAAAAGATGTTTCTTTGGGAGGTGATCACGAGACACAATGTAGTTTATCTCTATTCAGTCTGCTTAGTTTTCTTCATTGCGAATACAAATAAACAAACAACAGCAATTTTTGTGACCTTCCTCTCGCTTGCCTTATCCGAGTTACTCTTTATTGAACATCCAACTCATCGGGCTCTGCCTCCTCACCGCGGCAGGTTTGCGTGCTACAAACGCGATTTCTTTACTATTTAAGGTTTTTTCCCCTTCCATTTCTCTCGAATTCCCTACCAACTGCGACTTTGTGACAATCCATTTTCGAGCCTTTCAAGGCGGCTCTTTTCTCACCAAAACACAAAATATAAAGTCTATATATGAACATCAAATTCGTGTTCAAGTTGAACTTACTTGCGCGTGCGTATTATGTCAAAGACGCCAATCTCAAAAGATGTTGATTTGGGGAATGCAGAAGGCATTGTCATTCGCGAAAAAAGAAATGACACGCAAAGAGACCACAGTGGAACGCGTTTTCGTACACGGTCACTTTCAAATTCGCCATGCGTCGCTTTCACTATGTTGCAAGTACAGTTATTTCAAAAACCAACTTTATGAGCTGCATCTCAAGCGTTTGCAATCTGTTCTTTCGAGCAAATCATGCGGCGTCCTTTACAAGACATTCTTCGTTCGGTTCTTTGTTACCTCAGATCGCTGTACAAGGTATACATATACAGTGCACAGACCTTAATCTCAGTAATTTAAACTTTTGATGTAGGCCGGATATCGCAAAATAACTATAAATAAACTTTATTGGCTTGCATTACTGGTAGACCCAGTAGTTTACATTGTAGGCCGGAAATCATAATAATATGAGGAAATGGTAAAGCCTATTTGTAATTGATCAAATATAAAAATATCATCGTGAAAACAAAGTTAAGTATTGCTATGCAGCACAATACAAACGATATTATGTTACGAGAGATTTCGCGTTTCACTTTAATACGTTTAGCAAGCGCGTTTCAATAGCTTTGCATTTGGAATAGAATACATAATCAGGTGGTCACAATAGCTTTGAGATTTTGAATAGAATATTTAATCAACTTATATCTGGACACAAGAAGTGAACATTCTCGGTTGTATTGACAACCGTAGTGATTTGTGTGTCATCGTTCGATATTTTACTTGTTTTCGCTTTTGCTGCTTCATATTTAGCTGTTTATCTTATGTGATTTTGGCTTTTAATCATTCGGTTTCATTCCAATTCGGCATAGGGTTTTCAAACAAAGAGTTCTTATTTTAATTTATTCTAGTTAACAGCTGGCTTGTACACGGGTAAGAGTTCATTGTACGTGGCTCATGTACTTTGCTCGATCACGCGAGGTCTTAACCTTTGTGCTATAATCTTACGAGTCAGCAATTCTTTTGATGTATGCTTAGTTTCCGCAATCAAAGTTCAGTTTCCTTTGTTACGGATATAGTCCGGAAAAGTACTCTCCTTATAAGGAACTCTCAACAATTACACGCACGTGAAAATAATATATTCGTAAGTGACTTTGTCTGTTGTACCCTCGTGCGATTACAACATGCAAGCGTCTTGAACAAAAGAAAGTACTTTAACCTTTTGTAATCAGTAAGTATATAAGCACTAGGCGTACAATTGTAAATGGGTTACATCGTGGTTACATTCAAGATAACGTCCTGTTTACATCAAGGTTAGAAACGCAGTGCTGAATAAACCTATGCTGGATTGAAGAAGATTGTCTATTCTCTGCTGTTCGTCGAGTTCCAGTTGGCTAGATCCCTGTACCTAAGAGTTGTGACGAGCTCTGTCTTGCTAGCGAGCGAGTGCTCTCAAGCTAATTCCCCCCGTTATTGTCAAGTCGCCGTTGAAGTTCCATTTGTCCCTCCCGTGCGCTCGAGCAAGGAAAACTCCGTCCCCACGAGGAAAAACCCGTCGTCACAGTAGGTGGAGAAGAGTGGGGCTAACTGGATCGTCGCGAAGCCGCCGAAGAAGAAACGAAAACGCCAAGTTCCAGTCCAACAGGACAGCAAGCGATGTAACCCCTTGAACGCCGAACAAGATTACAAGCGCCGTTCAAGTACCGTGAGTAATTTTTATGCCATTTGTAATCCTATGAAGTCAGTGAAGAAAGTTATACGAAAAACATTGCCTAGATATAATTTACGAAGTAATCCTGTATATCATTCAAGTACGCCTAAAATTAAAGTAAACAGTTACGTTCAAGTCGATTTATCGCAAGAGGAGATCAGTGCCTTGTTCGAAGAGTTACCTTTTCAAGTATCTCCAAGCGACGACGAGTTACCAGAAGACAGCGCGTGTCCCAGTATATTGAATTATAGAACCGTACCACATCCTCGAAGCTCCACAGCCTTTTCCACGCTCGGTCAAGCAGACGTTACTACACGCGAACCCCTCGATATCAGCCTTGATTCAAGCAGTGAATCCTTAGTCTACCCAAGTGTACGAGAAGCCGCGAGTCCCACGAATCCGCCTGATTCGCCCGAATTTGATCCCGCAGATTTACAGTCCTTTGTGTACAGAACGCCCCAAAAGGCCGGTCCGGCCCGCATCGCATTACAAGTAGAGAACATTTCCGATTCTGACGATTTAGAAGCACCAAGAGAGGGCGAAGAAAATCGGCAAAAGTCTACGCCTTCACAGCCTCCCGTTATCAATTCACCCGCGGATTTGGTGAAGTTAGTTTCTCGCCGAGAATCAAGCGACAGAGACAACCTTAGTGACGGCTCTCTCGAATCCAGTATCAGTGAAGACGAGTTTAGTAATAGTAGCGAAGATAATTTAGAAACTATGGATCCTGCATTTGCTCACCATATACAGGATCAGATGGCCTCCATCCAAGCGCAATTACAACAACAACAAATTCAGCAAAACCGGACAAATCGAGCCATGGAACAAGCGCCGATCCCTGAGTCCGCCGCGACGCGGAGACCTGTTCCTTTTCACGGTTTTGATTCCGAAGATGTCAATAGATGGCTCGACAAAGTAGAATATTATTTAAACTTAAGGCGGATTGATATCGCGAGTCCCACAGCCGTTGCTGAGTTAGTCTTGAATCTCGCAGGACCCGCGGAAGATTTCTTTTATTCTCTGCCCGCAGATCGCAAAGGAACTTTCGCACAATTACGCGATGAACTGAGAGAGCGATTTTCCAATGACAACCAGAGTTGGATTACGTGGCAATCGATCTCTACTCGACAACAAGGTGCCTTCGAACCACTCGATACGTACTTAACCGATTTGACGAACAAGTTCCGAAGGTTGAATATCGCTGATGCAGACAAGATGAGGCATTTTGTTCGTGGTCTGAGGCCCGAACTACGAGAAACTGTCCTTTTAAGACAACCGAAAACGTTCCGCGAAGCCGAAGAGATCGCCAGACTTACATCTGCTGTAAAAACCACTATGGCAACTGCCCCGGAACCTGGCGTGGCCAATCCAATCCACGACCTCTCGAAGTTTGCCCATACTCTCCTGGCCGCGAATGCGGGTAATACAACGTCAACGAGCGATGCTTTACGACCTTTAATGGCCAAAATAGATGACTTGGCAAGTAAACTGGGTGTTACAAGCGGACAGAAGACCATACCGGTTGCTGCACTCTCCGATAGCGCTCCCAGTTCTGTTCCCGTAAAGTCGGAAAACCCGCCTGCATGGGTCGAAACCTTGTTGGAAAAATTGTCTCAGAGACCACAAACCTCAACCTCAGTTGTTGCTGCACTGAACGAACCTTCTGGCGAACACTCTGGAGCAATACACAAGACAAGAAGCGAATTTCAACAATTAAAAGAGATGATCCAGAATCTTGGACGAGAAATGGATGCCAGGATACGCGGTCTCGCTCGTCGCCAACAACCACCGCGCGCCGAACAACCCAGAGAGAGAACCCGCGACGGTCGTCCCGTGTGTTTCACTTGTGGAAGAGTTGGCCATTTACAAACTAGCTGTCCAGAACGACGAAATACTGCTTCGCGAACAGCTCCACAGCAACCACAACAGTCGCCCAGGCCAAATTATTCACTGAATTCGAATTATAATCAACCAAGAGATAATTATAGAAATTATTCTCAAACCAATCGACGAGAACAGCGTTTGGCAGTCCTTGATGATGACCTGTACGATGAGGAGTTTGTAGGCCACTTAACGCCAAGCCACTCTGAACAGATGTATTTCGCTCGGAGATCCACGCCGCTTCACCGTGAAAATAACGTGATTTCTGCAATAAAGCCGAGCCGCAGACAAAGGATGGTTCGTTGTCCAACAAATTTGCATGAGAAGGTCGCAACACAGCACGCGGTAATGTCGCCTAGCAACCGGAAACCGCAACAGGCCAAACCTTCAGCAACAGTGGCAAGTGAAAAGTTTCCAGTACCGAACAACAATCAAGCTACCCCTGAGCCAATAACAGACCAAGGATCCGATGCTTCAAATATCCCTGTGGAATTCAAGCCAGCATTTGACTTATTCCTACGCGCAATAAAACAGTCGCAGCCTACAACGGCAACTGAAGACAAAACGCTGAGCCCACAGATCGTTAATATTCCAAACGCAACTACAGCACAGCCCATTGGTACCGAGCTGGAAGATTGCGTAGACGCGATCTCCTCTGACCTAGATCAAGGTAGTTTAAAGACAGGAGCCTTACAAGTCCAAGATTGCACTCCCAACAAAGAGATGTCACAGCGAGGTGACAGTTTAGCCGAACAGGTGTGGGTCAGCACAGCAACAAGAAGTAGTCCAGGGAAAGTACAGAAAAGATTGCCTCACTCAGATGCAAGTCTCCATTCCAGTGATCTGACCATCAGCGGTGTAATTGCAGGTGAAGCAGTTCAGTTACTCGTGGACACTGGTGCGTGTTTATCAGTAATAGACGAAAAGTTTCTCCAGAAGATTTATGGCTCGTTTTCGCCTAAGATGACAGATGGCATCCTACCGTCGATCCAGACAGTCAATGGAGAGCGTGTTCCAGTATTAGGAAAGATTGCCGTACCTATCGAGCTGAGTGGACATGAGTTTGTCTGTGATTTTCACGTCATGCAGAACCTTGCCTATGATGCTATCCTTGGCCGAGATTTTTTACAGCAGAACCGAGCCTTGATTGACCTAGACAACAACAACATCACCTTCAAAAGATCCACAGACGCCAAAAAGACTCGAAAGCACAGCTCCAATCTGCCTGTTCTAGGAACCTTCTTTTCTCCAACATCTGTAGGAAGACAGACCTCTACAAAAGCTGACCTAGAACCTCACCCCAAGATGCATAGTCCAAACGGAGTCCACGAAAGCCAAAACGGAAAGAAGAGAGTATCTCATTACTCCCTCCTGTTATGGGTCTGTTTCGTTTTGTACCTATTAACAGTATCCCCTACAGTTATGCAGGAAAGCAACAAGCCCGCTGTCCAGACGGCCCGAAAGTCCTGTGTTTTTCACGATGCCATAAATGAAAACGCTGAACGAGGTAACGCAGGTGTATCAGTCCACACAATTGACCCATTCAACCACAACGAACCTTATAAAGTTACACGAGATAATCTCGATGCCCCGAAATCCTGCAGAGTACCGTTAAAGAGTAAACAAACCGCCGTAGACATCTTCAACGATTCCGAATATGCAGTTCCAGACGGTGTTAGAATACAGGAAGAGACTACCCTCAGAGACTTGGTCCATGAACGCCTGATAACCGTTGCTCAGGATTTGCCCAAAGATGAGTTAAAGATAAAACCAAGCCCAACGTTGAACGTATAAACAATGGACATGTACCAGTTATAAAAGATAGCTGTTCGAAGTAGGGAGACGATAAATACCCTTGTAAGGTAGCCTATTTATCAGAGAATCATAGTTTGTTTCAGAAATGTTATACCACGTATTATAATTACGATTATTTTCATTACTCGCTCTCCTGTCAGAGAAGAAGAAAAAGTTCGTTCCAAAGATTAAGGATTATTTAGACCATTATGCGTTACATAAAGAAGAAATACGTAGAAAAACGTACAAAGGAAAGTACCTTGTGTTACTTATTTTTGCTCGACGAGGACGTCGAGATTTAAGGAGAGAGATATGTTAGGAGAGAAAATCAATAGCTTGTTGTAGTTGCTATAGTTTTGAGGCCCTCGTTACTGAATAACGAATTGTACTATTGGATCTTTCAGCACGCGTAAAAACAAACCATATTTAGCCATGCTTAGTATTAAGCCATTCATATTTACTGGAATTGCCATTCATTTGTTCGCTTTTAGAGAATAACTTAATTGTTACTTATTTTGCTCGGCGAGGACGCCTCGATTTAAGGAAGGACGGTTGTTACGAGAGATTTCGCGTTTCACTTTAATACGTTTAGCAAGCGCGTTTCAATAGCTTTGCATTTGGAATAGAATACATAATCAGGTGGTCACAATAGCTTTGAGATTTTGAATAGAATATTTAATCAACTTATATCTGGACACAAGAAGTGAACATTCTCGGTTGTATTGACAACCGTAGTGATTTGTGTGTCATCGTTCGATATTTTACTTGTTTTCGCTTTTGCTGCTTCATATTTAGCTGTTTATCTTATGTGATTTTGGCTTTTAATCATTCGGTTTCATTCCAATTCGGCATAGGGTTTTCAAACAAAGAGTTCTTATTTTAATTTATTCTAGTTAACAGCTGGCTTGTACACGGGTAAGAGTTCATTGTACGTGGCTCATGTACTTTGCTCGATCACGCGAGGTCTTAACCTTTGTGCTATAATCTTACGAGTCAGCAATTCTTTTGATGTATGCTTAGTTTCCGCAATCAAAGTTCAGTTTCCTTTGTTACGGATATAGTCCGGAAAAGTACTCTCCTTATAAGGAACTCTCAACAATTACACGCACGTGAAAATAATATATTCGTAAGTGACTTTGTCTGTTGTACCCTCGTGCGATTACAACATGCAAGCGTCTTGAACAAAAGAAAGTACTTTAACCTTTTGTAATCAGTAAGTATATAAGCACTAGGCGTACAATTGTAAATGGGTTACATCGTGGTTACATTCAAGATAACGTCCTGTTTACATCAAGGTTAGAAACGCAGTGCTGAATAAACCTATGCTGGATTGAAGAAGATTGTCTATTCTCTGCTGTTCGTCGAGTTCCAGTTGGCTAGATCCCTGTACCTAAGAGTTGTGACGAGCTCTGTCTTGCTAGCGAGCGAGTGCTCTCAAGCTAATTCCCCCCGTTATTGTCAAGTCGCCGTTGAAGTTCCATTTGTCCCTCCCGTGCGCTCGAGCAAGGAAAACTCCGTCCCCACGAGGAAAAACCCGTCGTCACAATTAGTCACACTCACATGAAATGTTCGGAGACCCGCGTTTGAGCGGCATTTCGGCACAGCCAAAGCATTATTGAAAGAAGATCGAGTATTATAACTATGGATATTTTTTACATAAGTTCTATAATTTGTGAAATTATAGTAAAAAGGCCAAGTTAGTTGAGAAAAATAACATTCCTTGTGATTTTCGGTATCGAGTTATAGTTACGACAACCTGCGCCTAAATTCCATAAGATAGGGGCTGGAATGAATCAAGGGAAATACCGGCAGGGAGGGGTACCAGAGAGCCATCTCGCAAACTCAGGAGGTGCTGGTTGCGTGATAAATCCCCCTACGGGTCCCCTACGGAAACGAATGTGAAAGCGGAAATAGCCACGACAAGTGAGAATGGGCGGGGAAATTTCCCTTGATTTGCTAAGTTCACCCAACACTCAACAAATACATACCACAAATAAAAGTACTTTTTTTATGAACGTAACACTGTAAACATTCAAATTCAGCGCTGATTCAGTAACATGCCAAGTTACGACAACTTTCTGTCGAGACTTAATGTAACAATACTTCTTTCCCAAAATCAGAAGATAAACATTTTCCTTCCAAGACAAATACTCAGATACATATCAAAGAGTGCATATCAGACCATATCACACAGTTATAAAAAGATCATGCAGGTGAGATTTCAAGATATTGATATGTTAGCCCGCCAGTGAACTAAACACTTATTCATTCTTTCTTCAGCCGTTCAAATATATAAATTTTCATATATTCACTTTCATCGGTGTTTCATCTCATCACCTCTATGGGTATAATACGAATTCACAAAATGACCAGCTCCCAGTTGGCCTGACAGCTAAACTGGTAGAGCACTGCACCGATATCGCAGAGGTCTTGGGTTCGAATCCCGTTCAAGCCTGAATTTTTTTCAGGCTTTCTTTTCGCAACTGCTTAATTAAAGTTGCGTATATAACTGCGATGATCATTCACTAATTCATTCAGCAACTAAAACTGCACGGTTACTCATTCCTGATATCCAATTGTCACCCGTAAGACAAGACCTTCTAGTCTCACAACATGAAATAAAACCACTCCATTTTGTTTTCTTATTTACATCGTTACTCGTAAATCATCTTCAATACCGCGGGTCCGGGAACATGTCACAGGTGAAACAGGAAACTACCTTAACATACAGTACAAACCGGTAAATTTGTTTGGAAGGACTACCGCAACAAAACAAAAGTACCGGATCCTGTAGTAAAGGATCTAATCAGCAACAAATTGTAGAACAAATAGTCTAAAAAAAAAGAATGGCAAGGCTGTTTTCACGGTCAATATTTCCGAAAGGCACGGCTTCTTCAGGGTATGTTTGAGACTGACCATGACGTTACAATTTAAAACAGTTACAACAACAGTTACCTGAATATAACTCTCTTACCTAACAGCAGAGTCCAAATCAGCGCGGCACATATGCTGCAGCAGACAGAATTCTTCATCTTTTGCTGATATATCCAAGAGTGGAGAGTTTGCGAGCGTTCTTTACCTTAATACTCAAAGGCACGTGTGCGTCACCATGGTAACCGAAGACGAAAATACACACAGCTTATTGAGATTTGATTGCTTATCATTTATTGTGTCCTTCTTTGGTCTTAACCTTGGAATAACGAACCAGGAAAATAATCAGGGAAAGTTTCAGAATGAAGTTCTCATCTAGACCGGACTTCCGCCGCTGGGTTGAAGCGCGGGTTCATTTTCCCACGCTGTGAATCGAGCCTTGTTCCAATCGAAATGCGCTGACTTTCCGCATTGTTTGGAAGCAAATTAAAGTGATGATACAGCTATTCCTAGTAACTAGTAGTAAACGTAGATTAGTGAGTGCTTTCGAGTTTTCATAGCTTCAGACTTCAACAGCTCAGTAGTTGAACAAAACCCCTCGTCCTACCAGGTGAAGGAAACCGCATAAAGGGGTCTTGCTTCACGCAATTTTGAAGTACGTGATAATCATAAACCCTCGATCAGATAACGCACAGATGACGTCAACGGTAAGAACAAAGAAGTAAGCTTCAAGCCGCAGGCTCGCACAGACCCATGGCAAAACGAAATCAGTATTTGTTTTATACACCACATACAATAACCAAGACATTTAACCTCATTTCGTGAGGAAGCATCACCTTGACTGAGCCGAGTCAAAAAATTTCGAGCAAACTTTTATGCCACTACACAGACGCAACTTAAATTAGAGTATAATCCGAAAGAATGAATCACTAACAATATTTTCAAAACTTATCTTTATTCCAGAAGAAATTTCTGACCCCAAAATATTAACATTAGAACCCTGAACACCTCTACATTAACATTAGAACCCTGAAAACTTCTACATGATGGACGGTGATTTGCTTTCTCTAATGCAGGACTGCGGAATCGCTGGTTTTATTAAAGAATATCATTATCCAGGAGCCCACTCCTGCATTATCATTATCATTATCATTATTAATATCATTATCATTATCATTATCATTATCATTATCATTATCATTATCATTATCATTATCATTATCATTATCATTATCATTATCATTATCATTATCATTATCCTTATCATTATCATTATCATTATCATTATCATTAGTATTAGTATTAGTATTAGTATTAGTATTAGTATTAGTATTAGTATTAGTATTAGTATTAGTATTAGTATTAGTATTAGTATTAGTATTAGTATTAGTATTAGTATTAGTGTTATTGTTACAGAAAGCCTGCGCGCTTATTTGTCATCGGTGGAAAAGAGTTGACATCTGCAGAAGGCGCTACACAAGGTGACACCTTGGCAATGAGTCTCTATGCTATTAGCCTCCAACCGTTAATTACACGCTTAAATTCCTCAAGCCTTACAAAGCAATGCTGGTATGCTGATGATAGAGCGGGCGCTGGTACTCTGAGAGAGCTGAGGAAGTGGTGGAATGTGCTCAATGAAATGGGACCTAGCTTAGGATATTATCCGAATGCTAAAAAATGCTGGATACTTACTAAAAAGGGGAAAGAGGATGGCAAGGGAAGTATTCCGTATCTACGCAAGGCCAGAAGCATCTGGGCGCTGTCCTAGGCTCTAGAACCTACCTAGAGGAGTACGTTGTTTTAATAAGAGAGAATTCAAAGACGCTATTCATTTGAGATATGATTGGCAAATAAGCTACACCCCGTACTTGTGCGCGTGGAGATGTTTTTGATGTAGACAACGCCATGGTATGCAGACGTGGAGGCTTCATAATTCAAAGACATAATGAGCTGCGTGATCTGGAAGCCGAAATGCTAAAACTGGTACTTCAGAAGAGAAACGGAGAAGTGCTGACACCCGATACAAACAGAATAGCGGGTGCCCGGCTCGACATTCATGCTCGTGGCTTCTGGGAGCGGCAAAGTTCTGCCTTTTTTGATGTTAGGGTTTGTTATCCGAATGCAAAGTCTTATAGAGGCCTTACGTCACCACAAAACAAATCTACTGCCAGCATGATCTTCTACTCGTGCGAGTAGAAGAGAATGTACCTCAGCAGGGTGCTAGAAGTGGAACAAGGATCCTTTACTCCACTGGTATTTACTACCACCGGAGGAATTGCAGGTGAATGCATGAGATATCACAGTAGACTGGCCGAACTTTTATCAACCAAGATGGGCGAGGATTATAGTACCATCATGTCATGGATTCTCGCCAAGGTCTCATTCGCCGTCTTGAGGTCTGCGCTGCTTTGCTTGAGAGGCTCAGGTTGTACGCGAAGAGCATCGCTGCACAGTACAGATACCGACTTTGAAATCGATAACCAACTAGCGAGATTTTAGAATTAGAACGTTTAACATTCTTCACATTAAGGATTGATAGGGGTTTTGGAATTTTCACATTTTAGTGTATGATATATATCAGAAGGAAATATTTCCTTTGCTTTTCAACGCAGATTGAATAAATATATATTTTTTATAAATATTTTAAAGCTTCACGTTGAACATGTTTATCCTTATTTCACAAGAATTTGAATACGAGAATTTTATATTTGCTGAAAATGTACACAATATTTTAGGAGTGAGTAGGGTTGTGTTTAGAGTTGATCACTTTCACGGCCCATAACACAGAGTTCAACAGTTCTCGCTCTTAATCGCTCTCGATCAAAGAAATTTGTTAGATGCGACGTGAGTTTTACATTTTAAATCCTTTTGTAACTCATGGTCGTTTTTAATAAAGTTTATACACAATCATTATTATTATTATTATTATTATTATTATTATTAATTATTATTATTATTATTATTATTATTATTATTATTATTATTATTATTATTATTATCATTATTGTTGTTGTTGTTGTTGTTGTTGTTATTATTATTATAATAATCATCATTATCAATATTAATGGACGAACTTCTGAAAACCTCTACATGATGGACGGTCATTTGCTTTCGCCAATGCAGGACTGCGGGATCGTTGGTTTGGGATCGCTGTTTCTTTGTTTGTTGTGTCATAATAGCTGAGTTAGTAAATTGCTGAACAAATTACATATAATTGGCGTTAAAAGCTTAATAAAGGGTTCATTAACCGAACAAACTTAAAAGCCGGCACTGTGGCAAAAAGGCAACTTTAATAATCAGATGAGGGGGCACTATTTCAACTAGTTCAACAAGTCTTCCTCAATAAGGACCTGGACTAAGAGGACCATTCAGCTACTGGCTCTGCGTGGGCCGAAATAGACGCGGGGTTCCTTCTCGCGCCTCCCCGCACTATCCGGCTAGAATGATACGATCAGTGTAAGATTGAAACAAATTCAAGGCATTGAAATTAGATGCCGTCCATATGGGCTGGATTATAAACGACAACAAGGTTCCTAGCTAGCAGAGAAACACTTCCTTATTTTAAACTCTTGAAATACACAGCTAACCTATTTTCTTAAAGTTGACATTTTTATTTTCGTTTCTTCGAGATGTTCACAAGTTTTCCAGTTCTAAACATCATGCATCTTTCTAACATTAAAATCAATTACAGATTTATAATATATATCATAAGGTTGAATGCTAAGTCTTCTGCACGGATGGGAAAGGGAAAAATTTCTCGGTAACTTCAGTACAAACACTGGTCACATGCCCAGAAGGAATGCCACACAAAGAATAGCCGTAGACCTACAAACCAAGACTGTCGTACCAATTCCCCCGATTTAACACGAGACGTTTTTCAAACTCAGGTTAGCATCTTATAGATCTTAGAGTATACTGGAGACATTAAACAACAGGATTTAACCAAAAATGTTGTATTTTATTTTAATCTTCAAATCTTGGAGGGTTGTCTTCACCCATAGCAATGAAATGTAGATTTACATTGCACGTAAGTTACCTAAGTGAAAACATATTCCATTTCTTGTTTTAAATTATTTTGGGTTAAATAGCAGTGAATGGCGCCCGTATGGGTGCTTGTATGTTTTTAACTACCTACTATTATGTAATTCAACGGTTTCTGACGAACTAAATTTTCTCTGACTTCATTCGTTGCCAGCAACTTTCACGGCCAGGGTGCAAAATTTACAAACTAAAAAGTCACAAATAGTGAACACGCATAATTACCATAAAAGTAGAAATAAGGCTATATTGATTGGCTAAGACGTCTCACGTCACCTCAGATAGAGGCAAAAACTAACGCCACCGCAGTCAGAACAACTGTCCAAAGTTGTCCTTGAGAAGCTGGTGTACTGCCGACTGATAGGGGTGGTTTGACAGTTGTATTGGACGGCGATGCACTCACAGTCATTGAATGTGAAAACGGTTTCAAAGGAGGGCGGGTGGTCGGCCCTGAACCTATGGGAAACGCAAAATACAGTGGCTTGAGACATTGTACGTTACATTTTTTTCTCAGCTGAAGCTATAATAGTCATTAGCCGATAAACGAGAGAGCTACGGGTGATACTGGTTAGAAGGGATTTAATCATTAGTGTACTATATATTATATAAAAAGCGCTATATAAATTGATTATTATTATTATTATTATTACTACTTGTGGGTTCTGTTTACACTTGCCTTGTGCTGCTAAACTTGACTGGTGCAAATCCCAACAGAGGATCAGTTTTACTGGTCCCCGCCGAACTCTACCGGGACACCTCTCAGGGCGAACAAAAAGAGCTAGGCTCGAGGACTCCGAATTACAGGGAGTCGCTTGTAGTAACAGGCAGACAAGTGACTGAATGCGGATTTGAAAATCGTCCAGCCGACCAGATTGTGTCGGACTTGGAGGGTTGTCTTCCTTACAGGAGTGTCTACTTTGAAAGAGTTCGCTGAAATCAAAAATACCACAAAATAGCAATTACCTGCAAAATGAACTAAAATGTGGATCGTCGCTCTCTTAGTTGTCATGTCTGTCAACTCTGCCCTGCATATCATCTTGATGCCGTTATCCTTCTTCTGTATTCCAGTTAGCATCAAAGAGCGATCTATAACCTTCAACCTGCTCCAGAAAGATGGCATTGGCCGGTTGTTGTTTCTCATGTCGGTAGTTGCACCCCTTTCAGTGTTGATGTACGCGAACTCTGTTCTGTTTGCGTCTTTAAGCCATATTTCCTTCAGTTTTTTCGGTGGGTAAATGTCAAACAAAACCCTGGTCAAGTTGAGTTTACCATCTATCTTAGTCTCCACACCTAAAGGTAAAAGAGAAGATGTGAAATTATTAGGCAAGGTCAAAGCTGGTGTCCATTATGCTTTGCTAAAAATAAGGCATATTTGGTCTTATCAGCCAGCTGCTGTTGCTTATAGCTAAGTAAACAAATGAATTGAAACTGTTTGGGTTACAGTTAACTAAATACAAGTTACAGCTACAACTGATGATCCCCTACACCACCTCAAGTCACCCCTTCTTTAAGTTTAACACATCAGCGTGTTCTTGTTTTAGCATAATGATCTCGCTCGTTTCCTAGCAAATGTTTCTCATATATATCTCGTTCGTTGGACTTGCGAAAAGATGACTTTTTTTAAGGTGTGCGCCTAACTACACTCCACGAAAGTGGGACTTTGAGAAAGGCTGCCCTTTCATTTGGCAGGCAATAAGTCTACAATTCACAACTTTTGACGTATGTGGAACAGGGCCAGTTAGAGCCTTCCTTCAAGTACAGGCTTCATTTACAGCCATTTTTCAACACTCGTAAGGGACTCAACCTTTGGTAGGCCGTGGTAAGGGTCCAGCAAGAACACCTCAACAGCTTGAGCAAGCTTAAGTAAACATTGAAGACCACAACAGTTTGACTAGACTTACAGACAGTGGTGAAATCCACTTTAAAAATCCTTTTAGGCTCGTCTTTTGGGCCCGTCAAGACAATCTCAAACTGAAACTGGATGTGTTCCCTGCTGGTGTTTTGGCGTTCCACGGTTAAGCTCTGATCATTAGCTCCTCTCGATATTCGTGTGCCATCTGATAACACTGGTATCAGTACCCCACAGCCGGCCATTGTCTTGTTACAGTAAACTACGTCGGTCCACTCTGAGCCGTCAGAGTATCTGTATTTCCAGTACAGGTCAATAATCAAGTCGTTCTTCACGGGTTCCACAGGTATGGTTAGCAAACCATGGGAGCACGCTGTCAGGTTCGTGTGGACTATTGCCGTTTCTGTTGCTATAATTCCTGAAAGGAAGAAGGGTGATATAAATTGTAAAGATATTCTGGGTGTATGAAAATTTTTGTCAATATTGCTTAAAAGCTGAATGTATAGTGCAGCCATTGTGATAAAAATGTTCTGGTTTTTAGACGGTCCGGCGATGATATTGGGAGCGAGTGACCTCGGTGCGTTGGACAGAGACCTAGTTGGAGTGGATAGAGTAAATGAATGGCAGAGTATAATATAACGGTCTAGGAGAGACAATGGTTATCTGTATTGAGGCAGCAAACACCTGGGGTAGATCCAGAAAGAGGGGGCCGAAGAAAGTGTGACGAGAGCGCACATTCGCGGAGATTCTGCTTCATCATTCTAGGTTTTTAAAACGATTAATTGTATAATACCATTCCAAAGACGGTTTCAAAAACTTTCTAAGTATACAAGAAAAAAGGGGGCTCTCGCCCTCCCCCTCCCTCCCCCTCCCTCCCCCCGAATAGAAATCCTACGAACGTAACGATCGGACTGTTTCATATCAGCCTTGGCCCTCCCTCTTACCCCTGGCCCTAACGACCGTGTTTTTGAACGGCTCAGAAAAATAGGGCTGTTTAGCAGCAAAGCCAAGGAAAATTTCACTACAAACTTATTCACGTTTACAGTGTAATATCTGATCGACTGATCCAACGTCAACAATGTGGCCGAATTATACGGAAACATAACAGTGGCGATATTAAAGTTCTGATTGAGCACTGAAAAATATTCACCGTCGTGGTAGTGTGCCCATGGTAATAAATAAATAAATAATGATCGTTTATTCAACCTTTTTGCAGTATAAACTGAATAACAAGGCGGGTCATTAATTTCGTACAGATATATCGGAGACATAAATATAACTGTTAACGTTATCTGTAACTTATCTCTAACGTTATCTTTTTATCACTTGCGTTAAAGTTTATACATAACGTCAGAAGCATGCTAAAAATATTAATCGGCTAGTTGAACCTTCTTGTGTTTTTTGACGTTCGCATTGGCATTGCGTAAGGTCGCTGCATAAGCAGGTAATTTAAATAAGAAAGGGCCGGAAAATACCGATGTCGCAAGGATGTTATTTGAGTTAATTAAGTGGGCTCCTGGTGGGATGTTAATTGATTTCATTTAATTTGAGTCGTTCAAGGTTGTTCATAAACAGGATTACTTTATACAAAGAAGCCATTTTAAGGGAAAATTTAATTGTAGCAATTGACATGAATAGCACAAGCGAAATGTTATTCGCATTAACCAGGGGAACCCAAGAACCGATTTATACAAAACACACGTGGGTTGCGTGACAGAGAGCGGAGGGATCAGGACTGGACTACTGCATTCCCAGACTATTTTATGGCCTTTTAAATGCATATTTACGTGAGCAAAGTGCTAATTTACACGTACGGATTTACATTAGTAGTTTCATTCGCATAAGCCAATTTACACGTCACAATTTGTCGGCCGATTTCTTCTCCTGTTGGTGTAGCGCGGGGTCAGTGACCAGATCGACCTGATTAAAAAAAAATAGGCAGTCTCAGACTGCATGTGTCTACTGCAGCACTGGTGTAGAAATGTGATATAAAAGAATTGAAGAAAAGGGAAATAAGACTGAAAAGAAAACGAAGAGGGAGGAGTGGAAATAGGATAGAGATAAAAAAATGATTGAAAAATGTTGCACAGAATACTGGTGAGAAGAGATTAAGCTGGTATTGTTTACCACAAACATTTTGTTTGAAGAGAACTGTAACTTTATTCTAACATAAACAATATATTATATAATCTTACAACGTGAACCACAACTTTGTACTGAAAGCAATGCAGCAGAGTTCTAAACATAAAGTATTGAAAGCAAAGGTATAAAATGCAACAGAAACTATTAATTAATCTATCCTGAACTTATGAATGGCAAGTATCATTCTTTGACTCCTGTCGTGTTTCCATAGTTCTCGCATAAATTAACTTTTTCCTAGAGCGGTTAAAAACAAATGTTTTCTGACGTAAAATAACATGGTTACCTATTAATCATTTGCCGAAAAACACACTTGAACGCAAAAATTGCCGAAAATTCACGGCCTGTTGATGAAGACCTTTGGCATATCAAATTTCAACCCGCTTAAGCAAATTGTCCTTGATTGCGCATCTAGCATCTGTCGCTTCTCAAACGCATATATGAATTGACAAAGACACAAAAATCAACAAAAAGCTTTTCCAACAAAACATTTTATTGAAATAAACGATGCATTTGTTATTAGAGGCAAAAAACTTTCAGTTTTTTTTGCGTGCGTGCAAACACGCATGTAAAATTTGAAGACACTCCGTGTTTGTTCAAAGCGATCACTCGCAGTAAATTCGGGTACGTTTGCGATGAAAATTACAGAAGTTACAGAATTCTGGTTCAAATCATCACTTACAGTCAACCCAGGTCACGCGTGAACGATATTTTTGAAATTTGAACGGAGTTTTGAAATTTACATGTCAGTTTTGAAAATCGCAAACGAGATTTCAGAGTTCCCGTACAAATTTCCCTAGCTTATTGACGGTATAAAGCTATGAATTTTTCTTTACATTGCAAAATTGAATATTTCAAGAATAACAATTGTTTCCCAAATATTTTGAATCTTTTTTTCAGTTAATGCGTCTTTTTCAGAACGATTTCCGGCGAAATGTCCAACATTCCATTCACACGTCGGACATTACAAAGAGAAATTGGAATGTTCATTTCTTTCTTGGAAATACTGTTCACGCGTGACCTGGGTTGACTGTAAACTATTTGTAAAAAGCAAATCAACATCGGAAAACATCATTTACCGTATTGTCGCCATTGTCCTGATCCGGAAGTACAATCGCTTAGATCTCGGTCAGTCGAGGATTAGCGTCGGCTTTCGATAGGATTCCATTTGGGATTCCTGTGGCATTTACACTCTTACACTCTTTCACTCTTTCACTCAACCCGATGACATAGTGTCTACGCTTCTCTAGAAGCCGTAGACACAAAAATGTAGCACTGCCACGTGTGCAAAGTATCCTTCATTTTCTTTGTCCAATTGGTCCAAATCGGTCGATTCGTCGGTACCTGTAAATTAGCCTTTTATCTGTTTCCAAAGGCTCTCCTTCAAAATTGAATACGTAAACGAATTTCTGCAGCGGGTATTGATTGAATGCTTCTGAACAGATATTTTTCGCGTCGCAAATCGCTTTATTTGAGCCTACAACTCGATTGGTATATAAGATTATATATGATCCTGAAAACTGAAAAATTGTCCGCTAAAATAAATCTCAATTCTCATTGTAATATGCATTACTGACCCTGCTAGTAGAGCGTTTCTTTCTGGCAAGCTTTTTAGCATGTACGAAGTTTATTCCATTGCAGTTTATTGAAGTCCTTTGAGGTTTATTCACATTTATGCCATTGTGCATATGCCAAACATGACATTCCAATCCTAGCGGTATGCGGGATGTTCGTCCCATGAACCTAGTTTAATGGTCTTAGCTCCCTCGAGTCTCATGTAGCTCAGTGGTAGAGCATCCGAACTAGTAATCGGAAGGTCTTAGGTTCGACTCCTGATAGCAGCACTCGTATTTTTTTTCGAGTATGCCTGTGTCACTTACTGAATAATACATCATTCTCATGTACGAAGTTGTTTGCGTCTCTGGGATTTCGCCTACTATGTAGTTGGCTTTTTTACGCCGCCGAGCAATGCAATAAAAAGTAAAAGCCTCTGTTAGCTTCTGTTAGCAGGGTAAACATCCCCACTATCCATTCCATCTATTTACGAAATGCAAACGTCAAATCTTTGAAATAATCTTTAGTTCTTAACCGGTGCTGTAGTTCTTTCTACTTCAAATGTTACGACCTTGCCGCAAATGTTCAACTCCATATTCATTTCAAAAAACATTGTTCCATACGATAGAACCAGAGGTCACCAAAGCGTATGTGACATGGGTTACCATGCCGGGAGGGGGTGTGTGTGGTTTGTTACGTGCCAAAGGCTTCCCGTGGATTTCCCCGGCTAGGCACATTTTAGTACTCGTGCCTAGGTTTGACCGTGAGTTTGTTCCAACATTCCAGGGACACGGCTCGGTAGGCGGCAAAAATGGCACCCGATTTGAAATGAACTTTGTTTTCAACGAAGGCCTGTGTCTCAATAAATGAACTCCTCCGTAAATGAGCTACCCAGGAGGGACCGCACATCATCCTTCTTGCCATATGGTGAGGCAGGTAAGCGAGAGCTTGAGTTTCAAGCAAATTTTAGCGAGGTTTTCGAAGTGCTCTCCTTAAATGACGGGCCAAATTTCATTGAAATTCGACTTGTAGTTTCCTACCTTTTCATTAACATAATACAGTGATGCACGTGGACCAGCTGCTGAGAGATAAACAGCTCAAAACAGCGTTTGGAAGCACTGAAGAGCATTGAAAACACAGCAAAACACACCGGGTAAGCTTTTTAAGACTTAAGTATATTTTTTGTGGGTTTTTTAGGGAAAACTGTTGTCTAAATTTCGATTTAATTTTAACTCCATACAAACTCTTAAATCACGCTTGCATGGTAACCTGTGTCACATACGCTTTGGTGACCTGTGATACAACCTGTATATGCAAGCGCGTCCTTCGTGTATCTAATGTTGAATCAAGGTACCAATAAACAATGTTTTCCCCGTAAGGAATAACCGTTACAACTTTCTACAAAACTTCAACTAAGTAGGAATTTGCTATGAATTAATGTCAGCGTGCCTCTGATGATGTTGTGTTAAATGAAGTCCGTAATTTAAACACAAGTATTGTAGTAAAAGAATCCTGGGTTCCAGTTTGGCGCGTGGGATTCAGACAAAGTGAACTGAGATCACTTACCAGAAAACAGCAGGAAAAATATCATCAAAGGATCCATCGTTTTCTTCAATTCAGAAATTGCTGTTCGCGTCCTTGCTCTGATAAATTTTGAAGACAAATCGATCTCGCGTTGGATATATCATGAGCATTTATCTGCTGCAGGGAAATTTTTTATTTATTTTTAGAATGGTCCTTCAGAAAGTCATTAGCCGAATCGCTTTTTGTCAAAACTCTCTGACAAGACGTAAATTTTCCGACCCGTCCGTCGACCCGGAACATGCTGGAACATTCCGGAGTCTTAAAGCCCATGATTTCGGAACATGAAACAGAACAAAATAAATTAATGAAAAATGTATGTGAAAACTAAACATCAGAGCCCTTGTAATAGATTTTGAAGAGAAATCGAGCTCGCTTTGGATATTTATCTCATACTGAGAAATATTTACTTTTAGTTTTAACCCTCGTCCGGTAAATTCCCAGAATCTAGATCGCCCCAGGATAAACAGAGTGGGAGAGTTGGGGTCACAAGGAAAGCAAGAGGAAGTCAAAACGTCTAAGTTTACATGTAAACTTAGGGTGCCAAGCAACAACCAGTGTTTGTACCATGTTATTGGTGGTATGTGGATCGCGGCAATCATAACCGTCTCTGCCTGGTTTTATTTTCAGTGAATAAGACGACAAACATTCGGGAAGGTGCCTAGATCCATGGTCTCTCGAAAATCCGGGCAGCGTGCCTGAAATGCCTCCTCTCGTCTAAATTCCCTGGTCTTATTACACCCGTGCGCAAAAACAAATGAACCAAAAAACATAGACACGAAAATTGCTATCGTGCGCTCTCCGGGTGTTTTCTGCATCTTTTTTTCTCTCGATTCCCCTTCTTGTTTCTTTGTTGTTTTTTTTAGTTTTTTTGTTTGTTTGTTTCTGTAAACTGCTGGCTCGAGATATGGCTCCATGTAAGGGAAACGAAAGCTTGCCACATAAATATCCATGACTGTCACAGCCGAAATTACGAAATGCAAGCGTAAGCTTGTGCTTTGAATGAGTTAATTTATTCGGAATCAAAACATTGAGGTCGAGCTTAGGTTAAAGCTGTATTAATTCCTTATGATCAATGAGCAGGTATTTGTATCTATTATTCGACACATTGAAACACTGCCCATTTATGGTCATAGTGCACTGAAAATTGGTCTTCCGCAGTCAACAGATGATCCGTAAACTGACTGTGTTTTGTTATCAATGTGTTGAATAATAAAACAATTATCCTACTCAATCTTGCGGGGCCTGCGGCTTCGTCGGCTTTTTATCCGGCGTTGTAACATAGCGCGCATGCTTCCCTTTCTAACTCCTATTCTTGGTTTCACATGACGTCATAAAAAACTGAAATTCGTAACTAAACGAATGGGTTTGGGTTTTTATCTTCATCACATATAAGAAAATCTAAATTTCCATCGGCTTGCTTGTTTTCAGCAGGATAGCATTCTTTGTTTTGAAAATAGAGCAGTTTGAATTTTAGATTTTTGCGCAGTGATTGCTGCTCTAAACATGTCACGTACATAAAAAACATCGATTCGCCTCGTGTTTTTTTAGGTCTGATCAGCTAACATGTAATAGAAGCGTTAATGTCAATGTGTGAAAGTTCAGCAGAGAGAAGAAAGGCTTCGAAATAGCCAAGGTAAACTCCAGATGTTTTTGCTGGTTTCCGGCCGCCATGTTGGTGCCCATCAGACGGGGCACCAACATGGCGTCCATACTTAGCCTGCGTAGCTGGCGGTTTTGGTGGGCGGGAAAGCCGGGCCAAAACGAGTGGTGCAGCTGCGGGTGAAATGGGGAGAGAACCGCGACAGTCGCGGCGAAGCCGCGTCAACGAGCGGCTTCGCCGCGAGGAACCTCGTTGCCCTCGGCCCGTTTCCCCGCGGCTTCGCCACTCGTTTTGGCCCTCGTGCCCGGCTTTCCGGTGAGCCCACCCATAAAAACCGCCAGATACGCAGGCTATCCATACTAAACTCTGTCATTTTCCGTCGTGCATTTTCTCGAATAACTCGATTAGGAGATATCGTGCAGCCCTGTGGCTTTCACACGTTGTTTATGTATCACTCTTCTACAACATATCAATTTCTTGACTTTATCTATTGAATGGTTAAGGATTTATTTTTTCACTTGCGTGACGATGTGTGAGGTGAAAACCACCTATTGGCGTCATCATGGTACATTTTTCAACATAGGCCAAAAATGCTAACAAAAACATATAACAAAGAAGTTTGTTATGCTTCATAACCATTGCCTCTTATTAACTATGATAAAACGATTTCCCCAAATAAACATTCTAACATCTAAATCAATCGCATTTCAAATTAAACTTTTTACAGTCAATAGTTAACAAGAGGCAATGATTATGAAGCATAACAAACTTGTTTGTTATATGTTTTTGTTAGCATTTTTGGCCTATGTTGAAAAATGGGTTAGGATACTCCAAATTTGGATTTCCCACGCACATTTGTATTTGTAAGCAATCTTAGATTACATTTTGCGGTAGACAACCAAAATCTTTTCACGTACGAACATATCGGAATGAACAAAGTTCAACTTTAGCGTCCATGGCCACTGCACGGTCCACTAGCCACACCTCTGAGGTGTAAAATAATCATTAACTTTGGCGATAAGACATCAAAATAAGCTAATTTCGCCAACGCAATCCTTTCCACTCAAGACACCAACACTCAATTCCACTCAAGACAGTACACCGATATCGATTTCTTTCACTTTCATTTTCAACCCTGTCACATGCATGCATCACTGTCTATCGAATATTTGAGCATCACAAAATACGACTTGTTTACCAAAAATGGTTATGTGATTTCACCTTCAGCCAATTCAACACTGCACGTTGGTATTCAACACACAGTAACACTGGCCAACGATGGTCGGATGGTCATGGTGCACTGATATTCGTCGTCCGTCGTCAACAGATATCCTGCGATATAAGTAATTTTGTGTGTCGAGGAGAAAAATAGGGCAAAATAAAGATCGTCCCTAGCTTTACTTTGTTATCAATGTGTTGAAAAATAAAACAATTATCCTGGTCAATCTTGCAGAATATTCCCTGATTTTAGCCAACTCGGCTTCGTCGACTAAGTAACAGGCGATATTCGGCGCGATTTCGCAGGATAATTACTATTTTTTTACGCGTAAAAAGATGTTTCTCTGGGAGGTGATCACGAGACACAATGTAACTAGTTTATTTCTATTCAGTCTGCTTAGTTTTCTTCATTGCGAATACAAATAAACAAACAACAGCAGTTTTTGTGACCTTCCTCTCGCTTGCCTTATCCAAGTCACTCTTTATTGAACATCCATCGAGCTCTGCCTCCTCACCGCGGCAGGTTTGCGTGCTACAAACACGATTTCTTTACTAGTTAAGGTTTTTTTTCCACTTCCATTTCCCTCGAATTCCCTGCCAACTCCGACCATGTGACAATCTATTTTCGAGCCTTTCAAGACGACTTATTTCTCACCAAAACACAAAATATAAAGTCTATATATGGACATCAAGTTCGTGTTCAAGTTGAACTTACTTGCGCGTGCATATTATGTCAAAGACGCCAATCTCAAAAGTTTACTAATCATAACAACTGAAGGGTTTTATTCTAGGTCTCTGGATGATTTAAACTAATCAATTATATTATTGGACGGCCTAAACCGCGTCTGCTCTTTTAACATCATGAGTTCGTCTTGATAACATATCTTTATAGTTTTAAAACTTGGCCGGATGATAATTTAATGCCAACCTTCGATCCAAAAGGGTTTGTATTTAACCCCCCAAAAAGTTGTGTTTGGATGTAATATTGATACTGTAATTTTATATGACACGGATTTTATCCACCAAGATCAGATGCCACTGTGGTCGTTTTACTGTTACGGGATAAATTCAGTCGTAATCATTATATCATAAGGGAACTTAATTAAGCAGGGTTGACGGCGACGACAACGAAAACACTAGACTTTCTCAAAGTCGCTCGCAATCAAGGCAACGAATTATGATCTCCTCCCTTACATGGATAAGTAAAGAACTTCAGCAATTTAACTGACGCGTCGAATACATTCTAGCGTAAGTTACACTAAGTGAGAATATGCAAGCAAACAATCCGAGGAGCGAAGACCTTTTCCGTGTTTGAAATATAAGCAATTGGGTATTTTTGGGGAGTTTGAAATTTGCTGGTGATATTTTAACCTGCCTGCGTGGCAAACGTTTCTGTGGTTTTCCTGCGTTTTTTTTGCCAGTTTTAGTTTTTGCCCGCAGATACACTTGCTGTACAGGCTATACAGAAGTAAAAGAGGTGGAAGCGAAATAAACTCCTTGTACTTTTCGGTATCGATTTATAATTATAACAGCATTCGCCTAAATTCCATAAGATAGGGGCTGAAATGAATCACGAGAAATACATAATAATCTCTTGAATATACAACCTTGGCAGGGAGGTGTACCAGAGAGCCATCTTTTCGACAACTCAGGAGGGGTAGGTTGCGTGATAAATCCCCCTACGGGTCCCCTACGGAAACGGATGTAAAAGCGGAAATACTCACGACAAGTGAGAATGAGCGGGGGAATTTGGCTTGATTTGCTAAGTTCAGCCAATATCAATATTGCGGCAAGGTCGTAACCTTGTCCACACAACAAACACATACCATCCCGTTCAAGCCTGAATTTTTTCAGGCTTTCGATCTCTTCGCGACTGCTTAAGTTGCATATATAACTGCGATGATCATTCACTAATTCATTTAGCAATTAAAACTGCACGGTTACTCATTCCTGATATCCAATTGTCACCCGTAAGAAAAGACCTTCTAGTCCTACAACATGAAATAACACCACTCCATTTTGTTTTCTTTTTTACATCGTTACTCGCAAGTTATCTTCAATACCGCGGGTCCGGGAACATGTCACAAGTGAAACAGGAAACTACCTGAATATACAGTAAAAACCGGTAACTGTCTTTGGAAGGACTACCGCGACAAAACAAAAGTACCGGATCCTGTGGTAAAGGATCTAATCAGCAACAAATTGTAGAACAAATAGTCTAAAACAAAACAGAAAAGCAAGGCTGATTTCACGGTCAATATTTCCGAAAGGCACGGCCTTCCTTCTCCAGGGTATTTTTTTTAGACTGACCCTGTGGCAAGACGTTACAATTTAAAACAGTTACAACAACAGTTACTCACTTACCTAACAGCAGAGTCCAAACCAGCGCGAGACATATGCTGCAACAGACAGAATTCTTCATCTTTTGCTGATATATCCAAGAGTGGAGAGTTTGCGAGCGTTCTTTACCTTTATACTCAAAGGCACGTGTGCGTCACCATGGTAACCGCAAATACGTACATGCAATGTTCTTTTAGATTACCATCATGAAAACACACACAGCTTATTAAGATTTGATTGTTTATTATTTATTTTTCCTTCTTTGGTCTGAACCTTGGAATAACAAAGCAGGACCATGATCAGGGAAAGTTTCAGAATGAAGTTCTAATCTAGATGATAAAAGAAGCAGAGACCGATACAACGTAGAATTACGGTTTAAAGGTTACTATATTTCGGCTGGCCAAACCAGCCTTCTTCACGTACAATGAAAATTTACATTGTGACATACGCTTATATAGCTGACAAAAATTTGCGCAATAGCGGAACTACGTTAAACTAAATTGATTGACAGTATAAAATATGAAGCAAATGAAAATGAATAATAACAAAAAATAATAAAAGGAAAAAAGCTAGTAAATTTCTTCGCGAATATTGAGGCCATGTGGAAAACGTGTTCTGCCTTTTGAGATTAAAAAGGCTTCCCTGGCCTTACGGGTTGAGTCTCGGTTAGAGTAGACTTTTTCTATGGGGATTTATTCTAATCTAGACCGGACTTCCGCCGCTGGGTTGAAGCGCGGGTTCATTTTCCCAGGTTCGTAATCGAGCCCAGTTCCAATCGAAATGCGCTGACTTTGCGCATTGTTTGGAAGCAAATTAAAGTGGTTATACAGCTGTTGCTAGTAGTAATCGTAGATCAGTGAGTGCGTTCGAGTTTTCTTAGCTTCAGACTTCGGCAGCTCAGTAGTTGAACAAAACCTCGTCCTACCAGGTGAAGGAAACCGCATAAAGGGGTCTTGTTAACGCAATTTTGAAGTACGTGATATTAGATAACCCTGTACTCGATCAGCTGACCGCACGGATGACGTCAACGTTAAGAACAAAGAAGTGAGCTACAAGCCGCAAGCATGCACAGACCCATGGCAAAATGAAATCAGTATTTGTTTTATACACCATATACAATAACCAAGACATTTTTAAACCACAACTATGATTTCCGCCATTCTAGTGGGGAGTACAAAACTAGTAAAGGAAATTGGATGGGAAAGCCTGGACTCCAAAAAAAAGATGCGAAGGAAGATCAACAGGCTCGTAGTTCTGCACAAAGCCATCAGCTTAGAAGTTGCAGTACCCCTTCCAGCTAATTTAATGCGAACTGCTAGGAAAACAAGAAGGAATTCGTTCGCTTTTGTCCGGTTACAGGCAAGGACCGACTGCTACATTGTCCGGCACTCAGTCAATTGGGACAAGTTCAAGGCTTCCGTAACGGAACTCTTTATTCAGTAGTTAATTGATTTATTCATCTATCCAATTATCTGTCAATTTAATCATGCATCATGTACACCTGCATGTCGCCTTCACAGTGTAGCTGTCACGCCATTGAAAAAAAAATTCAAACCATTCCATGAATGAAGTCAAGAAATTGACATGGTATAGAGGATAAGTAAATAAGGGATCTGTCCAAGTGTCAGGTCTGTGCGGCATGCCGTACTCGAGTTATTTGACAAAATGTTCCACATAAATTTATAGAGCTTAGTATGGAGACGCCATGTTTGTGTCCCTCTACATGGCGGCCGGAAATAGGGAAAAACATCTGGAGTTCACTTTTGCCAGAAAAGAGGTTTGTTTGCCCTTGTCAATTTTCGAATGTTTAGATTAATATTTCTCCTCAAACTTAAATTGTTTAGAATGCTGAAAATCACCCGAAGAGTCATTTTTAAGATACGGAAAAGCTCTGTCACGGCCGTCCTCCTTATGTCACGCACGATGGAAACTCGGAAATTGAAACTGTTCTATTTTCAAAAGGAAGCACGACATCGAGCTAAAAAATTGTGAACAGACATATTTTTAGGTAATCTTTTCTTGAATGAAGGTAAAAATTTTGTAGGCCTCCCAGTTTTGAATTCTAGAATTTGGTGACGTCACATGAAAACCGAGAATAGGCTGTTGTGGAGTATTTGAAAAATGAAGTTGTTTTGTTATCAGATTAAGAAACAATGCACAATATTGATATAAAAACCACAAACAAAATACAAAGATAAGGCTGATAAATTCTCGTCACAATGTAGCGTGTTCATATTCTAGGGTAACATGGGAACTTAAAACAAAGTTTTCAAAACTTCCTGAACTTCCTGAAGTTCAAGGCTTCCGTAACGGAACTCTTTATTCAGTAGTTAATTGATGTATTCATCTATCCAATTATCTATCAATTTAATCATGCATCATGTACACCTGAATGACGCCTTCACAGTGTTGCTGAATAAGCTGTTGTGGATTATTTGTTTTGTTATCAGATTACGAAACAATGCACAATATTAATATACAAACCACAAGTTCAAGTTCAAGTTCAAGTTTAAAAAAAACACAAACACAAACACAAACAAAATACAAAGATAAGGCTAATAAATTCTCGTCACATATTCTACGGTAACATGAGAACTTAACAAAGTTTTAAAAACTTCCAGAACTTCCTGTCGAGTAGATCACGGTTACAATACTTCAAACGCAAATCACAAGACAAATATTTTTCCTCCAAAAAGTGACTCCCATAGATTTCTTGACAATCAAAGAATGCGTATGGAAGCGATTGTGCAACGCATTAATTTCTGGTATCATCATGATATACGCTGCTAAGACGGGCTGTAAGACTGAATCATCAGTTCGTCTAGCCTTGTCCCACAGCAGGGCGAGCTTGAAATTAATCGACTCCAGGGTTTCTTTTCTTCAGTCACCTAATCATTTAAACTGGCCCTTGATGATATATTATATGTAGTTTCATTTCGCGCAGTGTTTATCACGTACAGCAAACAATGGTCAACAATCGATCGCGAGCAAAACGATTAAGTCGAGTAAACACACTGGAGGATGTTGATATGTTTTTTCCCAATAGATGAGATTTTTTCCCAAAATCTCATCAATTGTGAAAAACTGACATATCAACATCCTCCAGTCCTCCGCTAACTGCAAGCAATTCAAGTTTTCCCTCATCCACCAGTTATCGCCAACAAACGTAACGTAAGTCTACGTGATCTCCTGGTCCATTCCGAGCTACCTCAAAACAAGCCCTCCAATCAACAACCCGCTGGAATTCATAAATGCAACCACCCACGATGCCTAACTTGCTCATTTCTCCAAGAAGGTCAAACGAACTACACTTTTTTCAACTCTAACGAATCACGCAAAATTACTGACTACATATCTTGCGATTCCAAAAACCTCATCTACTTAATCCAATGTAAGAAGTGCCACTCCTAATACTTTGGGAGACAAAGCGCAATCGTAATGAACGTTTCGGGGAGCATCGCAGATCTGTCCTGAATCACCATCAACTAATCAACCCTACCCATGTCTCGCTACATTTCAACCAACCTGGCCACTCAATCAACGACGTCCACCTAATCCCGCTTGAACTTATACGCAGCAAACGTGACTCAGTTAGAAAGGCTCGTGAAGCTCATTAATCAACAAAGCTAAAACATTGCACCCTCTTGGTATAAATAGACGTGACGAAACACGCCAATGACATGTCTCACACTTATAACTTAGTCCTAAACAACCAATCATTGTCACGCATTTTATA
This sequence comes from Pavona decussata, assembly GCF_977016875.1. Taxonomy (NCBI): domain Eukaryota; kingdom Metazoa; phylum Cnidaria; class Anthozoa; order Scleractinia; family Agariciidae; genus Pavona; species Pavona decussata. The sequence continues at coordinate 3,542,221 of NW_028145567.1, forward strand.
TTTTAAATCTTTATGTTTCTCACTTTTCTTTTTCGTTCAGCCCCCGAGGAAGGTTTGTATTGCAAACCAAAATATCCCGGCAAAAATTTGTTTTTTAAAAAAAACAAATATATTTCAGTTATTCTAGCCTTTGTTGTTTGTTCTATCAAGCTCGTCACCTCCGCCGTTGGGATCAGTCTGCCGTTAATATTTTATGTTTGAGATAATTTGCTGATCCAGGTCTACAAGTGATCCGGCACCACTCATCGGTTTGTCGCTGTGAAATTGCAGATTTTATTGCAAGAAATTATAACCCACCCATCAATTTCCGCGCGATTTTATTGGCTACTTTACGTCACGTGGTGCAAATTCACCGGACGGTTATCTCGCAATAACCCCCGCCTGCATCGACATTTGCCCTCCTATTATTTCCATTGAAAAGAAACAAAGCCAGCGGAAAAAAAGCCAGCTCAAGAGTTTCACCTTTTCATCTCTATTATTTTACATGGAAGAAAAACAAACTGGTTTTGTAGATATCCAGTCATGTTTACAGCAAAAAGCTGGTCGCAAATGCTGTTCCAGAAAGTACAAAAATGTCAACAAAACATGCTGTCAACCGTCTTTGAAGGTGCAGAAAGTTACGAGTAGACTTTCAGATTCAGTCCTACGCAAACTGAGTCAGTTTGTCAAGTTTTGGTCCAATCCGGTGAAAATATAGTTCCTGTAAACCAATCAAATGTACTTGTTTACGTCAATCGCGCGCATCCGCCATCAGACTGCAGCACTGGCTATTTTACGAGCGGTATTCGAGCGATATAAAAATTAATGGGAGGGTTATAAAATAAATAAACCCCTTCCTGGCTTGCTGGTATGTCTACTGATATTGTCCTTGGTTGAGAGATTGTCCTCAAAATTTCACATTTGCCCTCGAAGCTTCGCTTCTCGGCCAAATATTCATTTTTCGGACAATCTCTCAGCCGCGGACATTATCAGCCGACATACCGGCCGCCTGGAGGGGTTTATTTACTAAATAATAGCGTGAATGATAAATAGAAAGGAACGCTAAAAACGATAAAAGGTATTTTTAAAAAGTGAAATAATCATACAAATATCTTCGCGCGGATCGAGTCGCATTGTTCATGATTGTTTGTTCAGTTTCGGCTTTAGGTCGCGAATAAAAAACATCTCGAAGATCAAGCAGTCGAGTTTGTTCTGACACTTTTTCAGGATTTTGAAGTTGCTTTTAATGGTCTCTGGATCCTGTTCATGCTCGTCCTTTACGTGATTGCCGATTGTTGATCGCTTGTGTTCCTCCACACGTTGATGTAAGTGTCGACTCATGAAACCAACATACATGTAGTATGCATCGCACAGACCACACTTGAAATAATAAACAACGTTTTGTTGATTTACAATTGGAGGTTTACGTTCCTTTGGTTTGATTTTTCCCTTGATCTTCTGACTTGTGTAGACAGGATGGACATCAGCATCAATCTTTCGGCTGAGATCACTAAGTTGGTGTCTTACTGCGTTCGCGGATTTCTGGTCTTTGAAAGGTAAGACGATTCTGACAAGAGCTCGTTCGTCAGATACCCGTTGTTTAGGACATGCATTCTCAGTAACTTTCGTTTCAATAAAACGTGTGATGGTGTTCTCTACGACGGTTTCAGGAACATGCAAACGAGAAAGACGTTCACATTCCTGATGGACTTGAAAATGCTAATTCGAAGACAGTTTGAACGCCCGGCTTAACATTGTTTTCAGCAGAGAGTGTTTGTATTTCATGTCAACATGGCTTTGGTAGTGCAGTAAAAGCCCAGTATCGGTTGGTTTGCTGGAGACCTTCGTGTCTAGTCGGGGGGCATTTCTGATAATCACCATTCTAAGAAAGGGAAGTTTGCCGTTGTCTTCGGGCATTTTGCTGAGGGGCAGGCATCAGAAGCAGAAGCAGGCATCTTGTTTTGGTTTGTCAATTGTTCTTCAATATTGCACATCGCTATGTCGATGACACCCTCAGCAAAACGCCCGATGTTTCATCTGCCTCTAAATTCTTGTCGACACTGAATGAAATCCACCCCCCCCCCCCCCCTCCAGTCAGTTTCACAATGGAACTCGAAGACAAAGTCCCCTTAATGAGATGCATTTCACCAATGGTGTACGAATTGATGCCAAGTCACTCCATTGGTACCAATCGTACCATTGGTACCAATGGACGACCGGCTACCACCGCAGTCAACCTGATCCATTAGGAAAATAGTTTAAGTCCCCTTAATGAGATGCATTTCACCAATGGTGTACCAATGGAATGCTAAGTCACTCCATTGGTACCAAACGTGTAATTGGCACCAATGGACGATCAGAATCCCACCGTACTCAACGCGATCTGTTAGAGTAGCGAAAATAGTCTAAGTCCCCTTAATGAAATGCATTTCATAAACTGGGTGTCCAATGGAATGCCAAGTCACTCCATTGGTACCAATCGTACCATTGGTACCAATGGACGACCAGTATACCACCGTACTCAACCCGATCCATTAGGTAAACAGTCTAAGTCCCCTTAATGAGATGCATTTCACCAATGGTGTACCAATGGAATGCTAAGTCACTCCATTGGTACCAAACGTACAATTGGCACCAATAGACGACCGGAATCCCACCGTACTCAACGCGATCTGTTAGAGTAGCGAAAATAGTCTAAGTCCCCTTAATGAGATGCATTTCATAAATGGTGTCCAATGGAATGCCAAGTTACCCCATTGGTACCAATCGTACCATTAGTACCAATGGACGACCAGAATACCACCGTATTCAACCCGATCCATTGGGAAAATAGTTTAAGTCCCCTTAATGAGATGCATTTCACCAATGGTGTACCAATGGTGTACCAATGGAATGCTAAGTCACTCCATTGGTACCAAACGTACCATTGGCACCAATGGACGACAAGAATCCCACTGTACTCAACCTGATTGGTAGTGCAAATAGTTTAAGTCCCCTTAATGAGATGCATTTCACCAATGGTGTACCAATGGACTGACCAATCGCACCATTGGTACGATTGCTACCAATGGAGTGAGTTGGCAACCGTACTCATCCTGAGTAATGAGATGCATTTCACCAATGGTATACTAACTGACTGCCAATCCATTCCATTGGATTCCGTTTGTGTGTATTGGACAACACTCAATGAAGGTGCCATGCGGGTTCTCATAGCTGTCACGTGTACCTGTAAATAGTGTTCGTTGTCGAAGGAAAAGTTGTTCATTGTAAGAATCATTCTTATGAGATCAGATATGCTTTCAGCATGAAGTGATTCGTCTTGACGAGTGTTTAGAAAATGGCGGCAGACTTCGATGCCTTCGTTGTGAGGAATGTTAGTATATAATGAGGAATTTGATCCAGGGTGACAAGGAGGGCGTTGTCCGGTAGAGGTCCCAGCCTCTCGAGTTGAAGAAGAAAGTGTGTAGTATCTTTTATGCGTGAAGGAATAGTCTGAACAAGGGGCTTTAGGTAGGTTGGCTATTGCTGGATATGATGGGTCGGCCAGGGTTGCCTTGTTTGTGGATTTTAGGGAGAATGTAGAAACGACCAGTCTTGGGATCAGAGTTGGATGAGAGGTATTTAAATGTCACATAGTCAATAAGATCATTTTTGTGTAAACGGGTAGTGTATCATGTTCTTTGACGCCTTCGTGTATTTTGCCTGTAAGGTCTGAAGATTGTTTTTGATAATATTTAGTGTCATTGAGCTGTCTGTGGCATTCATCAACATACCAGGAGTAGTCCATTATAACAGTCAGACACTCTGGTTAGTATAAGCACTGTTAATATTTCTCCCTGCTAGCTTCACGAAGATTGTTCTCGTGGCTTAAACCAAAGAAAAAAAATATATAATACAATCGAATCTCAACAAATACAGCACAGCTTCATTTCAATGCCTAAACCATTTATGGTGCCAAACGAGTTCCAAGAATTTTGTGCTTCCGGTCACCCCAGACCTTTGCGGTGTGCTTTCAGCCTAAACGTGCAGTCTCTGCATAAATATCAATATCGGTGCACGTGCATGTCACAGCCTTTCGATTAAACATCAAGCTAGAATTGCTGCGGGTATAGCCAGAAGAACGAGTTAGGGATGGCAAGGATATTTGTTTGCTGTATCGTATGTCTCAGGCTGGTGTGTACTCTGCTGTCTATAGTATGCGGTAAGTGTGTTTACTCGACCTAAATGTTTTGCTCGCGATCGATTGTTGACCATTGTTTGCTGTACGTGATAAACACTGCGCGAAATGAAACTACATGTAATATATCATCAAAGGCTCGTACAAATGATTAGGTGATTGAAGAAAAGAAACCGTGAAGTTGATTAATCTCACGCTCGCCCCGCTGTGGGACAAGACGAATATGATTTGTCTATGTCAGAAATGCGCTACACAAGCGCTTCAATACCCACTCTTTGATTGTCAAGAAACTCTATGTGAGTCTCTATGTGAGTCTCTCTGATTTGCGATTGAAGGATTGAAACCGTGATCTACTCGACAGGAAGTTCAGGAAGTTCAGGAAGTTTTTAAAACTTTGTTAAGTTCCCATGTTACCGTAGAATATAAACACGCGGTATTGTGACGAGAATTTATCAGCCTTATCTTTGTATTTTGTTTGTGGTTTTTATATCAATATTGTGCATTGTTTCTTAATCTAATAACAAAACAACTTTATTTTTCAAATACGCCACAACAGCCTATTTAGCAACACTACGAAGGCCTCATGCAGCTGTGTATAATGCATGATTAAATTGATAGATAATTGGTTAGATGAATAAATCAATTAGTTACTGAATAAAGAGTTCCGTTACAGAAGCCTTGAACTTCAGGAAGTTCAGGAAGTTTTGAAAACTTTGTTTTAAGTTCCCATGTTACCGTTGAATATGAACACGCTACATTGTGACGAGAATTTATCAGCCTTATCTTTGTATTTTGTTTGTGGTTTTTATATCAATATTGTATTATACTCTACACTGTTTTTTTTTTTTCTTTATAAGAACGTATAATTTTGGAGCTAAGGCTGAACGCTCTTATATTTTTTTTGTATTTTGAGGCTGCAAACGTTCTTAAGATGTTCTTAAATTACATAGCCATGTATTTCAGTAAATCAATGCGGACGTGACCAGGAAACCTATCGAAGTGCATTGCCTGCTGAGATATGGTATCAAGAACTGCTGATTGTGACAAACCAAGATGTGTGTCACCATTGTTAATGTAATACAAAACATGCCCTTTAGTACTATGGTTAATTTACATTTGCTACCTTGATTTTATGTTTATATACAGATTAGTAAAATAAAAATGTTCTTAATCGACTCAGCGTGAGGAATGTTCTTAATACGTTCTTAAAATTTTGGTTAATCTCAGCCTCGTGGTTCTTACAAAAAAGGTTGTTATAAAAAACCAGAATGTTATTTAATAACGGAGTTGCGTTTGTGTAGTGGTCTAAAAGTTTGCTCGAAAGTTTTTGACTCGGCTCAGTCAAGGTGATGCTTCCTCACGAAATGTGGTTTAAAAATGTCTTGGTTATTGTATATGGTGTATAATTAAAACAAATACTGATTTCATTTTTGCCATGGGTCTGTGCGAGCCTATGGCTTGTAGCTTACTTCTTTCATCTTTGTTCTTAACGTTGACGTCATCTGATCGAGTACAGGGCTTATGATTATCACGTATTTCAAAATTACCTTAAACAAGAACCCTTTATGCGGTTTCCTTCACCTGGTAGGACGAGGTTTTGTTCAACTACTGAGCTGCCGAAGTCTGAAGCTAAGAAAACTCGAACGCACTCACTAATCTACGATTACTACTAGTTACTAGAAATAGTTGTATCACCACTTTAATTTGCTTCCAAACAATGCGCAAAGTCAGCACATTTCGATTGGAACTAGGCTCGATTACCAGCCTTGGAATGAACCCGCGTTCCACCCCAGCGGCGGAAGTCCGGTCTAGATGAGAACTTCATTCTGAAACTTTCCCTGATTATGTTCCTGGTTCGTTATTCCAAGGTTAAGACCAAAGAAGGAAAAAATAAATAATAAACAATCAAATCTTAATAAGCTGTGTGTGTTTTCATGATGGTAATCTAAAAGAACATTACATGTACGTATTTCCGGTTACCATGGTGACGTACACGTGACTTTAAGTATAAAGGTAAAGAACGCTCGCAAACTCTCCACTCTTGGATATATCAGCAAAAGATGAAGAATTCTGTCTGTTGTAGCATATGTGTCGCACTGATTTGGACTCTGCTGTTAGGTAAGTGATTCATATTCAGGTAACTGTTGTTGTAACTGTTTTAAATTGTAACGTCTTGCAATTGCCACAGGGTCAGTCTCAAACATACCCTGAAGAAGGAAGGCCGTGCCTTTCGGAAATATTGACCGTGAAATCAGCCTTTGGACTATTCTGCAATTTGTTGCTGATTAGATCCTTTACCACAGGATCCAGTACTGTTGTTTTGTCGCAGTAGTCCTTCCAAAGACAGTTACCGGTTTGTACTGTATATTCAGGTAGTTTCCTCTTTCACCTGTGACATGTTCCAGGACCCGCTTTATCGAAGATGATTTACGAGTAACGATGTAAAAAAGAAAACAAAATGGAGTGGTTTTATTTCATGTTGTAGGACTAGAAGGTCTTGTCTTACGGGTGACAATTGGATATCAGGAATGAGTAAACGTCCAGTTTTAATTGCTGAATGAATTAGTGAATGATCATCGCAGTTATGTACGCAACTTTAATTAAGCAGTTGGAAAGCCTGAAAAAATTCAGGCTTGAACGGGATTCGAACCCATGACCTCTACGATACCGGTGCAGTGCTCTACCAACTGAGCTATCAAGCCAACTGGGAGCCGGTCATTTTGTGAATTCGTATTATACCCGTAGAGGTGATGAGATGAAACACCGATGAAAGTGAATATGTGAAAATTCATATAGTTAAACTGCTAAACAAAAAATGAATTAGTGTTTAGTTCACTGGCGGGCTAACACATCAATATCTTGAAATCTCATCTGCATGATCTTTTTATAACTGTGTGATATGGTCTGATATGCACTCTTTGATATGTATCTGAGTATTTGTCTTGGATGGGAAATGTTTATCTTCTGATTTTGGGAAAGAAGTATTGAAACATTAAGTCTCGACAGAAAGTTGTAGTAACTTGGCATGTTACTGAATCAGCGCTGAATATGAATGTTTACAGTGTTACGTTCATAAAAAAAGTACTTTTATTTGTGGTATGTATTTGTTGAGTGTACAAGGTTACGCCCTTGCCGCAATGTTGATATTGGCTGAACTTAGCAAATGAAGGGATTCTCACTTGTCGTGAGTATTTTCGCTTTTACGTCCGTTTCCGTTGGGGACCTGTAGGGGGATTTATCACGCAACCTACCCATCCTGAGTTGGCGAAAAGATCGCTCTCTGGTACCCCTCCCTCCCTCCCAAGGTTGTATATACAAGAGATTGTTATGTATTTCTCTCGATTCATTTCAGCCCCTATCTTATGGAATTTAGGCGCAGGTTGTCATAATTATAAATCGATACCAAACTTGGCCTTTTTACTATAATTTCACAAATTATAGAACTTATGTGAAAAATATCCATAGTTTATATAATACTCGATCGTCTTTCAATAATGCTTTGGCTGTGCCGAAATGCCGCTCAAACGCGGGTCTCCGCCCATTTGATGCTAGTGTGACTAATATCGTAACTGAGTTCTCACGATGATATTTTTATATTTGATCAATTATAAATAGACTCTTTACCATTTCCTCATATTATTATGATTTCCGGCCTACAACAGTTTAAATTACAGAGATTAAGGTCTGTGCACTGTATATGTATACCTTGTACAGCGATCTGAGGTAACAAAGAACCGAATGAAGAATGTCTTGTAAAGGACACCGCATTGCTAGGTGAAAATTTGCTCGAAAGAACAGATTGCAAACGCTTGAGATGCGGCTTATAAAATTGTTTTTGGTAAGAACTGTACTTGCAACATTTTTTTTTTTTTCATTTCTTTTTTTATTATTAGCCTTTCACAACACCACCATTTACAATAATAAACACTACGTAGACTACTTATAATAATTACGATACTGACAGTAAAGAGACTTACTATTTGTACTGACTATAACCCCGGTATACTTTCAATATTAACGCTACTAATTACAAAGTTTACAAGACACAATACTTATCATACGTACACTGATGATCGACTCTACTAACAATATTTACAATAATTACGATGTTCTGACTAATAAATACAATAATAATGTTTTAATAATACCGGCTGACAAAAGCTATGCATTACAAGAAGTGATTAACGATAACCAACCAACACAATACAGAAAAAGAAAAACTAAAGGCTTACGGAATCTTTTTTTTATTTTTTTTAATTAGCACTTTATTAGCAACACAAAACTACTTACAATTCACAATAATAATAAACTTAGTTAAATACTTATATTACAACACCTACAGTATTATGTATCTACAAAGTGGTGTTTTTTTAATTAATTTACCAGTATTACTGTACAACATTATTATGAACTTACAATACAACAGTTAAAACTACACTACACTATTACAATTTACTAACGCTACTGACAGAAAAATATGCCTAATACATGTAGCAGTTCTCATAACTATAGAAATTATCAATCTAATCTTAGTCGAAATACGTTACTTACACTACACTAAACTACGTACAAAACACTACTCGCAGTAAGATTACTAACGCTATGTATAATTAACAATTATTCCACGAGCGCGCGTACGCGCCTCGTTGGCTATCTATCATCTCATATCCAACAAGCGCAAGTGGAATAATTGTTTTATTAAAAACAATCAAGAAATATTGCTAGATCTTACTGATTTTGCTGTGCAAGAACAACCAGCAGACAATTTAATGGTCGCCATATCTCGGCCATGGTATAATGGCTCATATACCATAGCCGCTAAGCCAATCAAATCCCTCGAATTGCATTATACAATGATCCAGTTTTTAATAATATTGTATATAAAACTGTGGGGAAGTGCAACCAGTCAAGATCACAAAAATAGAAAAAATAAAAACAAAAACAAAAAATACAGATCGATCCTGTGGAGACTTAAGTTTCAGGTTGTAGTAAGGCACCAAAAGATCCCATTTCTTTTCTGCTGTTCTACAGTTTTTTCTATTTCATAGGTTTGCTTTATAAAATGTAAAAAAACTACCTATTGTTGGGTCTTGTCCTTTAGAGTGGCATAGCCAGATAAAATATTTTGCAGTTAGACATATGAAGTTGATTTGGAGTTTGTAATCTGAGCTATCTGGCCTCAGAACCAAAGCTGTCTCTAAAGTTAATTGGCTCTTTTGTAATAATATTTAAGAGGATTTTATCCAAGTCGAAACATCAGTCCAAAAAGATTTTGTTTTTTCACATTCCCAGAAAAGGTGTATTAAGTTCCCTCTTTCGTTATGACAAAAAGTGCATTTGTCATTATCCTTAATTCCAATTTATTGCAGAAAACTATTTGTTGCTAAAAGACGATGTAGAAATTTGAAATTAAAATAAATAAATTTGGAATTCCTGGTGCACTTATAGGATGTTTGATAGGCCATTTTCCAATTAAAAGAATTGTTGGGGCAAGAAACTATGTCCTTCTTCCATTTTTCCTGAAATGAGATCGGCTGCTCACTTTTTTTAAAAACAAGCTTGTGGTAAACAAGTTGAGATGGTTTTTGAGTTTTCAGTAATTTGAGCCAGAAACTCTCATATTTAATCTGGGTCTTTGTCTTTGGTCTGCGTAAACGATTCACTGCAGAAATTACTCCAAAGAAGGATAATGGTCGGACCTGAAAATCATATTTATTTTGAAATGCCTGTAGAGAAAGAAAGCTGCAGAAGTCATTCATTAGATGTTTGACTTGTGTTATTCCTTTAGATATCCAGTCGTAATACATTACAGGTTTGTTCTGTATTCGTATTAATGAGTTGTGCCACAAAGGGGACGTCAAGAAGTGTTTGTCGGACGTTATTGTTTCCTCAAAACACACCTCTGACCAAATTTCAAAAATTTCTTTTACAGAGGGGTCTGAAATTTTAAAGTCTTTAATATCTTTTGAATTAAGGTTTCCTTTGGGAAGTGCATTACCTCCGAATTTTTCAAGTTGCAAATCAAAGAAACATTTCCATTTGCCATTGTTTTCCGGATCGAGATATTTTTTAATCCAGACCACCTTAAGAGCTTTATTAAATGATGCTATGTCCAACATTTTCAGGCCTCCATTGGTGTAGTCATTAATCATTATTTTGCGCTCGACTTTATCTCCCTTACCATTCGATAAAAAGGCATAAAACATTGAGTTTATCTCTTTGATCGCTTCATGATTAGTTTGCAAGGGAGAGAGTATATGTACTTGCAACATGGTGAAAATTTAATAGTTTCGACAACAAACGACAGAAAAATCATTCGATCATCGGATCGGAAAAAAGCTATCATGCCAATTCTGCCTCAAATGGCGAAAATAAAGGACACGAATTTAAAATTTCACTGCGCAAAAGCGACGCATGGCGAATTTTGAAAGTGACCGTGTACGAAAACGCGTTCCACTGTGGTCTCTTTGTATGTCATTGCTTCTTTAGCGAATGATAATGCCTTCTGCATACCATTCGTTGCAAGATGCGATTTGACCGGAAGAAGTTCCCCAAATCAGCATCTTTTGAAATTGGCGTCTTTAACATAATACGCACGCGCAAGTAAGCTCAACTTGCACACGAACTTGATGTCCATATATAGACTTTATAAAGAAAGATCTTTTCACGTGTAAAAAATTAGCAATTATCCTGCGAAATCGCGCGGAATATCGCCTGATACTTAGTCGACGAAGCCGTAGGGCGAGTTGGCTAAAATCAGGGAATATTCTGCAAGATTGAACAGGATAATTGTTTTATTTTTCAACACATTGATAACAAAGCGCAGTTTTATTGTGGAACTGCTGGGACAATCTTTATTTTTCCCAATTTTTCTCCGCGACACACATTACGTATATCGCAGGATATCTGTTGACGACGGACGACGAATGCACCATGACGATCGTCGGGCAGTGTTACTATGTGTTGAATACCAACGTGCAGTGTTGACTGAAGGTGAAATCACATAGCCATTTTTGGTAAACAAGTCGTATTTTGTGATGCTCTAATATGCGATAGACAGTGATACATGTGACAAGGTTAAAAATGAAAGTGAAAGAAATTGATATCGGTGTACTGTCTTGAGTGGAATCGGGTAGTGGTGTCTTGAGTGGAAAGGATTGCGTTGTTGAAATTGGCTCAGTATTTTGATGTCTTATCGCCAAAGTTAATGATTATTTTACATTGCAGAGGTGTGGCTGGTGAACGGTTCGGTGGCTATGGACGCTATAGTTGAACTTTGTTCATTCACACGTTCGTACGTGAAAAGGTCTTGGTTGTCTACCGCAAAATGTAATCTAAGATTGCTTACAAAAACAAATGCACGTGGGAAATCTGAATTTGGAAAATCCTTTTTGCTCTTAAGTGATGCACAGAGAGCTGCCTCCGCAAACAGAGAGCGAGGAATATTTTCACGTACACTGTAATACGTTATCTCACTTCAGCTAGAGCCTTATCCGATCATATTTTCAAAGTGGAAATTTTCAACACAGAGAAGCAATTGGTAGGGAAGTCATGTTTTCCCCCGATTTTACGAGTTAACAATTTTCACACCTTTGGGCATACATTCGATTTTACTTTACTGATTTAGGTATGACCACTAAAGCCGGTGACGGTGCATCCTGGCACAGATCCTATATAAATCAGGAAATAACAGTTTAAGGGGTCAACTGATATCGGGATTACACTAAAGTATTGTGATTTTCTAGAAAGTTGCAATTACAGTGATAATCGTATATTACTACTCAATGACGTAAAACAGATTGGCATCAAGTCAACAACTAGTCAAGGTGAAAATTGATCATATTTTTTAAAATTGGAGACTGTGAAATCAGACCAAAAGCGCGGGTGTGAAGAACTTAGGGACGTGGGTAGACTCTTTTAATGAATTCCGGCTGATAACGCTCAATGCGAGGTGTTGCTGTAATGGTAAATAAATTCCCATGTAAATAACACTTGTTCTGATACTTTTATTGCTTGTACTCTTCTACAAAAGCCATATGCTGACACTAATTTTTTTTTCGGTAGTTTGGACGAAAACGTGAAAGATGTGAGCCAACCTCGACAGTATGCGCCATTTTCTCTTTGTTTTAATTACGGTTCGCTGATTATCTTTTCAAATTTAGCGCTCGGAGGGCGCTTTAAGGTCCCGGATGTGTCGCTTCATTCTGGGCGATGTGGGCTGTTACTTTATCTTGTCCAATTCAGGACTCTCACCACATTAGGAGATCGCTCTTTTACTGTTACTGCTCCTAAACTTTGGAACTCGATAAGGATCAGCCCCTCTCTTATCAATTTTTAGAAGTCACTTTAGACATTTTATTCCAGAAAGCTTTTATGTAATCTTTATGCGGTTTGTATAATTTTAGTGCTCCGGAGTAGGTTTATAGCTTTAAACGTTCGATATATACTGCTATTATTGATATCGGCGCAATTTAAGTATTATTAGTTATTATTAACTGTGAGATGATATTGTGAGCGGTACATGCAGATGATATGGTGAACAGTACTTTAATTGTGGCCATTCCAATTCTAGGAATTTAGGTGATCAATACACGAAATTTACGGTGGTATTTAATTACCTCTCACACTAGCCTGTCTTAGACCATAGACCTTTTCTTTTGTCTGCATTCAAATTTGACTCACTAGCCTTGTTCAAGGTGAAATATTCTTTTGATTTTTGAACCCAAGAACGAAGTTAGTGAGGTTAATTTGAATGCAAACAAAAGAATATTGAAATGTCAGCTATTTTTGCATACGGGTTTATTGCTTTCTTTGCCCTGCTTAAAACGCCCTGGAGCTTTTGCCCCCGCACAGTTTGTATTCACACAAAGTGTATCGGACCGACTATCTAAGCATTTGCGTGATAAAAGGCTTCCGTGGATATTGCTTGTTTACTTCGTATTTCACTCGCAATATCGCTAACCGAATCAGCCATTGTTTCAAAAAACGATTAAGAAGAATCGCTAACTTAAAGATCCCAAAATATAACGTCTAAAAGAAACCACAACCACATTATTACCGAATAACTGATTGTTTTAGACGTTAGAATGTTTATTTGGGGAAATCGTTTTAACATAATATGAATAAGAGGCAATGGTTATGACAAACTTCTCTGTTACCTGTTTTTGTAAGCATTTTTGGCCTTGACGGCCGTGAACAAACCACAATAGATTTTCAAATGTGTTGGGTGAGCAACTGACCAATACAAACGTTTCTGTTAAGATATTGGACTGTAGTGTCAACGTTAAAACAAAGGATTGTGTACGCTCGTGGCCCGCCTTCCAACGTAAATCGAAGCACGGTGCATCATTGTTTTCATGGCTAGGTTCCGCATAACCATGTAGGGTTAAGCCAAGAGACTATGAGGTAGTCTCTTGGTTAATCTCATGATTTCCTCTTTCAGGAAGTGTTTTGTTAATTAACTGATTTCCAGAATAAAATATGTTATCTCATGTTATGTTATGTTAACTCTTTTTTTATTTAATTCAGTTTAATTTTAATTTTTTGCGACGGAAACCCGAGTTTGTCTGATTTACACACTTCATCTTATGGACACACGGCCGTGTGTATGTTGAGAAATATACCATGATGACGCCAATAGGAATTAGAAAGGGAAGCACGCGCGCTATTTTATAGCGCCTGATAATAAGCCGAACATCGGAAGCCGCAGGCCCCTCAAGATCGAACAGGATAATTGTTTCATTATTCAACACATTGACAACAAAACACAGTCAGTTTATTGCTTTCCTTACGTTCCGTTACATCAAATCTACAATAAAAAATATAAAAACAAATGGTGTAGTAACACCTTTTCGTGAGTCGGGCCGACTCACGAAATAGCGTATACTGTACCGCAGGATCATCTGTTGACTTCGGAAGACGAATTTGCAGCGCACCATGACCATAAATGGGCAGTGTTTCAATGTGTCGAATAATTGATACAAATACCCGCTCATGCAGTTTTCATTTGACGCAATATACTGGCACGCGTTGATCATCAGGAATTAATACAGCTTCAAGCTAAGCTCGACTTTGATGATTTGATTCCGAATAAATGAAATCATTCACAGCACAAGCTTACGCTTGTATTTCGTCATTTCGGCTGTGACAGTCATGGATATTATGGCAAGCTTTCGTTTCTCTTACAAGGATGCCATGTCTCAAACCTGCAGTTTCCACAGGAAAAAAAGTGGGGTTAACATATAGTCCTTTGAGAATTGGAAAATAGCAACCAAAAAAAGCGGGGGGGGGGGGAGGGGGAGATCGAGAAAATAAGATGAAGAAACCACCAAAAGAATTTTGAGCCATTTCAGGAGCGCTGCTTTGTCAAGAGACCATGGATCTAGGCATCTTCCCGAATGTTTGTCGTCGTATTCACTGAAAATAAAACCAGGCAGAGAAAATATGATTGGCGCGATCCTTATACCACCAATAACATGGTACAAACACTGGTTGTTGCTTGGCACCCTAATGGTGCTTGTTGCTTGGCACCCTAAGTTTACATGTAAACTTAGGTGTTTTGACTTCCTTTTGCCTTCCCGGTGACCCTAACTCTCCCTCTCTATCTATCATGGATCTGGATTCTGGGAATTTGCCGGATGATGTTAAAAATAAAATAAATATTTCTCAGTATAAGATAAATATCCAAAGCGAGCTCGATTTCTCTTCAAAATCTTTTACAAGGACTCTGATGTTTAGTTTTCACATACATTTTTCATTAATTTATTTTGTTCCGTTTCATGTTCTGTCCAGGATCATGCGTTCCGAGAATCCGGAATTTTCCATGTTCCGGGTCGATGGACGGATCGGAAAATTTACGCATTACGTGCAGAGTTTTGACAAAAAGCGATTCGGCTAATGATTTTCTGAAGGACCATTCTAAAAATACAGTAAATAAAAAATTTCCCTGCAGCAGATAAATGCGGCTATAAATCCAAGGCCAGATCGATTTGTCTTCAAAATTTGTCAGAGCAAAGACGCGAACAGTAACTCAGTTCTGAAATGAAGAAAACGATGGATCCTTTGATGATATTTTTCCTGCTGTTTTTTGGTAAGTGATCTCAGTTCACTTTGTTTGAATCCCACGCGCCAAACTTGAAGCCAGGAATTTTTTGCTACAATACTTGTGTTTAAATTGTGGACTTCATTTAACACAACACCATCACAGGCAGGCTGGCATTACTTCATAGCAAATTCCTACTTAGTTGAAGTTTTGTAGAAAGTTGCAACGGTTGTTCCTTACAGGGAAAACATTGTTTATTGCTACCTAGATTCGACATTAGATAGTCACGAAGGACGCGCTTGCATATAGAGGTTCTATCGTATGGAACACTGTTTTTTAAAATGAATATGGAGTTGAACATTTGAAGCAGAAAGAACTGAACCACCGGTTAAGAACTAAAGATTATTTCAAAGATTTGACGTTTGCATTTCGTAAATAGATAGAATGGATAGCGTGGATGTTTACCCTGCTAACAGAGGCTTTTACTTTTTATTGCATTTCTCGGCGGCGTAAAAAAAGCCAACTACATAGTTCGCGGAATCACAGAGATATAGACGCGGACAAATTCGTACATGAGAATGATGTATTATTCAGTATACACAGGCAAACTCGAAAAAAAAATCCGAGTGCTCCTATCTGGAGTCGAACCTAAGACCTTCCGATTACTAGTTCGGATGCTCTACCACTGAGCTACATGAGACTCGAGGGAGCTAAGACCATTAAACTAGGTTCATGGGACGAACATCCCGCATACCGCTAGGATTGGAATGTCATGTGTGTCAAATGCAAAAGGCATAAATGTGAATAAACCTCAATGGACTTCAATAAACTGCAATGGAATAAACTTCGTACATGCTAAAAAGCTTGCCAGAAAGAAACGCTCTACTAGCAGGGTAATGCATATTACACTGAGAATTTAGATTTATTTTATCAGACAATTTCGCAGTTTTCTTGATTATATTTATTATCCGGGGAACCAATCATTTGTAGCCTCAATTTCCGCTAATCGAGCCTAAAATAAAGCGACTTGCGGCGGAAAACATATCAATTCACTAAGCATTCAATCAATACCTGCCGCAGAAATTCGTATTTGTACTCAATTTGAAGGACAGCCTCTGGGAACAGATTAAAAGCTAATTTACAGGTACCGATTAATCGACCGATTTGGACTAATTGGACAAAGAAAATGAAGGATACTTTGCACACGTGGCAGTGCTACATTTTTTTTAATCAGGTCGATTTTCACTGACCCGCGCTACACCAACAGGAAAAGAAATCGGCCGACAAACTGTAACGTGAAATTGGCTTATGCGAATACGTACGTGTAAATTAGCACTTTGCTCACGTAAATATGCATTTAAAAGGCCATAAAATAGTCTGGGAATGCAGTAGTCCAGTCCTGCTCCTCCACGAGTGTTTTGCATAAATCGGTTCTTGGGTTCCCATGTCAATTGCTACAATTAAATTTTCCCTTACAATGGCTCCTTTGTAAGTAATCCTGTTTATGAACAACCTTGAACGACTCAAATTAAATGTAATTAATTAACATCCCACCAGGAGCCCACTTAGCTCAAATAACATCTTTGCGACATGCTTATGCAGCGACCTTACGCAATGGCAATGCCAACGTCAAAAAGCACGAGATCTAGAAGGTTCAACGAGCCGATTAATTTTTTTTTCGCATATTTCTATGACGTCATGTATAAAATTTAACGCAAATGATAAAAAGATAACGTTACCATGGGCACACGACCACGACGATGAATATTTTTCAGTTCTCAATCAGAACTTTAATATTGCCACTGTTATGTTTCCGTATAATAGGCCTTATCACGGTTTTCGACGCCATTTTGACGAGTAGGCAAACAGGCTTGAAATAACAGTGTTTGTATGGAAATCAGATGTCAAATTACTTTCATAAAACATCGCTTCTAAAAAATTCATGAATTGGAAACTTTTAGCACTAGGAAAAGAATTTTCGGAAAAAAGAAATTGGAGGGATGTAGCTCTGCCCGAAAGCGTCCAGTCGTGTTTTGGACTTTCCATACATTTGTCTGTAAAGCGAACCAGCCGTGAACTGCTACTAAAAATAGTTTGCGGGAAAAAAATACAGGGAAATGTATGGAAAGTTCAAAACACGACTGGACGCTTTCTAGCACAGCTACATCCCTCCAATTCTTTTCTTAAAATACTTTTCCTAATGCCAAAAGCCAGTTCCAATTCATGAATTTTTCACAAGCGATGTTTTATGAAAATTATTTGACATCGTATTTCCATACAAACACTGTTATTTCAAGCCTGTTTGCCTACTCGTCAAAATGGCGTCAAAAACCGTGATAAGGCCTATTCGGCCACATTGTAAACGTGAATAAATTTGTAGTGACATTTGCGTTGGTTTTGCTGCTAAACAGCCCTATTTTTCTGGGGGCCGGTCGGGGTAAGACAGAGAGCCAAGGCCGATATGAAACAGTCCGATCGTCACGTTCGTAGGAGTCGTATTAAGGGGGGAGTGGGGAGGCGAGAGCCCCCTTTTTTCTTGTATACTTAGAAAGTTTTTGTAACAGTCTTTGGAATGGTATTATACAATTAATCGTTTTAAAAAATCTAACAATGATGAAGCAGAATCTCCGCGAATGTACGCTCTCGGCACACTTTCTTCGGCCCCATCTTTCTGGATCCGCCCCAGGTGTTCATTGCTACAATACAGATAGCCACTGTGTCTCCTAGACCGCTATACTCTGCAATTTATTTATTCTCTCCACTCCAATTAGGTCCGTGTCCGACCGGCCGAGGTCACTCGCTCCCAATATCAACGCCGGACCGTCTAAAAGCCAGAACATTTTTATTACAACGGCTACACTATACACTCAGCTTTTAAACATCATTGACAAAAATGTTCATACATCCAGAATATCTTTACAATTTATATCACCCTGCTTCCTTTCAGGAATTAAAGCAACAGAAACGGCAATACCCCGCACAAAACTGACAGCGTGCTCCGATGGTTTGCTAACCATACCTGTGGAACCCGTGAAGAAGGACTTGATTTTTGACCTGTGCTGGAAATACAGATACTCTGACTACTCAGAGTGGACCAAAGTAGTTTGCTGTAACAAGACAATGGCCGGCTGTGGGGTCCTGATACCAGAGTTATCAGATGGCACACGAATATTAATATCGAGAGGAGCTAATGATCAGAGCTTAACCGTGGAACGCCAAAACGCCAGCAGGGACCACATCCAGTTCCAGTTTGAGGTTGTCTTGACGGACCTAAAAGACCGTAAAATTATTTTTAAAGTGGATTTCACCAATGTCTGTAAGTCTAGTCAAACTGTTATGGTCTTCAATGTTTACTTAAGCTTGCTCAAGCTGTTGAGGTGTTCTTGCTGGACCCTTATACTACGGCCTACCAAAGGTTGAATCCCTTACGAATGTTGAAAAATGACTTTTAATTAAGCCTATGCTTACAGTCAACCCAGGTCACGCGTGAACAGAATTTCCAAGAATGAAATGAACATTCGAATTTCTCTTTGTAATGTCCGACGTGTGAATGGAATGTTGGACATTTCTCTAAAAATCGTTCCGAAAAAGACGCATTAACTGAAAAAAAAGATTCAAAATACTTGAGAAACAATTGTTATTCTTGAAATATTCAATTTTGCAATGTAAAGAAAAATGCATAGCTTTATCCTGTCAATAAGCTAGGGAAATTTATGCGGGAACCCCGAAATCTCGTTGGCGATGTTCAAAACTGACATGTAAATTTCAAAACTCCGTTCAAATTTCGAAAATACCGTTCACGCGTGACCTGGGTTGACTGTAAAGGAAGGCTCTAACTGGCCCTGTTTCACATACGTCAAAACTGTTGTGAATTGTAGACTTATTGCCTGCCAAATGAAAGGGCAGCCTTTCTCAAAGTCCCGTTTTCCTGGAGTCTAGTTAGGCGCTCACTTTCAAAAAGTCTCTTTTCGGATGTCCAACGAACGGGATATGTTATGGGAAACATTTGCTAGGAAATGAGCGAGATCATTATGCTAAAACAAGATTCAGATGTGTTGAGCTTCAAGAAGGGGTGACTTGGGGTCGTATAGCGGATCATCATTTGTAGCTGTAACTTGTCTTTAGTTTACTGTAACCCAAACAGTTTCGATTCATTTGTTTATTTAGCTACAAGCGACAGCAGCTGGCTGATAACACCAAATACGCCTTATTTTTTTGGCAAAGCATAATGGAGATCAGCTTTGACCTTGCCTAATAATTTTAGCTCTTCTCTTTTACCTTTAGGTGTGCCGACTAAGATAGATGGTAAACTCAACTTGACCAGGGTTTTGTTTGACATTTACCCACCGAAACGACTGAAGGAAATATGGCTTAAAGACGAAAACAGAACAGAGTTCGCGTACATCAACACTGAAGATGGTGCAACTACGAACATGACTGGAAACAGCAACCGGCCAATGCCAGCTTTCTGGAGCAGGTTGAAGGTTATAGATGGCTCTTTGATGCTAACTGGAATACAGAAGAAGGATAACGGCATCAAGATGATAAGCAAGGCAGATTTCACAGACATGTCGACTAAGAGAGCGACGATCCAGATTTTAGTTCATTCTCCAGGTAATTGCTATTTTGTGGTATTTTTGATTTCAGCGAACTCTTTCAAAGTAGACACCCCTGTAAGGAAGACAACCCTCCAAGTCCGACACAATCTGTTCAGCTGGACGATTGTCAAATCCGCATTCAGTCACTTGTCTGCCTGTTACTACACAAGAAGCGACTCCCTCTAATTCGAACTCCTCGAGCCTAGCTGTTTTTGTTCGCCCTGAGAGGTGACCAGGTACACTGTAAATCGAAAAGATCTGTTTTAGCCCCTAAAATGGGGCCGTTTCGGTGAGTAAAATACAGTACTATTTTTGGGGCTAATTTAGCCCATTTGGAATGGAGCTGTTTCGGCCCCAGTAAACGGGGCTGAAATAGCCCTTCATAAGGTAGCCGAAACTAAGACACAGAGGGGCTATTTCGGAAAAATGAGGGGTTGTTTTGGCTTTTAAAAGGGTTGAAATGGTGCAATTGGAAGGCCAAAATAGCCCTTCTGGAGCCGTTTCATGCCTTCAGAAAGGAGGAAAAGTGGCCCATATTTTGTGGCCGATTTAGCCCAATTTATACTCAAAACAAACGTTCTCTAAAGGGCTAAATTGGCACCAACATGTCTGAAACGACATTCTTTATAAGAGCTGTTTTGGTCTTTAATTATGTAAAATAGCCCTCTTACAAGAACTAAAATGGTTCTTAGGATGGCTCAAAATGGCCCCATAATTGAGCCATTTTGAACCTGCATAAAGGTAAACAATGGCCACAATCGGTGACTGATTTAGCCGATATAATTACCAAAATTAATACACATTTAGGGCTGAATCAACTCCAATATAGCTACAAGAAAACTTTACTTTAAAACTGCTTTAGATTCAAGAGAGGCAGAAACAGCTATATTAGAGGGCTAAAATCAACTACTGCTTAGCCTAGAATGGTTTTAATTTTCTGGTTGATAAACACTCATTATACTTCCCTAATACACGAAACTGATAAATATATACACAGGAGAAACATTTTGCGAACAACAAAACATTATTTTATTCTCTCACTTTAACTTTTTAGGCAAACCAAACTGAAACACAAAATGACTGCTAAGCCTGCTCTAAAAAAAGGACAACATGGCTTTGCTGTCTTTATATACCATGTCGAATATAATTATAAAACAACAACAGCAAGGCTCTAATGCTGTCCATGATATCTGGTGAGGAATACTGTACAAAACCTTTCCTTAAAATGCAACATAGAGTTTGTCAGAGTCAAAGCCTTCTCCAATAGCAACAATTTGGAGTTGCGTAAAAATGGCGAGGTTATCATCAACTGAAGCAGTTCTCTGTAAAACAAAAACAAACAAAAAATGAAAGATGGGTCACCTTACAAGGTACAATTGACCAACTAAAACTGCAAGTAAAAATTAATAATAATTACATGATGATGAAACACTGGAAGCCAGGTATAGAGATACAAAAGACAGGGAAGTTGTTACTGATGGCTGTTGAGTGATAGAATATCAACAAAAAAAAGTCTGTGCAAAACAAGTCACTGATAACTATCACTGTTAAAGGCCCTCATGTGGCATACTTCTAGAAATTTTAGACCAGTTTATTGACATTTTTTTTTTTTTTAACAGCTTTATTGACCATCACACATGTTAAATACAATAAATTAAACAACCAGAAAGAAATGAAAAATACGTGAAAAGTGATAAGGTCAAAAGGGCAGGTGCGAACGGGACGCGAGGACCCATGCGAGGCACCTCCCATGATACAAATAATAATTAAAACACAAACAACCAAAAGACGCTAAAAAAACTAGGGATGGCAGGAGCAGGATCGTACAATTGACCAGGTACAGGGATAGAATATGTCGAAGTGATTTTGCAAAAGGTGAAACATGTGCTCAGTAACAAAGTTGCGGAAGGAAGCAGTAGTTGAAAAACTGGTAGGGGGTGATAATTTACAGATATAGTTCCAGAGCTTAACAATACGATTAAAGTAAGAGGCCTGAAAAGTGCTAACTAAAAGTGCTAAATAAAGGTCAATGTTGGCAAGCAACGACTATTGAGCCCGCATTATTATTGCAGTCTACCCTAAATATGATATGTAATTTCCAGCCTGCCTTGCATCTTATTCTGTGCCAGTCTTTTCAATTGCCACTTTCTTGGAAGGCTGCAAGTTGAGCAGCAGCAAAGTTTTCCCCTCCCACCCTCCCATTTTTTCTTGTTGCTTGCCTTCTCTTATCCTTGCTATTTTTGTTCACTGCATTTTGTTCTATCTCTTGTCAGTTATTCAGAGATGTTTAATAAAATAATTAAGGGCGGGGAATTGCTGCCTGCGGCACCCCTTCAGCCCTGTGCTAAAGCCCCGTCAGGGAGGGGGAGCTATAGGATTTGCTGGACTTCGTTAACTTGGCCCAAGGACATTATGCTGGCCATGCATTTTCATGTGTGAACTATCCCCCCCCCCCCCCCCTTGCAGTACAGGCATGAGGCACCCTCTCGATATGGCGCCATGTACCGAGGCCCCTCATTCGGTTATCATCCGGTCGGTGGGTTTTAACCGAGCCTTGCTGGTATATTCCCTGCCCAACTTTGTCAACAAGGTTTTTGGGCCTAGCACTCCTAAATTTTGCCCGCCACTGTCCCATTTACACTACAAGATTTGAAATGGTTACCGATAACTCAACGACAATCTATTAAGGGCAACCTTGCCTCCACAGAACAGGTTTTGCCATGTTTTTTTCCTGACACAGAGGCGTCTAACTTTCAGACGACACCATTTTGTTTGTTGATGTACCGAGGCCCCTTATTTGGTTATCATCCGGTCGGTGGGTTTTATCCTAGCCTTGCTGGTATATTCCCAGCCCAACTTTGCCAACAAAAGAATATTGTGTTTTCTTTGTGTCTGCGTGCCATAACATTAACACGACAAGGTTTTTGGGCCTAGCACTCCTAAATTTTGCCCGCCACCGTCCCATTTACACTACAAGATTTAAAATGGTTTAATACTGATAATTCAATGACAATCTATTAAGGGCGACCTTGCCTCCACAGAACAGGTTTTGCCATGTCTTTTTCCTGACACAGAGGTGTCTAACCTTTCAGACGGCACCATTTTATTTGTTGAAGAACATGCGCACATGTGCGACTGAATTTGGGACGCTGGCCCATTTTTTGGCAGGCCGAGGCTACCTTGCAAGGCAGTTTTAGGCACGCAAGCCGATGAACTTAACTTTAACATGGCAACATTAGGAGTACAGTATCATAAATTATTGCCCTACATGCCAACATTTAGGAGTGCTGGGCCCAAAAACCTTGTAGTGTAAACCAGGCTTTTATCTAGTCTGTTTGCCTTAGGGTCCAGTGGCCAAAAATAAACTGCTAGATACTCTTTGCCTAGCTACACATGATGACAAGTTCACGATTAATTTTTGTTTCTGTACCCTGCTGGTAAAGACACTTGATAATAGTGTTCCTAAATTGAAGATAACCAATTACTTGGCATCAGAAGTAGAAAGAAAAAAGTCCTTCATTTGTATAAGTTGCAATCACAAAAACTATATCCAGAACAAAAAAATTATGGATAAGACAGGTATGCTAATATATTTTTGACAATCCACCCTAAGACCAAAAGATATAACATAGGAAACCCTTAAGAGCTTCTGGTAAAATGCAGTTACTGTCAAAACAATATTGTAAACTACTCCTCAATCACACACAAACATACCAAAATTACTTGATGGCATGGATTACAACATAATAAATGACAATGCTTAATACAAATACTAACCTCATTCCTAGAGTCTAACTTCTTCCTGAGAACAGGGTTGATAGAACACTTCAGCATGAAGCTAAATTTGCTCACAAATGACATATGTATCTCGACCACAGTATCACATGCAAAGGTAAAAAAGAAATAAATAATTATTTAAGGCATTGCATCTACTGTAAAGTGATCAAACAACGTACAACAATTCATCGGCAAAAAGCTTCGCACTGAACTGGCATGCACCTTGATCATAGTACCACACAGCAAGGGAAATTAGCAATTAATACTTTGAAATAATGCATCTATAGTAATTTGATCAAACAATGCCTAACAGGATTCCTCAGCAAAAAGCTTCACACCTAACTGGCATATACCTTGATCATAGTACCACAGAGAGAGGAAAATTAGAAATTAATAGTTTGAAACAATGCGTCTATAGTAATTTGATCAATCAATGCCTAACAGTTAGGATTCCTCAGCTAAAAGCTTCGCACATAACTGGCATATACCTTGATCATAGCACCACAGAGTAAGGAAAATTAGAAATTAATAGTTTGAGACAATGCATCTATAGTAATTTGATCAATCAATGCCTAACAGTTAGGATTCCTCAGCTAAAAGCTTCGCACCTAGCTGGCATATACCTTGATCATAGCACCACAGAGCAAGGAAAATTAGAAATTAATAGTTTGAGACAATGCATCTATAGTAATTTGCTCAATCGATGCCTAACAGTTAGGATTTCTCAGCTACAAGCTTGGCAAGATTTCCGCACAGCCCCATACATGTAGCAAGGAAAGTTATAAATTGATAGTTTGCAACAATGCATCTGAAGCAATTTGATCAATTGTTTAAAAACTGTTTTTAAAAACATTTGAACCGACTTATCATAATAAATAGACTTGCATTGCTATGAGGAATAAATAAAAATGATAAGGTTAAGCTGCAGCTTGTATATTTCATTCTTAGGAGAATCTGGTGCAAATGGCAATTAAATTTTTATTAGTCGCTAATTACCAAAAATCCCGCGGCAGAAGAACTATCAGCACCGCTATCAGATACTACACTCTCCGCAGTAAATTTAGGGGATAAGTTACGAGCAGAATTCAAGGCTACAAAACTTATGGAAAGACTCACCTGAAAGTAAGCTTAAAATATTGTGCAAGCATCACGCTCTGTTGCAAATGTGTTCGTGGTAATATACGATCCGACAGTAAGGAGAAAATCATAAATCGCAAATTATTAACACAAGGGAATCGGCTGTCCATAATTTGACTTTCCTATTGCAGTCAAATCACCAAGACTAGTGGAAATCAAACTAAAAACCTTAGTTTGACGAATTTTCCGTTGAAACCCTCCCGCCTGAACGATTTGTCATGCGCGTTTAGGGAGTAGGCTCTCAAAGATTTCTGGGAGTGACGTATGCTCGTATCCAGGCTCCTTCCACTGGCGGAAATTGCCTTCCTTTATCATGGCCGCCAAGTGCAAGTGAACGATCTAAGAACAAACAAACAGAAAGAAAAGTAAGAAGATTATTTTTACCGGGCTTTAATTCCAGCTCAGTTGCAAATATTAAAGCAAGCTCGGACTCGAGTACTACTTACTTGATATTCTTTCGATGGTTGCCGGTGAAGACGTTCCAAGCCATGTCTTAATTTTCTCTTCAGTGAACGTTTTGGCGAAGTTCTCCATCGTAAAGCGGTCAGTAAATAATCACAGTGGCTGAAATGGATTACTGCATGCTTCCAGAATATATAAGCTCGGTTCGGTGAATGAAAAGGACTCAATAGTAAGCAAATGCAGCCTTTTTTCCACAACTGGACAAAACGCGGGATTTTATTGGACAACAGTAATCATGCACCACAATTCAGAAGAAGGTGGAAATTATAAAGTAAATTTTCCCACAAAATTCTCCCTGTCGCAATTTTGCTTTACGTTAAAATTCAGTATATCGACCCGAATTTAGACCCATCTTGGCTTGATTGGAAATGGTTTTACCATTCGAAGTCAAAATGGCTCAAGTGATTGGGGCCATTTTCCGTTGAAACAAATTGGCTCTGTTCCTCGATGTCTAAACGACTCCATTAATAGGAGCCGAGACGGCCCTACATTGGAGCTAACTAGACTTGAACGGAAATGGTTCCACTAATTTGAGACAAAATAGTTCCAGTGATA
The DNA here is from genome assembly GCF_977016875.1 of Pavona decussata. Lineage (NCBI taxonomy): Eukaryota > Metazoa > Cnidaria > Anthozoa > Scleractinia > Agariciidae > Pavona > Pavona decussata. The sequence continues at coordinate 3,567,947 of NW_028145567.1, forward strand.
AGGGCCGATACGCACCCAGGGGCCGGATTATTTTCCACTGTGGGCCAAATCGGTTTTTGGTGGGGCTAAAACGGTTTTTATTGGGGTCGATATGGACCCAATTGACAAAATGGACCCACGAAGAGTCAAATCAGCTCCAGGGGCCATAGAGCTGAAACGGCACTTTGGGGCTGAAACAGATCTTTTGAATTTACAGTGTAGAGTTCGGCGGGGACCAGTAAAACTGATCCTCTGTTTGGATTTGCACCAATCAAGTTTAACAGCACAAGGCAAGTGTAAACAGAACTCACAAGTAGTACACTAATGATTAAATCCCTTTTAACTGTCACCCGTAGCTCTCTCGTTGATCCACTAATGACTATTATAGCTTCAGCTGAGAAAGAGATGTAACGTACAATGTTTCAAGCCACTGTATTTTGCGTTTCCCACAGGTTTAGGGCCGACCACCCGCCCTCCTTTGAAACCATCTTCGCATTCAATGACTGTGAGTGCAGCGCCGTCCAATAGAGCTGGCCAACCACTCCTGTCAGTCGGCAGTACATCAGCTACTCAAGGACAACTTTGGACAGTTGTTCTGACTGCGGTGGCGATATTTTTTGCCTCTATCTGAGGTGACGTGAGACGTCTTCGCCAATCAATATGGCCTGTTTTCTACTTTTACTTTAATTGTACGTGTTCAGTATTTTGTGACTTTTAGTTCAGTGTAAATTTTGCACCCTTGCCGTGAAAGTTGTTATCAACGAATGAAGTCAGAAAATAAGATATTTTTATATTCACTTATGAGACTTGTGAAATGGAGAATTAACTGCTTCAGAAACCGTTGAATTACATATTGTACATTGTAGGTAGTTAAAAACATACAGTATAAATTTCAAAACAATGGTAGTTATGTAAGTGCACGGGCGTCATTCACTGTTATTTAACCTTAAATAATTTAAACCAAGAAATGGAATATGTTTTCATTTAAGTAACTTACGTGTAATGTAAATCTACATTTCATTGTTATGGGTGAAGTAAAAAAATAAAAAAACACATTTTTGGTCAAATCCTGTTGTTTAATGTCTCAGTAGACTCTAAGAACTGTAAGATGCTAACCTGAGTTGGTAAAACGTTTCGTGTTAAACCGGGGGAATTGGGAGGACGGTCTTGTTTTGTAGGTCTACGGCTATTCTTTGGGTGGCATTCCTTCTGAGCATGTGTCCAGTGTTTCCGGAAGTTACCGAGAAATTTTCCCTTTCCCATCCCTGCAGTACACCTGGCATGCAACCATACGATATATCGTAATTGATTTTAATGTTAGAAAAATGCATGATGTTTAGAACTGGAAAACTTATGAACATCTCGAAGAAACGAAAATAAAAATGTCAACTTTAAGAAAATAGGTTAGCTGTGCATTTCAAGAGTTTTAAATAAGGAAGAGTTTCTCTGCTAGGAACCTTGTTGTCGTTTATAATCCAGCCCATATGGACGGCTAATTTCAATGCCTTGAATTTGTTTCAATCTAATACTGATCGTGGCATTCTAGCCGGATAGTACGGAGAGGCGCGAGGAGGAGCCCCGCGTCTATTTCGGCCTTTCAGAGCCAATAGCTGAATGGTCCTCTTAGCCCAGGCCCTAAATGAGGAAGATTTGTTGAACTAGTTGAAATAGTGCCCCCTCATCTGATTATTGAAGTTGCCTTTTTGACGCAGTGCCGGTCTTTCAGTTTGTTCGGTTACTGAACCCTTTATTAAGCTTTTAACGCCAATTATATGTAATTTGTTTAACAATTTACTAACTCAGCTATTATGACACAAAAAACAAAGAAACAGCGATCCCAAACCAGCGATCCCGCAGTCCTGCATTAGAGAAGGCAAATGACTGTCCATTATGTAGAGGTTTTCAGAAGGTCGTCCAATAATATTGATAATGATCATGATGATGATGATCATAATAATAATAATAATAATAATAATAATAATAATAATAATAATAATAATAGTAATAATAATGCAAAAATTACAGAGAGATTTAAGACTCGACGTTTCGGAGTCATCTTGACTCCATTATCAAGAGATAAAATCAGTTTGTGAACGCGGATATTTAAATAGGCTAGAGCTGAAAATTAACATATTAATAGATGGTTAAACAAATACTTTAGCGCGAATTGAATCAGTTTGCACGTTCACAAATATCCTCGCTCACAAACTGATTTTTTCTCTTGATAATGGAGTCAAGATGACTCCGAAACGTCGAGCCTTAAATCTCTCTGTAATTTTTGCATGTCTTTGCTTCAGCAAATCCCTTTTAATTAAATAATAATAATAATAATAATAATTATGATTATGTAAAAACTTTTTAAGAAATGGACAACAGCTTTAAGTTTAAAACAACACATGTTTTGATCGTTCAACGATCATCTTCAGTTGTGAATTCGTTTACAAGTTCGGTTGAAAACTAAAAACTAAAAATGACCAACTCTTTACACAACCCTACGCACTCCTAAAAAATTTTTTAATGTATATTTTCAGCAAATATAAAATTCTCGTATTCAAATTCTTGTGATAAAAGGACAAACGTGTTCAACGTGAAGCTTTAAAATATTTATAAAACGAAAAATATATATATATTCAATATGCGTTGAAAAACAAAGAAAATAGTTGCTTCTGATATATATCATACACTAAAATGTGAAAATTCCAAAACCCCTATCAATCCTAAATGTGAAGAATGTTAAACGTTCTAATCCTAAAATCTCGCTGGTTGGTTATCTATTTCAAAGTTGGTATCTGTAATGTGCAGCGATGCTCTTCGCGTACAAGCATAGCAGCGCAAACCTCAGGAGGGCGCAGGGGCGTATGCCCGTGCGTACAGCTGAGACCTGAGAAAAAATTTTTCTCATTAAATTTGCTGGTAAAATAATGAAGACAGGCCAAACACGACTCCTATTGGTCGAGATAAGAAGTACATGACCTTCAAAGCTTTGCTCTTACGAGTACGTCTTCCAAACATCTCCCTTTTCTGTACGAAAGTAGGGGAAGATCTTTGTAGATCTCTCTTAGCAGAGGCTGGTTTCTATCAAATGCCATTTACTCATCATAATGGTATTTAGGTTAGGCACAGATGGGCGATATTCTGTAACAAACGGCAAAATGTTTTTGCGCGTTTTTTTTTTTCTTTTGTAATGCCGACGTTCTTTCGCTGAAATTGACTTCTGAGAGAGTTTTAGCTATACGGTTATCGGAGTAACCTCTGTTGCGTAGTCTCTGTTTGAATAGAGTTATGTTTTCTTGAAATTTTGTTTTTGAAGAGTTTGTTCTGAGAAGTCTTAAGGCTTCGCCTTTAATAAAGCCTTTCCTGACGCCTGGAGGGTGGCAGGAAGAAAAATGCGTGTACTGGAACGTTTAATGTCTTCTCTCTACATCATCGATGTATCTCTTCCATGTAAGCGGTTTTGTAGCACTACGGCTAATTATTTCTGTTTCGATCTCTACCAGAAAGATATTGGCAAAGGATACTGCCATCTTTGTACCCATTGCGGTCCCGTGTCTTTGGAGGTAGTTTTTCTCATTAAAGTGGAAAGAGTTTTCCTTTAGGATAAGTCTAAGCCAAGAGTATGTCTAAGCATATCCCCGAGGTAGTGAGTTGGAATGGGAGGTTTATTTTTGTGGAATGTTTCGTATGCTTTGCATACAATTCTAATTCCTTCCTCCTGTGGGATGTTAGTGTATAAGCTAGCCACGTCCATTGAGTCCTGGATCCGTGGCATGGATCCGAATGTGACGCCGCAGACTTTGGTTGAGACTCTTGACTACGCAAACTCCCAATTTTATCCCGGTGTATATGTTGCTCTCATATTATTGTTAACTTATCCTGTGTCTACATGCACTGCCGAAGGTAGCTTCAGTAGCATGAAGAGACTAAAATCTCCTCTGCGAAGTACGATGACGGACGAAAGATTAAGAGCGGCTGCCTGTAAGAATCGAGAACTGCATTTCAGCGACCACTTGGTCGAATTTCTTATATTTTGCCTGAAGATACCCTTGGATTAACTATTTTCGAAAATCATGTTTTAAAGTTCCAAGGTATTTTATTTTTTGAGAAAATTGCAAGAGTTTGAAATGCGGCCTAGGTGCGGTCACGGGCTGATGAAAACCGCGAAAATTTAGGTCAAAGGACGAAGCCCCGTTTACGGTGTAAAATAACTCAATGAACTTGAAACTTTACACAAACCTAGACCAACCATCTCACAAGAAAATTAATACAATAAACATTCCAAACTCGCTGGCGGCTTTCTAAAGCATGCAGATTTGTGTACGTTACTCAAAATGGCCTTGAAACTAATGCCTATTTTCATTAAAATAAAAGTGTTTCTGGTATGTCATTTTCTCTAAATTAAATCTCATATCTCGAAAGACAAAGAAAAGAACTTTATTTGTTCCAAGTTTCAAGCTCTGATTCAAACTCTTTCCCACTGAAGGAAGATCAAATATGCGTGCGATACTTGCGGCTCGCAATTCACGTCACGAATTATGAGATCAGAACCGATTCACAAACACTTGACATCTGGAGCCCGTGAATGTTTCCAAACATCACATATTGGTCCCTAAAACTAATCAGACTGACTGAAGACAGCCATTCAATGTTTTCCGACCCCAGATTTCTTTCCTATTCTGCTCTAAAATAATATATTTATTCCGGTCAATTAGCCTACGAAACATGTGCAACAAATTTGCATACCATTTCGATGTCGCAGGAAAAAGTAGTGCAAATCAAACTTTACAGCTCCTTTATCTTCTTAAATGAAGCAGTCGATCAGTAAAATGGAGAAAAACGTGTGGCTTTGCTCCTGCCGTGTTGTCTTGAGGGTTAGTTTTCTGCAGCAACGGCTCAAATCAATAAGCCAATGTGACACTGAACATGCACTTCGCTGATGTGAGTAACGCGCACGTGATCCTGGCCAGGCATTTCGGTATGGAATCCTGCGCGTAGAGGGCGCTTTTAGAAACTGTAAACAGTAAAAAGTACTGCTTGTGGGCGGCAAGCTACGACTACCCTGGTGATGAAAACTTTGTCAAGCTAAAAGACTGTACAAGAGATGCGAGAGCCCGTCTTGCCAGCTTTGTATTTTTTTTTTTTTTTGGCGGAAAAAATTCAAGTATTAGTGTCATTTCGTTTTTTAGCTTACAGTTATACAGACCCTGGAACGTCAATTTTTTCGCGAAAAAAAAAAAAAAAGAAGAAAGAAATCCATAACCACCATCCTCACATTTAAAAATATGAAATCTGTACATTTGAGTAGTGAATTCCCCACCAACCCACCAACCCACCAGCGTCAATAATATTGTGGTTATTGTTTACCTTCCTAGACCGTTTTCTCACTGCCCCTGCCAGTTTCTTTCAACTCCGTGAAAAAAAATAATACCATGAAATCTGAAATTGAAAAAATTAATAGGCGAAATACGACTCTCACCCGCTCGTGCTAGCTATAAGGTAGTTACGGCCCTCACCCGCTCGTGCTAGTAATAGGGTAGATACGGCCCTCACCCACTTGCACTAGTAATAAGTTAGTTTTCGTGGCCTTCACCAGACAGACCAAGGCTGGCAAGACTCCTATCTTCTCGGAAATTGAACGAAACTGGCAGGAACAACGAGAAAACCGGTTTAGGAAAGTAAACAATAACCACAATTGACGCTTATCGCCAGAGGGGATGGGGGTGGGGGAGGTCGGGTTGGTCGGTGGGGAATTCACAACTCTGATACCCTCAAAGTTACAAATTTTATATTTTTAATTGTGGGGATGGTGGTGTTCGCAAAAAATCGACGTTCCAGGATCTGCATTACCGTAAGTCAAAAAACCAAAAACTGACACTAATACTTGAACGTCGATTTTTTTTTTTGCGGAAAATACTAAAGCTGGAAAGGTGGGCTCTCAGATCTCTTGTACAGTCCTTAAGCTTGACAAGGTCATCATCAGCAGAGTAGTCGTAGCCCACAAGCAGTACTTTTCTAAAAGCGCCCTGAACGCGTAAGATCACATGCTCGTTACCGACATCAGCGAAGTGAATATCGAGTTACAGTTGTTTTGTCACAATGGGTTATTGATTCGGAGCCGTCGCTGCTAAAAACGAACACTCAAAACAACACGGCAGGAACAAAGTCACACGTTTTTCTCCATTTTACTGATCGACTGCTTCATTTAAGAAGATAAAGGAGCTGTAAAGTTTGATTTGCACTACTTTTTCCTGCGACATCGAAATGGTATGCAAATTTGTTGCACATGTTTGGTAGGCTAATTGACCGGAATAAATATATATATTATTTTAGAGCAGAATAGGAAAGAAATCTGGGATCGGAAAACATTGAATGGCTGTCTTCAGTCAGTCTGATTAGTTTTAGGGACCAATATGTGATGTTTGGAAACATTCACGGGCTCCAGATGTCAAGTGTTTGTGAATCGGTTCTGATCTCATAATTCGTGACGTGAATTGCGAGCCGCAAGTATCGCACGCATATTTGATCTTCCTTCAGTGGGAAAGAGTTTGAATCAGAGCTTGAAACTTGGAACAAATAAAGTTCTTTTCTTTGTCTTTCGAGATATGAGATTTAATTTAGAGAAAATGACATACCAGAAACACTTTTATTTTAATGAAAATAGGCATTAGTTTCAAGGCCATTTTGAGTAACGTACACAAATCTGCATGCTTTAGAAAGCCGCCAGCGAGTTTGGAATGTTTATTGTATTAATTTTCTTGTGAGATGGTTGGTCTAGGTTTGTGTAAAGTTTCAAGTTCATTGAGTTATTTTACACCGTAAACGGGGCTTCGTCCTTTGACCTAAATTTTCGCGGTTTTCATCGGCCCGTAACCGCACCTAGGCCGCATTTCAAACTCCCTCAATTTTCTCAAAAAATAAAATACCTTGGAACTTTAAAATATGATTCTCGAAAATAGTTAATCCAAGGATATCTTCAGACGAAATATCAGAAATTCGACCAAGTGGTCGCTGAAATGCAGTTCTCGATTCTTACAGGCAGGCGCTCTTAAGCTCCCTAGCAATCCTTCACATACATAAA